>NW_028258315.1:84271250-84580000 GCF_053883595.1 Heterocephalus glaber | reverse complement strand
ATTTTTTTCATTTATTAGCATCTTTGTTTGCTATTCATGTTCTAGCCCAAAATCTTGCCTAGCAAACAGAAATACACTTTTGTACTACACATACTCAGTGCCAAACACAAAACTAAATAGTAGGTCTTATTCTTTACTGGATTAACAGGTTGAGTACAAATGTAACCTTGGGCCACCATATTTGAGGAAAAAAAGATAATTAACAAAGAAGAGGAATGGTGTCATGTGTCCCTGCTGTCATTTAAGGAAGTCTTCACAAGTAACTGTAAAGAGGTTAGCAATCATACAAAGACGTCCTTAACCAAAGCCATATGAACTGGCATTCTGTTATGGCTTGTATCTATATGTAATCCCAAAGTCTCATGCAATCACAGGTGGGGCTTTTTGGAGGTGGCTGGATCTAGGGTGTGTGATGCTGGGATCAAGGATGCAATGCTAGGATTGAGGGTGTGAATGCTACCCACCCTAAGGGTGGATAGCCTGGATAAGATATAAGGGACAGAAAGAGGCTAGTCACTTGTTGCTTGCTGCTTTCTGCCTTCCTGTCCTTTAACAGACCTCTGCCATGCCACCCTGCCTCGGCGCCAGCCAACTATAAACTGAAACCTCTACACACTGTGAACTACAATAAATTCTTCCTCCTTTAACTTTGGATGTAGGATATTTTGTCTCAGCAACAAGAAAACTAAGACACATTCTCATCTTTTAAAGTATCCTTTGTAAAATTAAAATGAGATTCCATTTTTCACTTAGAGGAAAAATTCCTGGCAAAATACAAAAGTATAGCAGTACCTAGCAGAAAGACAGGCAAGAGGATGGCCAGACTAGGAAAGATATTTATAGTGAGAGTAGAAAATGGTACAATTCCAAGGAAACAAACTTGGTGATATCTAACAAAACTATAAACGTATTTTCCCTTGATCCAGAAAAATCAAACTGAAAGTAATACTCTAACTTAGAAGTCATTTGGCAACAAAATTTAACTTCATTGATATGAAGATATTTGTATTCTTTAGAGACAATAGTGTGAATAATCATACATTTTCCATTAGAAATAGTAAGTTGTGTGTTTACCAGTGTCCACTGAAGTGTCCTGTAATTTGGGAACACTTATCACAACATTTCTAAACACTACAAAATTGTGAATTCTAAAACATCTACCCCGCCCCCATGGATTTCAGATAAAGAACTGAGGACCTATGTAGTATAATACAAAAAAACCTAATATTTATAGAAGTAAAATGCTGAAAACAATCCAAGTATTCACCCAAAAAGGAATTGGTTGAATCAACTACGGACAACTGCACTTGCTTTCCTTTAAATTTTATCAGCATCTATTTCCTAAATACCTAACCTACTACCTGTGTAATACCCTCTGTTTATATGGCACACCATTTTTACAGGCAACTTTTAACTTATCAGGGTTTTTTTTTTTTGGTACCAGGGATCAAACTCAGGAGCTTGCATTTTCCAGGCAGGCGCGGTGCCACTGAGCTAAATCCCCAGGCCAATTTATCAGTTTTTAAAGAAAGGAATACAAAGACATGTGACATAGGATTCCTACTCTATAGAAGGATAGTATACTTAGTAAGAAGAGTCCATGATATAAACCTAAGATTTCAAAATGGAAGGGGTTTGGCCAGTACAAACACTGCTTAGCCAAAGTCTGCTATATACCAATCCATCCTTTTACAAGTAACATACTCAGAAACATATTTGAAAACAATCTTTAAAAAAAATGACAATATAACTCACACAGGAGAGTAATATGAGTTCTACAGGCCCTTGTAGCTAATGCAAACAGTGGGCGAGCATTCATGGGGTGGAGCTATTACATGTCTTTAAAGGACAGTGAGAAGGCAAAATAAAACACTGCTGTGGGTAGAATTTTTCATGTAAGTGGCTTAGTCTGAACATATTCTGGTTTAGCAGAAGCACACAGATACAACTGTACTTTTATTCTTACTGTTCTTTTATTATGTAATACTAGGAACATGTTCTAGAAAACCAATAAAGCAAGTTAGGTGACAATGGGTAACATAGACTCTTCCTTCTCTCCCATCATACAACAGTTTTCTAAACTTGAGTGCTGAATAAAAGCTTTACACTAAGGAGATTTGGCCTGGATCCTAAATAGCATGCAGAATTTGGTCTTAGAAAACATCCACTTTCTCCATAAAATCTCCCCATGCTAATGACATTAACCCTTTCTTGCAAATCCAAAACCTGCTCAGTTATTCTCCTCTTTTCAAATACTTAAAATTTATGCTATCTTTTCTAAAACAAGTTGATAGCTAATGTATTAAGTTGAATGATATAAAATTAGTGATGGAGTTCTTTACCTACTATAAAGGAGCAATTTCTAACTGTAAAATTGATTTACATTATTTGTATTTTCATCACCACCACCACCATCATCATCTCCTGTTTATGACTACTATTAGTCAATCAAGTTCTCTTTACTACTTACTGTGACATTAGAATAGCTACTAAGCCTGCCTCAACACCTCCAGTGATCCATACACTAATACCATAATTATCTCCATGAGGATGGGGTATATTTGTGGTATGTCTTGTTGCATACTTTTCTTTCCAATCCCTTAAATCTTATTAGAATGAAACTGATCATAAGTGACATTTTAAAGACATTCTTAAATCATTTCTAATTTATCAAAAGTATAACTTGGCTGGGGATCTAGCTCAGTGGTTCTACCGCCTGCCTCGAAAGCACAGGGTCCCGAGTTCGATCTCTGATACCAAAACCAAAAAAAGTATAACTCATTTTCAGAATTTGATAATTTAATTATTTTTATTAACAGATTACTTAGGAATATATTTTATAAATGATTGTTCTTGGACTATGAAACTCCATGAAGTAACCATTATTAACTGCCATTCAAACAACAATTGACATTCCAAAGTGATCATTTTTTTCATTTTTGTGAATACAAAGGAAGAAAAAAAGGGGGATAATCAAGTAGAGGAAATATTTAAGACATGGAAAGCACACATAGGAAAAGACAAAGCAAACTTACATCTTTATATTACTATAAAATTTATGTCACAATCTAAAGTACAATCCTCCCTCAATATAAAATGAAATGAAATTTTAAAAATGTTTAACATGAATAAAAAAATGTGTTGATAAAGGTTTTAAGTAATGAATCAAACAGGAGGTATCACTTCTAACCTTTGATCACAGAACTAGGTAAGTGTAAATAATCAATTGGTTATAACAAATTTTTTAAATTTCCCATGAACAGTTCTAAAAATTATGAGAAAATGAAATATGGAAAAAGAATAGAGTAGTAGGATCCTTTTCTCAGAGCTAAACTGATATACAATGGCTTAAATAAACACTCTGTTTGGACATACTGACTACCACTTTAAGAAGTTTGTCTGGCAATATATCACTCTTCTAAATAAAAATATAAATTATAATAATGTGCTTTGCAGCTAACAAGCATTAAAACAAATATATTTTCCTTATTTTCATGGCAACTTCCATTAGTGCCCCACTTTCTGGCATTCTTTGTATTTGAGCACAAGCAGCAACTACAGGAAAATGAAATGAACTGAAATGCTAAATATTAACATTTTATAATTTGTCAGAACATGAATTTCAGAAATTTAAATATAAGACACAGAGAATAGAGAAATAGATAAAAGAAAACTACATATCAAAATACCAAAATTAAATACTAACATCTTGAATTTGTAAGAATGGGTCAGACCTGGTTTCCTGATTATCCACCAGGCCATATTGGGAAAACATTAGAATTTCCCATGATGCAAAACCTATCCTTTGTAGAGTAGAACAGTCCACTTATATGGCTACAACAGACAGAAGCTTCTCTCCCTATATACACAAGGTCAGATTACATTTTTTTTCAAACATCTTTGTTTTGTTATAATTCTACTTTGTAGTGCCTTTAAAAGAAATTAAAATCTGAGTTTATAAGAAAAGAAGTCAATTCTAAAGTTTAATCTTTTAATGAAACCACAATCCTATCCAAAAACCTGAGATTTGCTCTCAAAATGATTCTAACAATTTATTTAAACTGCAATTTGAATTCATGGAAATAGGAAAATCTAGATTTTTTTTTTAAATGCCAAAAGGACATTTGCAAAGTTAGCTATATGAAAGGAGACAAGATAATCTTAACAATGTGAAAATATGGAGTCCACATCCCTGACCACAAAACAATTCCAGAGTTTTTAATATCAAAAAATCCTTGATAATCAGGAACTGAAAACAGTGAGTTCATTTGTACATAGTTTATATAACAAACACACTCTTTGACAAATGAAACAATAAATTAGTACGTCTGGCTTTCTTTTTTTTTATTTTTGGTACTGGGGATCAAACTCGGGACCTTTCGCTCAGGTGGCAGAACCACTGAGTTAAATCCCCTGCCCAATATGTCTGGCTTTGAGTGTCACTGGCAATCAACATTTAAAATTAAAATGACTGCCATGAGTTCAAGATCAGCATGGGCTACATAGTGAGTTCAGGGCCAGAACTACATAGTGCTACCCTAGCCCCCTCAAAACAAACAAACAAAAACCTCTAAAATTAAAATGAGCTATATGACTCCTGATGAAAGGAACAATAGCACCAATAGTCATGCCCAAGAGATAAAGCCTAAATCAAATCAAACTCTGACTCAACCCATCGACTTAGAAAAAGATATGTAAGAAAATCTTTAAACGTACCATGAGTATAAAATCCTGACTGCAGGGAGCTCCACAAGTTAAACAACCTGCTTCTTCATAAAATTTCAATGAAATAAACTAAATTCTAACAAGTTTACCAAGTGAAGGTGAGGGAGAAGTTTTACTAGCAACAAACAAGGGGATATAATTTCAGCCCTGAGATTTTTTTTTAAATATGGGAGCTGGGGTGGGGAAATTTATTATATGTGTAACTTATGTGAAGAAATTTGAAAATACAACAAATTAAGAAATGACAGTTTTGTAAGAAAGGACTTCCACATTCAATTCAGTAAATTGCAAATAACCTGAATATAACATATCAGACATGTAGTGAAAGATTTTTCTCTCTACAACAAGGTCCCCACCTGTCAAGATCAAGATTGCAAATGGGTAATTTTTAACAAACCTTCAAGGAAGTGATCACTGTGTAATGTTTAAACTGCTTTATAATTAAGAAACAAAAAAGGAAAATTGTCTCAATGCATTTTATATTAGTGTGATCCTAATACTATAAAACAAGATAAAGAGAACACTAGAGGAATAATCTCATAATACACCAAGACCAAGAAGAACTTTTCTTGCAAGATTCGAGGGCAAGGGCAAATTAGTAACACAAAAAATATTAACTGAGTTTACAAGCCATCTAAAGTAGAAAAACTGTAACAACATTTTGTTGAATCTGGCAAACTTTAATAAAATTTAATTCTCATTCCTAACTTAAAAATAAACTAAGCAAGCAAAAAATAAGACTTTTAAATTCTTCAACAGAGACCTGGAAGGAAGCTCCGCCGCTGCGATCTCAGGCTCCTAGGGCCAAGAAGGTGAGCCGGTCCCAGCACCAAGAAGGAAGCTCCCCTGCCTCCACCCCAGGCTCCTAGGGCAGTGAAGCTCAGCCAGTCCCAGCACCCGGAAGGAAGCTCCCCTGCTGCCATCCCAAGTTCCTAGGGCAGAGAAGGTGAGCCTTGTGGGTGGCAAAAGCATCCCCCGCCCCCAAGGAAATGAGAAGACACATAAACAAGCCTCAAAAACAGACTTCCAGATCACCTACAGCAAAACCCCAAAGGGAAACGAGATGGAACAATCTGATACTCAATGACCCAGACTCTCTGAACTGGCAACAAAAGAGGATCTGGGAAAAATGAAATCAGAAATAATTACTCAGATAACAGCAAAGATTTTGCTCATGGTGCAAGACATGATTAATAAATCTAGAGAGGACACAGATAAAAAAATAGAGGATCTGAGGAACATGATGGAATCCCAACATAGGAAACAAATGGAATCCACCAAACAGATACAAACAGATTTCCAAGAGATTAAAAACTCCATTGAAAGTCTGCACAGCAGAAGGAACCAGTGTGAGGATAGAATTTCACACATAGAAGATAACATTGCAGTTAGTGAGGAGGAAAAGAAAAATTGCTTTAAAATTGTAAGGGAACATGAGAAATCAATCCAGCAGCTGTTAGACAATGCAAAGAAGAATAACATAAGACTGACTGGAGTCAATGAAGAAGAGGAGAGAGGGCAGATGACATAAAAAAATCTCTTCACAGAAGTGATGGCAGAAAACTTCCCAAGGAGGTGAAAAGAACTGGACTTAGAGATAAGTGAGGCATATAGGACTCCAGCTAACTTTAATAAAAAGAAATCTACACATAGGCATATAATAGTTAGGATTCCAGAAATCCAACAGAAGAATAAAATTCTACAAGCAGTGAGAGAAAAGAAACAAATCACATACAAAAGAAAGCCCATCAGAATCACAGCAGACTTCTCAATGCAAACCCTCAAGGCAAGAAGAGCTTGGACTGATGTATTTCAAGCCCTAAAGGAAAACAGCCTCCAACCCAGATTGATGGACCCTGCAAAACTATCTTTCAAAATTGATGGAGAAATAAGATGCTTTCATGATAAAGAGCACCTCAGGAACTTCATGAATACCAAACCAGCACTCCAAAAAATTTTAGACAATACCCTAGGAAAAGACAATGAGGATCACAACCCCAGGAAACCCAGCAGAATGAATCCATTGGGCATGACAAATTAAATGCAAAGGGGGAGAATCCAACAAAAAGAAAACGTCATGACAAGGCTTTTAAAACTTTTGACTTCATCTCCCTAATGAGTGTATAATTCAATTTTATTATTGTACTGATTAGTATTTTTCTGATTCTAGAATTGCACACCATTCCTTGTGTTATACTGGCTATCATCTTATGTCTACATTTTAATTGGGTTGTCTATTAATGAGCTCTAAGAATTCTTTAAATATTCTGCTCATAGGTTATATGCATTGTAAATATGGTCTGTTTAAGGACTACTTTTCATTTTAATGATGTCATTTAAAGTTCTAAATTTTGATGGAATCTCATCAATTTTTTTTCTTTTATACATCATGGTTTTTGTATCCTAGGTAGTTCTTCCCTACCCTGAATTCATAAATATTTTCCCTTATAATTTCTTCTTAAAGTTTTATACTTTTAGGGTTTTTTATTTAGGTTCATAGATCCCTTCAAGTTATTTTCATGTATGGAAAAAAAGGGTTGAGGTTAATTTTTTATATACAGATACCAGGTGTTCTAGTGCCATTTGCTGAAGACACTATCTCTTCCTCGGTTCTTGAATCAAGTTTATATTCTATAAAATGCTAATGTTAAATAATCTTTCAAAACTCAGTGGACCATATATGTGTGGTTCTATTCCTAGATTCTCTGTTTTATTCCAATGATCTATAATGTCTTTCCTTACACCAACACTGCCTTGATTACTGTAGCTTTAGAAGAAGTCTTAAAATTGGGTGCTAAACGTCTTCCAACACTGTTTTTGTTTTTGTTTTTGGCTTTTCTGGGTCCTTTGTACTCCTACATAACTTTTAAATTTCAATATCCAATTCTTCATTTATAGCAAGTATACACAGACCTGAATTTTTATATATACCTTGTGTTTTCTAATCCTGCTAAATTCAAGTACAAGTTCTAGGGGCTCCTAGAGATTTCTCAATATTTTCTCTTTAGATGATCATTTCATCTACATATAAAGATTTTGCTTCTGCCGTGCCAATCCTATCCTAGTTGTGTCATTTTATTGGCAGACTATTTTGGTTTAGACCTATGTTTCAAAGTCTAATGGACAGATGAAGAGTAGGCATATATGCCCTTGTTCCCCACTTTAGGGAGAAAGCATTGTATCGTCTCCATTCATAGAAGGAGTTTTTGTTGGAAGTATGGAGTCTTTGATCTGTTGAGAAGGTTCTGTTCTACTTCTAGTCTCCTGATAGCTTTTACCATGAACAGCTGTAGAATTTAGTCCAATACTCTTTCTCCAACTAGTGACAGGATCATATGGCTTTCTCCTTTCCTCTGTTAAAATGATGACTTTTGGGGGGGATCTTCCAATGCGGAACCAACACTGCCATCCCTATAACAAAACCACTTTCTACATACTGCCAGATCTGACTTCTAAGAGTTCGTTTTGCTAAACAAATTTCTATCTATGTTCATACTTTTTTCTTCTATTATCTTTATTCAGTTTTAGGATTAGCACAATGTTGAGTTCCTAAAATGAGGGGAGAAGTGTTCCTTCTTTTTTCTGCTTTAATTGTTTGATATAATTTATCAGTTAAAATGTTTATGAGCCTGCTGTTGTCATACAGGCAGGTTTTCAAGCTAGGAATATACTTTCTTTAATAGGTGCTATTCAAATTTTATATATCCTCCAGAGTTAGTTTCATTAATTTGTCTTCTAAGTTACTTCTTAGAAGTTGTCAAATTTATTTCAAAAAAGATTTTTGACATATGCTTTCTATATCCTTTTAAATTCTGTAAGATCTGTGGTAATATCTCCTAGATCTTAATATTGTAATTTTAAAAATGTATAACTGATATTGTGTAACAGGAAGAAAAGGTCTAAAAGAGCAGGGTAATTGGGAGGGGTAGGGGAAGGGAAAAAAGGGAAAGGAAAAAATATGAGAAGAGGAAAAAAATGGAAACAAGGTCTTTGCAAATAGGGAAAGGTGGAGGGGGTGAAGGGAGGGCAAGGGAAGGGGAAAAAAAAATAAGAACCAAGAGACTCATGTAATGGTACAAGATCCCAATGATGAATGTAAATGTATTGTATACCTAAAATGTACCAATAAAGTTAATGGGGAAAAAAAAATTAAAAAAAAAATAAATTCTTCAACAGAGCTTTAACTGGGAGAAAAACATACATACATTGCATTTATGGTGGCAAAACATAAATGGACTTCTCTTTCTATTAAAAAACAATCAAGGATATTGGCCACTGATGCCAGTGCTATTAATCTATAATACAATGTTGGGAGAGATTTTAAACAACCCTATAGGTCAAGCAAAATAAATGGTAAGTGTAAATTTTAAAAAGACTAAATTATAATCTGCAGATGATATTATCTACAAACCAAGATAATCAATTTCACAGAAACTTTTTTGTTTTGTTTTGGTACCAGGGATCTAACTCAGGACCTTGCACTTGGCAAGGCAGGCAGTGGAACCACTGAGCTAAATCCCTGGCCCTCACAGAAACTTTTTGAATCATGAGTAAGACTGCATGACTTTAAAAAATATACTAAAAATTCCTCAAAATTCAGTGATTATTGAGTTGTATGTTGCAAACTGTGTGAAACATCAGGCAAACTAAAAAGTCATAAGAAAAATAACGCAACATAATAGCAATAACAAAATTATTATACTGTGAAAAACCTACATGGAAAAGATACGTAACTTGTTTGGGGGATTTAAATACCACTTGATTTAGTCAAGATGCACAACATAATCCTGGATAAAAATATTCATTACTGGAAAGATAATAATCTTCCTCAAATAATCTCCACATCTAAGAATCAACAATTCTAAGAAAACCAATAAATTCTTAATAGTAACATGAAGGAAATAAACCTCTAAGGTAGAAAACCAATAAATTTACAGTTGCTTAAAAGCATAAAATAAGAGACAAATAGATCAACCAATTAAGTTCAAAACTCATCCATAACTATATCACAATTTAGAATATGATAAAGGGACACCTACTGATTATGAATAAGAGAGTTGCCTGGATACACCAGTGGGCAGAAACACATTACTGTGTAAAATTGGGGAAACTAGAGAAAGAAGGCACAAAGGAGGAAGGAATATAATAAATTTAATTTTAACCCTGTCAAATTTGAGGCATCCTTTTGGAATCCAAATAGAGACACACAAAGTAGAAGTATCAATCTGCAGGTCAAAGTAATGGTCTTGGATGGAGCACACTGGTAAATGAAGTCATGGACACAGAAGAGACTGCCAAGACTCTTGGTAGTGTGAAAAGAAAAGCACTCATTCTTGAAGTGCTAAACACATTGATAAACACAATCAGGAAATAGGAAAAGCAGGAGTGTGTAACATCATAAAAGCAAGGGCAAAACACTCCAAAATAGAGAAGAGGAAAACTTAAGTCTAAAAAGGTCCAATGGAACTGTCAAAGTACATTCTACATGATACAAAGTTGTAAAAGAGATTCACAATATGGACTGGGGATTTAGCTCAGTGGTTCCACTGCCTGCCTCGCAAGCACAAGGTCCTGAGTTCAATCCCCGGTACCAAAAAAAAGGTAAAAAAAAAAAAAGAGATTCACAATATGAAGGGTCAAGTGAAGCATCCCAATTTCAAAACAGTGTCTTTAGAAAGGGCTTATTTATATAAAATTTAGAATAGAAAATAAGAAAGTACTATACTGCCCATGAGGCCTGTTCCTTGGGCAAAGTGTTTGAACAACTGGATTTTACAGAGTATTTTTTAAGATACTGTTCAAAAACACTGACTATAGATTACTAGCAGTTTAATCCTACAGTCATCACCTTTCCTGAAATGGTTACTACCTAGGTATGAATTCTCAAAATTCCACTGGCTAATGAATTCAGTCACACTTTTTTTTTGGTACCGGAGATTGAACTCGGGTCCTTGTGCCTGTGAGGCAGGCGCCGGAACCACTGAACTAAATCCCCGGCCCCAGTCACACTTTTTGAATCCTATGTTAAAAGTCCTTAAGGATTACCAGTTCATGTACTATCCTGGTTCCAATCAATAGCCAGTAAAAAGAAAAAAAAAAAAAAAAAACCACTGGTTAATCAACTACCACACTTTTCTCTAAATATTTTTCATACACTGCTGTTTCAGAGAAAGAAAGATCATAACCATTACAGAAAAAGTAATCATCACTGTCATTTCCTTGAAAAATAAATATATACAGAGCTGATTTTAAAGTCCAAAAAACTCAACTTCAAAGAAAACCCCATTTCTATTTTCACTTACTGTTTGTAAGAGAAATAATAATCTTTGTTCATATAGTAATTTACTTATTGCCCCAGATAAAACAAGGTAACACAACCAATGTATATTTTACACGCTTTATAAAAGAAATGAACTCATCTTATTTCTCTATCAGGGATAACGTTCCAAATTAAGAGTAACTCACACGCTTCAATTCAGTTTTTCTTTTTATAGAAATGGTCTATATTACATTTTATAAAATTTGCCAATGAAAATATAGCCCCATGCTTTCACAAAGGGTAGAAATATTAAAAATTCATTTTCCAATGATGGCTACTTGTATACTAAGTAGAAACACATTTTTTCTTTAATGTTCTCCTTAATTTCTATAACTATAATGCAGCAATCTTCCAACATTTTACAACACTGTAGCACAATATTTAAAATCACTTTTTGAAACACTCAGCATTCTAAGGGGGAAAAACATGAATCTAAGGTCACATTAAAGTGACAATTTCTCATTCAGTGTGAAGGGAAAAAAATCACTTTTTCTCTTTCCTGAATAAATCAAACAGTTCTAAAGATTGTGACACGTAATGAGATCTCAACTCAGTTATATGTAAGATAAGCTTAAGTGATTACTATATTATTACATAAGCACTTCATACATACAAAAAGTCCTGCACCACACATCGAACAGTCTACTGTACACATGATAAAATACCACCTGTTCATAAAGAATTATGACATCAAAATACTGCTATAGTTTGGATCTCAAGTGTCGTCCCCCTCTCCCCCAAAAGGTCTATGTGGTACAGCTTGCTTCCCAGGCTGGTGCTACTGGGAAGTAGTGAAGCCCTCATTAAGAGGTAGGGCCTAGTGGAAAGTCATTAGGTCATTGAGGCAATGCCTTTGAAGAGATGTGAGACACCTTGTCTCTCCTGTTTCTAACTTCCTGGTCATGAGGTAAGCAGTTTTGCACCATGTACTCTATGATATACTGCCTTATCACGGGCCTAGAATCATGGAATGGAACATCTGAAACCATAAACCAAAACAAATCTTTTCTAAGTTGACAATCAAAGTATTGGTTATGATGAAAAACTAAGAGAGACAGAGATTAATTAAAACACTAAAAGAGACAAAATACAACTAAAAACAAAGCTGTTTACTGAAGGAAACATAAGTAACAGCCACAATTTCAAAGATCTGACCAACACATTTCATAGAGCCCCTGTGAAATAAATCTTAAAATTAGTAAAAGCGAGATTTTCAATTTACTTTCTGCTATAAAAAACTGACTTGGATTTCAAAATAAGAACTTTATGAGCTAAGAAATAGTAACACAAACCTAGTTTTAAGGTAAAGATATTGAAGAATATAGTAATTTTCAAATAAGCTACATTAAAACTAAAATTTTAAAACCTCTTCATTTCTCCCCTTCTCCCTCCCTTGTTTTTCCTGTATATCTCTCCCCATCTGTACATGGATCAACTTTACTACTTGTAGATTATTTTGGTAAACAAGAACTTTTGTCTCTTTGTTAAATTCAAATGTCAAAGGAATACCCCTGAAAAAAATAATGGAATTGTCATCCTATTATTTCATTTCCTAAATCAGAATTATATATATAACATTCCCTATGCCTATATCTTTACCAAAAAATAAAATTCTAATTCCCTAACATTATCCTAGCAAAATATATTAAACTTCATAACAATCATACAATTCAACAATATAGAATATAGGCCCCTTAAAAATAAACATAAAGTAATCCATTTTGATTCTAAATAGATGTCACTCATCTCAGACTTTTTTAGGTTCAGTATTTCTTAAGAGTCCACAAAAGAGTAATTGCCAAAATTAGTGAAATGTTAAACAGTCCTTATTTGAGAGAATAATCTGACTAAAGCAGACCACTCACTAATAAAGTGCAACTTAATAAATCATGTGTTATCTTATTTTGTTCAAACCCTTACTAACTCCTAGCACCATCTGTTACCATCAAAACTATATGACAAGATATGATATATAATTAATAGGTAAACAACAATCTAATTAAAATGGACAAATACTCCATGTTCCTGCCATTTGGGAGCTCTAATTACAGACTAAATTTTAAGCTTGAATTAAATATTTAAGCTGGAAAATTAACTTTCTTTCTCGAGCCTTGAATACATTAATACAGATATGTGAAACGACTTCCTGATGGGAACTTAAACATGTAATTTAGTTTCATCAAAGCAGTTACTAATTGTTAAGCAGCAGTACCTTACCATATGTACACAATAGCTATTTAGAGCTGAAAAGGTGGTTCTAAAGCACCCCTTTGAAACCTTTTCCTGACATAAATATAAAATGTATATATAGCACAGCAGTTTATATTACACACTGAAAATAAATTAGTCTTCAACCTTCATGCTTTCAGAAGACAATTAGAAATTTGTCTAAATAAACAAAATATTATCTATAAGGATTCGGCAAAATGTATGTATAGAAGGCCAAAAGATATTCAAGGGGGAAAAAAACATTCAAATATGAAATTCTCATATTACACAAAACTAATTAAAAATAAATATCCCCTGACTCATTGAATCAAAATAACAATTAAGACAGTTGACCAATTTTCCTTTTCTTCCTAGCTCTTAGAACATAGCAAGCTTTGAACACAATTTTCTAAAAAACATTTCAAAGGACAGTAAATGTGGACCTTTTTCAGTCCTTTTTTTTTTTTCATTTTGAATGTAGAAAGATTTCAGAACAAATATTTCTAGGAATATAAGGAATATACCTTTTCTTCACTGCTATTTTACATATAGCAAACAGAATGAGAAAGAGCAGGAAAGAGACAGGAATGGCTAAAGAAAAGTGACTATCATTTTTTATTTTTATAATACATTATTTTAATTCTTTATAACCATAATAAATAACAGGCCATCTATTTTTAGAATAGTTTGATTCGTGAATCTATTATTATTTTCAAGGGATTGGTAGAAACTGCTTTTGTTTTTATATTAAATACATTTTGTTAAGCATTAAGTAACAACTATTAGGTTTTACCAAAATATAAAATGATTTTTATAATTACATAGGAAAAGTAGTACATTGCACTATTTAGCATTCAAAGTCAATTATATGTAACACTTGCTGTAATATATATCCCATGTTTGAAATTTTTACTAGACTTGAATAAAAAGTTTTTAAAATTAATTTTATTGGTACATTTTAGGTATACAATATAACGACATTCATCATTGGAAATTTGCATCTTTACATAATCCATCTTGGTTCTTATTTTTCCCCCATTTCCCTGCCCCCCCTTCAACCCCTCCATCCCTCCCTATCTACAAAGACTTTGTTTCCATTTTTTCTTTTTCTCATATTAATTCCATTCCCTTCTTTCCTTTCCCCTAGCCCTCCTACTTCCCCTTCCCCTTTGCACCTTTTCTTCCTATTTCACATTATCTATTATACCTTTTACTTATTTACACTTTCATTTTCTCACACTAGAGAGACTATTCAGTATTTACATGTGTGTCCTATTTATTTCACTTAAGAGTATCACTTCAATGAGCATTCATTTAGCTATAAATGTCTCTAATTTCTCATTTTTTATGGCTGAGTAGTACTCCATTTATTTTTTTAAAAAACACATTTTCTTTATCCAGTCTCCAGTTGATGGGCATTTGCGTTGCTTCCAAGTATTAGCTATCACAAATTGTGCTGCTACAAACATGGGTGGACAGATATCACTGTGATATGATTCTTTTAATTCTTTGGGGAAGATAGCCAGCAGGGGAATAGCTGGGTCAAATGGGACCTCTAGTCCTAGTTCTTTGAGATATCTTCATACTGATTTCCACAGTGGTTGCACCAGTCTACACTCCCACCAGCAGTGGAGCAGGGTTCCTCTTTCCCCACAGCCCCGCCAGCATTTGTTATTGGTTGATTTCATGATAGCAGCCATTCTTTCTGGGGTGAGGTGGAATCGCATTTAAAATGGCATAACATCTGTGTTTAAGAATAAAACTTTGTTGGGCCAGGGATTTAACTCAGTGGTTCCGCTGCCTGCCTCGCAAGCACAAGGTCACCAGTTCCATCCCCGGTACCAAAAAAAAAGAATAAAACTTTGTGCTGTCTTTTGGCAACAGAAACATATTAACATATTATACTACAATTTGTTTTAGGTTTTTGCTCAAGGATATCATTATTGTCTTTTTTTCTTTCAATATCCTTTATCTGTCCTATCTTAAAATTGTTGAAGTTTTAAGCATCCTTAAATTTTCCGTCATATAGTATGTAGCACTTGATATTCCTGGTATATGAGTGATTTCCAACTATCTAAACATAAAGATGTATTTTAATTTCCAAATGAAATACAGATCTACCTTAAACACACATAAACTGATGTGATTTCACTCATCACTAATCTACAAAACATACAGATACATAGATTCAAAGACATCTTGCAACTACTGCAAAGATTGATAAAGGTTTGCAGCCAGAGACTGGCAAACACCCAAAGAAAGAGAACGGGAGCACATTTTAAGTTACTTTTTGAATTAAGCATTTATTTTCATGTTATTTTACATCATATAAAGATGTTCAAATGAGGACAATCAATACATGTTACTGAAAGACAGAAACCCTGCCCTAAAATTTTGATGGCTATATAAAATCTGGCTGGTTCACATTTAAGCATTATGGTTCTTTTCTGATATTAAATCAATCAAATGGATAACAGAAGTTCCTCCATAATGCAGGCTAGAAAAGTCTATTCAATTTTATTTAAAATCTGTATGCTGTAAAAGTACATGTCATAGAATTTACTAGGATGACAACTATATAGATATGAAATTCATGACATATTGATTAAACATATTGAACTGGATTTAAAACCAGTTTATATAAATGATTATAATAGTCTATATTATGTTTAGCCTTGAGGCATATGGTAGTAAATTTGAATTTAATTTTAAATAAATTTACATAAATAAAAAAGTTCAGTAATTTTTATCCCCCCTGCATATGAAACAGAGCAAATAAAAAACCAAGATGACTGTACAACTGCACCTTTGAAATGTATTTGAGGCTGAGCCTCTAAGTTTGGTGCTTTTGTATTTGTTTTTTTGAGACAGGGTCTCGCTATGTAGTGCAAGCTGGCTCTGAGCTTGTGGGAGGCCTCAGCCTCACAAGTGCTGGGATTACAGGCATGCACAATGCCTAGCAAGTTCATTTCTTAAAAAGCAGCCAATGAATAGATGACTTTCGTCAAGGAAAAAAAAAAAGAACGTCAATGATAAAGAATACTAAAAATAAAAGTAAATATGTATATGTTTACAAAAATATAAGTATAATGAATATGTAAGTATAGACATAAATATATCTATTTAGCAGCAAGTAAGATTTTAATTTACTATATATCTCACACTGACATATGATAGCCTCCCAAAGTTCTGAGATTACAGGCATGTGCAACCATGCCTGGGAAAAATGAAAATAATTTAAGAGCCATGTCAAAAATATGGCCTGGTAATTCCAGCACTCTGGGAAGCTAAGGCATGTCTATCACAAATTCAAGGCCAACTTGGGTGACTTAGTGAGACCCTCTCTCAAAATAAAAAATACAAGGGGAGTGGGGAAAGAGCTGGAGATGTAGCTCAGTACAAAGGCTCTGAGTTCAATCCTCAGGACTGCAAAAAAAAAAAAAAAGTACGTGCAGTATTTTTAATAGGTATTTAAGAAACTCAGGTTCCATCCTTGATATCAGGATAACCTTGACTTTTAATCAGTATGTCTCAAATTCTAACTCTTAAAAACTAAGCCAACTATGAAACACATAGGAGGCATGGAAATAAGGGGTTGGGTCCAGACCTCATCTCATTTTTTGTTCCATCAAATAAGTTTTGTGGCCCATATACCCAGAATTTCTAAAAATATTAAGCTGGATCCAAGATACAATCGGTAAATTCAAAGTTCATATTTTTCATATTATCAGAACCATTATTACATGTCCATCACATCCTAGATGCTTTACAGATATCCTTTTCAAATATTCAATTGGTAAACTAGACAATTATCTCCATTTTACAGATAAGGAAATTGGCTCACACATTAAGTAACTTGCATATTCACACATTTAACTCCTATTTCTAAATCCAAACATTGTCCAATACTATTTGCTATAACATTTTATTCTGAAAATTTTCAAATTTTCAAAAACGGTTACAGACAATGTTAAACAAGAATGTCACAGTGAACATTCTTATACCCACTACTCACATTTTACTATTCTTGTTTTTAATAATTACCTATCTTTCTGTCAATCATATTTTAACACATTTCAAAGTTGCAAATGCAACTTTTTAAAATATTTTATAAAAATATTTTCAAATATAACAAAAAGGTAAAAGAATTTTATAATGAGCACCCATCTATCACCCAGAATTGATAACATTTTAGTATACTGTATTATCACATCTATTCAATTGTCCATTCTCCCATCAATACATTGTATTATTTTAATCAATTAAAACTGTTATAATCCCTGATTTACTTCTGCAAAGAAAACTACCTAAAAGCTATATTTCCTTAAAACTACTCTTACCTTAATTACTTTCAGTTCAAGTAATATTTAGCTATAAAGACTTTGGATTTTTTTTCACATCTCTAAGTTTTCTATCAGGAAATCTTTATAGACACAAATAAATACATTAGGAAAAGAAAACTCCTTTGATTATCCTGTATGAAATAAACAAGCACAGAAATATTTTCTTAGGCTATAAGAGAAATTGAAAAAATAACCCATAAAACTAATTTCCAGCTGGTATACATCTTCAGTATCCACTGCAGTATTCATACTAAGGCTATACCCTCCTCAGACCTCCACTACCCAATGTCAGTGACACTGAAGGGAGATCACTGCTTTGAAACATAGGGTATTTCTAACGGCAAAAAATATTCTCTGCCCAACCCCAAGGCCCCATACCGCTAATTTGTCCAAGACTTTTTAAAGCTGCACTGCAATTTGAGACTCTTCTTTTGTATTCTTTTATCCTTCCCTCTCTTACTTCTAGCATTCTCAGTAAAAGGGGGAAAAAAAATTTAGCCTTCTTCCTGCACAAAGTAATCGCTTCACTATAACTGATCCAAATCTGTTTCATCTTTCCATTTACATTGCTTCACATTTAACTATTTTAACTTGCTTTCTCTCCTATATCATGACCCCTTTTCTCCTTCTTGACCTTTTTGATTCAATATGTAAACATCTAGAAGTCTCTCCTAAATTAAGAACAAAATACCTCCTTCCACCTTGTAGATCCCTTCTAACAGCCAGCTCTTCACAGACAGTAAGATGGTACCTTTAACCAACCTGGGAGCTGACTCATGCATCACACCACTCCATTCCAAATGCATATTAAGGACATCAAATTTAGTAGGTACTTTTCAGCAATTCACTTCTGACCCCTCTATTCATTCACACTCTCCTTGTTGTCTCCTGCTTTGTCTTCAGATCATCACTCACTGTTTCTCTTTCATCTCCTCAACAAGTTCCTCTTTTCTCATCATAGTGTATGATAGTAGTCAATGATCCCCGGGCAGTCTTACTTACACCTCTCAAAAGTATTTATTTGCCTGTTTATCCAATACCTGACACAAAGCTTGGAAAATGCTAAGGATATCATTATTAAGTTAATGCAAATATTTATGTTCCAAGTATACATCTCTTATTCTAATCTCCTGAACTCAACAGATCTATATGTTCAACTATCTTCTAAATCACTGCAATCAGTAAGATGTGTAAACAGAAATTACTTCTTCCCCTTCAAGCTGCTCCTCTTGTATTCTCTATGAAGGAATGGCACCATCAGTCACTCAGGCCTAATGCCTAATGTATTTCCTTCTTGACTTCCTCACATGCAATCAACTGTGAGATCTGGTCAAATCTCTCTCCTAAATTAGTACCTTATCCCTATTTCTACCCAACTTAATTTAGTACTATATCTCAATCTTCCCCCTGACCTTCAACAGTCTCCTAACTATACTTAAGCTCTTGAGTTTTCTCTCAAATTCTAACTGCTAAATGTCATTTAAATGTTCTAACATTCAAATCCGATCATACTTCTCTTAGGTTTAATTTCCTTTGGTAGGTTACAGTGCCTACCATTACCATTTGAGATTCTTTCTATGAAATTAATCTTCCAATCTTTTCTCCTATTTTGTTCTAGGAAAAGGAAGCACAAATTCAGTATAATCCACAACAATCTTTAAAAACACATTTTCTGGTCTCAATATTTCTCAGTGTGCAAATTATACAACTTGTACTTCAAAAATACCCTTGGGTTTGAAGTCATTTCTAGGCCGAAATGGGCAATATTTTCCTCTGCTTGTGCTGTCTTTTTTACCACATTCTTCATAATCAATCTTCACTATCTCCTGAAAGTCATTTCTCAAACTCATCTGTTAGTTGGTTTAAGAACCCTGCTGGGGTCCACTCACTCCTATTCATAATTCTATCACATTATCTTCACACTAGATGCAAATTTTTTAACTGCCAGTCTATTTCCTATAAATTTCAAGCTCCTGAGGGAAAAAAAATCCAACACCTAGAACAATGTCACAATAAGTAAGCAAACAAAGACTGTTTTGTGTAAAGTTTTAAAAGGCAGGGAAAAAAAGAGACCTTTAGTTTCTCAATAAACTTGCCAATTATTTTACTAAAGAAGTATTACTTATGCTTGCTGGTTCTAATCTTCATCCGTAAAGTAGGAGGCCAGACCTCTATAACTTGTCCCTCCACAACATTTTGGGAATCACTCAGAAGTATGTCATATGTGTTTGTGAATAAGACCAGCCAGCTAACATTTACCTATTATGGCAATGTAACATTTACCTCCTCTTCATGCATACGTGGTATTTTAGATCTGTTGATTCTACTGCCTCCAAATTAGGTTTGGGCAGGCCTCATCTACTTCTTCCATTCAAGAATCTGTCCCCCTTCATTGTGCACTGTTGATTACAGTTACTACTGTCACCTCTAACACACCACTGCAGCTTCACCAGCACATGAACCCCCACTAAGTCCTACTTACCCCCACCTATCCCTACTTTCCCCACTTAGGATTACTTCCCTTTTACTCTAACTACTGCTTCATCAAGTAGCACTGATGTCAACCATGATACTCACACCTTTCTAACACTGCCAGGACACAGTGGCAACTGGCTTAAGTCAGTTACTTAATAAACTTGCAAAAGAGAAACAATGCCTTTCTGCTATCTCTCAGGAAATACAAAGGCCATGTTCTATGTTCCCAAGCATCAACATTTCTCCTGGCTATGTTCTGACATTTTTTTTCCTTACAGCACACCCATCTTTCTATCTCCATAGGTCTCTGACACAAGGCCTAAATAGATCTGTACCAGAAAACAAAACAACTCAGGCTGAATTCAGAAATGCTGCTTTTCTAACAATGCAGACTATATTACCAGGTGCTGTGGATTAAGAGTCACACAAAGATTTAAGTGATGGAAGTTTAACCTCCAGTGTAGCTGTGTATAAGTAATAGAAACTGCAAGAGGTGGATCACAGTACAGTCATTAGGTCACGGAGGGCACTGCCTTAAAAGGGATTAATACTCATCTTTCAGTGTGAGACAGTTCTCGCGAGAGCAGGTTGCTTTAAAGCAAGGCTATCCCATATAGCTCGCCCCATTTTCATTTCTCAGCCAGCGAGCTCTCATGAGGATGCCGGCACCACAATGTTTGGACCCTCCAACCAGTAGAATCATGCGGCAGCCTCTGGAATTTTTTCTGGCAACAGAAAACGCACTAATATACCAGGTTTGTTCTTTGCAGTTTTGTTTGTTTCTTGGGGCTGGAGGGGGTGTAATTGGTGTTTTTGTGCTGAGGATTGAATTTAGGGCCGTACACATGCTAGGCAAGCCCTCTGCCTCTGAACTACAGCCCCAGCCCTATTTATTTTTCATTAAAAAACTCATTTCTATTCCTTCTATCAAAGACTACTTGCAGGCTAACTGATGTTCCACATCCCAGATATGGCTGAACCGCTGTAGTAAACACAAGCAAAACCCACACTGGGAACATGCTACCCAGAAAGGGACATACACATGAAAATAAAAACCAGAAATATTTAAACATGAATACCCTTTCTTGCTCCTTGTTCAACATACTGAATATAACTCCATTAAATTTTGACATTAAAATTTCTGAATTATATGTACCACTCAGAACACCTTTCCATTCACAAATAAGTCTTTCTTGGAAGTATTTCACAAATTAGTATTTTTCTGTGAATTCTAGTATGATTAGGGCAGCCATGTCCTACAACCTCCCTCGCAGCACTTCAGGCAGTGGGACGCACTCTGGGCACATGCTGCTAGGCACAAGCTTCCACCAGTGTTTCCAAAGCTACTTCCTGACAGACACAGGTTAAGAAGGGATTTCTGAGAAGACAGACAGTAAGCAATAATCTGCCTGGATAGGAATTACCAGCAAGTTTATCCCTACAATGGGAAGATTCACTCTTTTGGGGGGGGGGGTACCAGGGATCAAATTCGGAACCTTGCACTTGCAAGGCAGGGGGCAGCACCACTGAGCTAAATCCCCGGCCCAGGAAGATTCACTCTTTAAACCATGAAAACATAAGGAGAGAACAACAGCCTCTCTTCTAGTTCTGTGCTCAATTCAGCTGCTTCTTTGGAGATGAGTATGTATGAAAAAAGCACAACTGTAAGTAGACAAAGAATGGACCGGAGGGAAAAACAACAATACAAATTCTCTGAAAATAAAAATAAAATTTAATCAATATCAATCTATCAATATCAATATCAATAATATCACTATCAATATCACTAATAGTTCAATCTCATTAAGATTGATTTACATTTAGAAATTAAATTTCTGGCTTTGTAAACATAATAAACAAGCAAATACTTTGTTAATATCTTTTTCCATCAAATTTTAATTCAAAGTTTTGTTATTAGGGCCAGGGATTTAGCTTAGTGGTTCTGGCGCCTGCCTTGCAGGCACAAGGTCCCAAATTTGATCCCCAGTATGGAAAAAAAAAACAAAAAAACTCAAAAAAACCCAAAGTTTTGTTATTAAATTATAAGCATTCAGGCATGATGAAAAGAACCTCTATTTTTGTTTATTTCTTTGGATATTTTTATCAGTCCCTTCAATGGACTTTTTCTTGTATTTCAACATCCTAACCTCCTAGAAATTTCGTATTTTGGTGAAGAAATATATATTCAACATTACTATTTTTAAATTGATCTCTATCAGAAATACATCTCAATCTTTTTTTTTTTTTTTTGCAGTACCGGGGGTCGAACTCAGGACCTTGCACAGACAAGGCAGGCACCGTGCCACTGAGCTAAATCCTCAGCCCTACATACATCTCAATCTTAATAATAATGGGGTGTGGAAGGAGGAAAAGCTTTAAAAGCATAAAGCAAATAAAGAATGATCGAGAAGTAAGCAGTATGGTATGAATTTCAGGCAATTTTAAGCACCAGAGAATTGTAGAAATATGGTCTCAATTCAGTTATAAATATAATTTTAAAGTAGCACACTATACCGTAATAGAAAATCTGGATGGTGACATTTTTTTAAAATAAGCAACGAAGGGAAAATATACCCTCTCCTTTTGTTGCTTTTGTTCAATGTGTGGACTCTTACTGCAGGTGATCCTTGAGACAACATCATAAAAGATTTCTAAAACAAAATGGATAAATATGACCATTTATTTAAAATTCAGGCACTTTTTCAAAACTATATTTCTATTTACAATGCCCAATTATCTACAGGGTATACACAGTCTGCAATACAAGTTATTATGATTAATTTTTAAACAAAAATACTAGCACCTATATATACAAAATGGAATCTTATCTCCAAAGTATCCATTTTAAACAGTTACACATCAATTCCACCGAAGATAATTCAAAAAGAGGCATTCCAAAACACTTTGATTGATGGAATATGTGTATACCCCAAGGGGATTATTTCAAAGGGGGTAACTCATATTTTAAAAATAACCTTTGATATATTTGTTTAAAAAGGCTTTCCTAATTTATATTCATATGCAATATGGGGGAAAAAAAACACTGAAAGATGCAAATTTCTCTGAACAAATTAATTTGTATTTGAAACATACATTAAAATAAATAAGGGAAAGGCAGGTAAGTATTGTAAAGTCAAATAACGATAATATGCTATTATATTCACTACCTTTTGAGAAATAACTATTGGACTGTAGCCTTCCAAAAAGCATTCTATAAAGGACAGCAATAATTCACTGAAGGCAGTGTTTAAATTCTCCACATACAAATATCCTAAGTTTCAAAAAGCTTTACCTCATCTCTTACTTTTATTGTACATTGCATATGCAGAAATTATCCCAAAGAAGAAAAAACAATTCACCAAAAATGCAACTTATCTTGAAATACAACTTCTAGTAATGCAAATTACTATCAATTACATTACAGTATTTTAAGGAAAATAACTTTTACCTGTGCAGTGTTTTGAAATAGGTACAATTAAAAACTAGCTTTAATTACTCTAAATATGGATGTAGTTAAACATCGATATTTTTAAATACACATACCTTCAATTTATCTTAATCTTAAAAACTTCCTGAAACAGTTTTTAGTTTTAAAAATACAATGCCTGTAATTTAACCTTTGTTATGAAAGTGATAGAAAATAAGTATTTTAACCACCAATCATAGGTGTTCAATGCCTTAAACCAAACCAGTGCAATTAATATGAAATTCTAAATACAGAATATAATGCCACATAAATAGTATAACAGCCACGTACTGTCTAAGAAGCCATATGTTTTTCCCCATTGTTCAAAAAAAGGGAGATGACTTCCCGTCACTTATGTTTCTGATTAGCAAGGTGATTTATGCCACAATCACTAAAAATGCCAGCAAGTGAATGAGAAAATGCATAGTGACTGCACCAGATGTGCACAATAAACAGGAATCCCATTGTAATCTCTGGTACTTAGTTTATATGAAGGTAATGTAAGAAACACTCTTGGATATGGCAAAGTCACTCTTTTTTTACATTTGACTATAAATGATATGAAATAAATTGTGTGTTTTATACTTTATGGCATGCATACATTGATAAATTAGGTACCGTTTTGTATCCCGACTTATCTACAAGACAAACCTGGCTAAGATCATGGGGATTAATTGCTTCAGAAGTGTGAAATGCAGCTTTTCCATTCTTTTCTGCATACTCAGTGAAGAAACAATGATTAATCACTGTTTAAGTATTCTCTTGAGGATCTACAAGATTGCCAAAGCAGGGCTTATCCTCATAAATCCAAAAAATACAGGTTTAGATTTGTTGCCAACAACTGAAAGAACATGAACTTAAACCAATTTGTTATCAGATTAAAATAATGTCAAGGTTTTAGAACCCTCTGGCATACAATTCTCTTTAATAGGAAATTAGACTTTAATAGGAAATTAGATTAATAAAAGATATAGCTCCAGCTCATGTATTACATAAGGCCATGTGTTTTACAAAAGCAGTAACACTTTTTTAAAACTTATGAAGTATCCTTGGCCTAATAATCTCAAGTAACATACTACTGAACTTGAGCTGGTAACTTCCCTTATCTATATAAACTGTTCTATCTATGAAAATTAAAATTATTATCAGATGAAAAACATTTTCAGTATGAAATGGCTACTTATTTTAAGATGTTTAATTCCAGACAGCTATAGCTGAATGCAATCTGGGTAAAATTATTTAGTTCCAATACTACTAACAAAAACATAAATCTTTCTAAGATTAAAAATGTGAAACTCCAAACTTGTGAACAAAAGTAAGTAAGAACAGAGGTTTCAAATACATTCAAATATTTAGGCTTTCAAAACATCTTCAGCCAATGTTTATTACGATACTGAATAAACTACTTTTAAATTTGGGAAAAAATCTGTTTCATATCATTTATAAAATTTGGTACCCAGTTTTCCAATTGACTCAGTAATAAACGTAATGTCAGTGGTATGACTGTCAACTTATTATGAATTAGAAACTAAAAGTAATTTCCTTTAAATGGGTCAGTTGTTCATAAATTCCAAAGGATTCCTAAAGTAAGAATGTTCTAAACAGAACATCAAATTTCTATGTAAAATAGAAATAGTTGATTAATATATTACTTAAAATGTAAAACAGAAACACAGCCACATCTCAATTATGAAGGGTTGGTTTTCTATTCATTTAATTATGTGTTCATATATCTTCTAATTCATCAATTTTCCTGCTGCTACTTTCATATCTAATAAGTACCACTGAAACTACTACATCTACAAGGAAGAAAAGATGAAGCTATTGGTCCATTTCAATGTTCATTATGCCCTTATAAAAGTGAATGAGAAAAAGGAAGATGAAACAGATTCTGCATTTTCTACATTTCATTTTTATCCAATATTGGCTGTTCCTGTATTATCACAAGAGTAAGCACTATATCCATTGCACGTGTAGTGCAAACCTAAAAAACTTCACAATGAACTTGACAAAAAGAAAACAATTTTACTCATAATATCTAATTTAAAAAGTAAAACATCTTTAAAGGATATATTATGTAA
The DNA here is from genome assembly GCF_053883595.1 of Heterocephalus glaber. Taxonomy (NCBI): domain Eukaryota; kingdom Metazoa; phylum Chordata; class Mammalia; order Rodentia; family Bathyergidae; genus Heterocephalus; species Heterocephalus glaber. The sequence continues at coordinate 84,554,383 of NW_028258315.1, read as the reverse complement.
GAAGTAATTCACTAGACAGCTGAGTACCTGCCATACAGTAAACAGTTAATAAATATTTGTGGATCAAAGAAATAAATGTGTTTGGATTGATTTGACTCTTAAGGCTGACAATATTTTAGTCTATAAAATAACCTTTTACCTACATTTCTAAACTTCTCATTTAAATTCTTTCAGTAAAGCAATCTCTTTTTCCTGAGTAGTGGGGATAGAACTCAGTCATGGGTGCTCTAAAAGTGAGCTACATCCTCAGCTTTTTTTTTTTCTTGAGACAAGGTCTTGCTAAATTGCCACAGCTACCCTCAAACTTGTAATTTTCCCACCTCAATCTTCCAAGTATCTGGGATTAAAGAAGTACACCACTGTGCCCAGCACAATGAAATATATTTAAGAGCCAGTGTTAACCAAAATACACCACTTGGATAAACCCCACAGAAGTTAACAGTTTGACTTGTTTCCTTAGAAAAACTATTAGGACAGATGGGATTGCAGGTTCAAGGATAAACAGCTTCAAAGGGAAAATGAGTAGATAACAGTTAAGATAGCACTATTTGTGCACTAAGATCTTTGCAAACAAGCTTGTCCTTATAAAAGAAAAATCATTGCAAATGGCTTAGATTAATAACCTCAAAACAAAAACTCTACTCCAGATAACAAAATGGCATCTCACTGGAGAAACATACATATGAAGTCCAGGGAAAGAGACAAATTATGAGATGTTAAATAATAAAGTGTTTAACAGGAAACAGGTTAAGAAGATGAGGAAAGAATTGGCTGTAGTACATGAACTTTTTCCCTGTAAAAGAGAGAACGTCCAGAGGACTCGTCTCAGAATTAGGTCATGAAATTCCAGGTAGTCTCTCCACAAACAGTACACATATTTCACACTAGACCATGATATAAGAACATCTCCCCAAAAAATGAAAGACAACTTTAAATTCTTGCTTATGCGGGAATGCAATATACTAGACCCTGCAATTTGGAGGGAATTAAGATAAAATACATAACACATCTTATTCCTAATTATTACTTCCATAAGACCAAGTGCCAAGGGCAGAGTACAAAAGAAATGGACAGTATACCAAGTATATTAATTCTTGGTAAATGTGGCCAAAGTGGGTGGGTGGGTGTGTGTGTGTGTGTGTGTGTGCTTGTGTGTGTGGTGCTAGATTGTAGGGAATGATTGAGAATGTAAAGAATTAAAATTAATTACTTAAATTGAACAGATGAGTCACTAGAGGTGCTTTTGAGAATACTATGTACAGGCTTTTGTAGGGTTTTTTCAGGGGGAGGGTTTGTTTTTTTGCCTTGGAACTGCTCATCTCCCATATACTATTCTGACACATTACAGTATTACAATACCCAGAGCCCAGTGAATGACCATTTGAACCATGTCACAGGGCACCAGGAGCGGTATCTACAGCCAGAGGGGAAAGTTCTATACCATTACTATTATAGATAAATGAGCTAGGTAAAAATATTACAGGCAGTCAGAGAGGGCTATGTCCTCGGAAGGGTCAGGACAAAGGTGAAACATACCACAGCTGCACCAGAGACACATCAACTGAAAAACGAGGTCTCAAGATAAAGACAAGATGACCAGACCTACATACTTCCTCAAAGAACAAACATTGGGCCTAATGAAATCTAGATAGACATCAACCACCCCGGTGGGTGACCAGAGACCTCTAGATCCACCACTTCCTAAAAGAATCTTTGTTCTTTCCATCCACGCTTATTGTGTGACTTGTTTCCCAATTGGACCACCATTACCTAAGTGATTATACTTGTAAGCTTACTGGATGTTCATGGCTGTGGCCTATGTGGGTTTCACCCTATAAAACTCTTCTGTAAAGAGGGGGTTCTGGACTACCCATTTGGTACTTTTCCTGCCCTCAGGAGCTTTCCTATCAATAAATTTCTTCCTACTCTTAACCTCCATTGTTCCTAGGACTCATTCTTTGATTTCTAGAGAATAAGAACTCTGTGTATTATACAGTTAACAGGTTGGGAGATATAATATTTCACATTTTATCTCTGGTATTATTTCCTGTAACATTACAGCAAACAGGGAGCCTGAAAAAGAATGGCTAAGAAGAGAACACTGTTACAACTCGGAAGTACATAACTTCCCAGAGATCACATTATACCCATGAGAAAACACTTGACTTCTAACATTATTATATCCCATATTTATTAAATGTGCTCCTAGGATGAGGTCACTAGGAGATATGTGTCAGGTAAAAAGCCAAAAACCAAGACCAGGCCACAACAAGCCTTTATTGTAAGGACAATCTGCTGGGCTGTCTCTGAACAAAGGAGAGACAAAAGCAATATGGCCAGGATGGGGAGCGCTTCTTATAGGAGCTGGGGTGGGGTTAAGTGAGGCAGTGGATAGGAGCCTGTAACATCACTAGTTGCTAGGAGCAGAGCAAGTATTAGGTTACTCTTTTGGGGGGAATAGGGGCATGTTGGGAAGAAGGAAGCTATTATATACATCAGCCACCCTAAATCAGAGGGAAATCTATCAATATGTATATGAATCATAATGAACAAAACAGACCCTTGGCATTTGATTTTTCATAACTATTTCACCCTTGTTCCTGGACATGAAGTACTTCATCCTTTTTTGACAAGTACACTAGAACTACAATCTCCCTAAGACTCATAGAAATTATTGGCCCTGTTTCTCATCTTAATGTAGCTTGGTGGTTTCTCTAGAACATGCTATAGAAATATTCACATACTTAAGATTCTTTAAAAACATCAAGAAGCATATCATTCATAAATGACTATCGTATGTCATAAATCCACTAACAAAAAAAAATTTTAATCAAAATTTCTAAATTAGAATGCTAAAGCAAAATTCATACAATGGACTGAAAATTACAGGATGAGCCTACAGATATATAAAGCAGATGATCAGGATGATTGTATGTCACAAATCCTAGACATAACACAAAGTTTAACTGAAAGATGCATCAGTGCCCATATCCCTCTGCCTTCCTTCTATTATTAAGGAAATCATCCATTCTGTTTAAGAATAAAGCACCCATTTCCCCATTTGAAGCAATCTCCAACTTGTCCACATTGCTTTAACAATTCATTGTCTTTCACTTTATCGGTTTATTCCTCTTTATTGAAGCAATCTCATCAGTATGGTACTTCTTCCTATTTAAAAAATAAAATAACTCTCTTAACCCAGACTCTCCCCTTAAGCTGCCACATGTGTTTGGAGTATGTCTCCAATCAGACTCCTGTCCTATATTGAAACTTCTCAAAGTCATCAATGACCTCCCACTGGTAAATTCAATAGTTAATTTACGGTTTATCTCTAACTTCTCTTATCAGTACTTTGTCACAGATGATCACTCCTCCTTTCTTGAAAGTATAACTGTGGTATACTATCAATAAAAGTAGAGGTACAGATCTCTTCTGAGTATTAAACAAAAAGAATGGCAATTTAAAATTCTGATAAAAATTTGAACACTACACACAAAATAACTGGGATATAAATTTAAGGCAAAATATAGTATTATTATAGATAACTAAATTGGGTAGAAATATTATAGGCAGTCAGATAGGCTAGTCCCTTAACAGTGCAAAAGATGAAAACATATTATAAACCCTGGCAGGAGACATATCTGTTAGAGACCAGCCCTCAAGATAAAAAAACGAGAAGTCAGGCCTGCATACTTCCCCAAAGGATAAGATAAGCAGTAACAATTGGTCTAATTAAGTCTAGACAGATAGTAGTCACCCAGTGGGTGACCCACAGGACCAATCATTTCCTAGAAAGTCTTTGTTCTTTCCATGCACACTTGTTACACGACTTATTCCGCCACTGGATCACTACTGACTAAGCAACTATACCTGTAACCTTATTGATTGTTCAAAGCTTTAATCCATATTGTACTCATATGGTTTTTGCTCTATAAAACTTCTCCTGAAAAGTGGGGTCCTCAGCTACCCATTTGGGACCCCTCTCAGGAGCTATCATCTCAATAAACATTTCCTACTCTTTTTTACATTTTTAAATTTTATATATTTATTTATTTTGTTTTTAGAGACAGGGTCTCGATATATAGTTCAGGCTGATCTTGAACTCACTATGTAGCTCAGGCTGGCCTCGAACTCCCAAGTGATCCTTCTGTCTCAGCCTCCTAAGTGCTAAGATTACAGTGATGGTGCATGCCACCACACCTGACAACATTTCCTACTTTTAACCTCCACTGTTCCTATGTAACAGTAGAAACAGTACAGGAATAAATTCCTTCTATACAGAAGCATAACAAAGGCAATTATTTAAGGAGTGACAGTTTGTAATTTAACACATCTGGGTGTCCTTGGTCTGGTGAAGAAAAACAGGCTCACATAAAAGCAGGATGTAGCAAAACCATTATCTATAGGAAGAGAGTTGTCAAGGCAAAGAACAGCAGCCACAAAGAGGGGAAAGATTAGAGGGGCAAGTGACAAAGAGTATTAGTTATGACCTTTAGGGTTTCACTTAACAATTAAGACAGGTTTTGTTTCTTAAGTTTTGCCTTCCTCATCACCTAGAATTCATTCTTAGATTTTAGAGAACAGGACCGTGGCATATCAGACATCTAACAGGTTGGGAATTGTATCTCCCTTTGGAGAAGGGAGGTGCTATTTCATTGCCTATATCATCCCTATATCAGTCAGTATGATTGTGAGCAAATGAATAAAAGTAAGAAATCTTTAATTCTGAGAGGGAAATGTCCACTGGTCAGTTAATTACGGAGAGAAAACAGACCTGATATTCTGAATTGATATATAATTTCTATATCAGAAAAATAATCACTACTTAAGAAATAATTATTTTCTACACTGCTACTTTGCTAAAAGTCATTTGTCATTTATCACTGACAGTAAGATATACTAAATCACAAAATGGAAAGCAATAAGTGTTGGCAACATATGTAAACATGTATTTCTGATGGAAATAATAAATTAGTGCAGCCACTCTGGAAAACAGTCTTACGGTTCCTCAAAAAGTTAAACATAAAATTAAAATATGACCAAGCAATTTTACTCCTAGGTATATGCCCAAAGGAACTAAGACCAAGTGGTTAACAGGTACCTGTGCACATACATTCATAGCAGCACTATCACAATAACCAAAAGAATGGATTTATTTGTTACTATATATGTGTACAAACAAATTTGTATAGTATATACATATAATGCAATTTGGTTTTTTAGGGGGTGTAACCAGGGATCAAACTCAGAACCTTGTGCTTCTGAGGCAAGCGGCAGCACCACTGAGCTAAATCCCTGGCCCTGGAGTATTATTTTTACAAAGGAATGAAACACTAGTAAGTGCTACAACATGGATCTGAATTGAAAACATTATGCTAAGTAAAGAAGCCAAACAAAAAAAATCACATATTGTATGATTTTATTCAGGTGAAATATACAGAAAAATCCATAGAGATAGAATGCAGATTGACAGATAGCAGGGGTGTGGACAGAACAGAATAAAGAGAAATTGCTTAATTGGAAAGGCATTTTTCCTTGGACTGCTGTAAATATTTGGAACTGGATATACCAAATGCCACTGAACTGTTCACTTTAAAGTTGTTGCCTTTAAATTCCACCTCAACAAATTAAAAAGATATGCTTTTACTTCACACTTTCCTAGTTTCTGATTTCCAGAGTTCTTAAAGATTGCCACAATCTTCCAAAGTCTTTAAAGAATCTTAGGAACTAGTATTTATGATTTTGAAAAAAATTCTTTGAGATTCACTAATCATTTAAGCTTCTCTTCAGTTCCCCCATTAAATTTTAGAATAGATTTCATTTTTAAAATATTATATCAATTCATTTCTGCATAAGTTTAGGAGTAATTTTTATCTTCTTCGATTTTGCTAAATTTACCAAACCTTCTAACACAAAATTTTACTGTTATAACCAGGAAACAAACGCCAGCAACTTATTAAAGGGATAAAAGGATAAAAGAGATTGCTGTGGGAAAGGATCTGGGTTGTCTAAGATGATATATAGGGTTTGTTTCAAACCAAGAATGATCTAAAGGCACCAGAATAGACATTCAATTTACACATACAAAACAAAAAAAGAATGCAGAAATATACATTTCACTATATAGACATGATTCTATCAGAAATGTATCCTTTCAAATTCTGAGATGTGATTATTAATGCCTGTGTTCTCCCTAGAGAAAAACCCACTAAGGGCTCTAGTTTTTTTCAGCAGTTACCCAGTTCTTCCATCCAGTCACTGAATAACCTATAATGAATGAGGAATTAAGAGAAAAAGCAAAGAGAAAAAAAGGCAGCTTAATAGGCAGAAAAGAAAATGTGTCATTCCTTTTTTTTTATTGTCCTAACAAACATACAAGTGATACAATGCAAAGTTTTTGAAACTGCATATTGAAGACTACATATTGACACATTATAAAGTAGGAAAATAAATTTAGTTTTGGACCTTAGCATGTATTAAAGAAAATATACAAAGAACAGAATAGAGTATATCCAAAGTAGTTATAAAAATTATTACAACCGGACCGGGGATTCAGCTCAGTGGTTTTGCTGCCTGCTGCACAAGCGCAAGGACCCAAGTTCAATCCCCAGCACCAAAATAAATAAATAAATAAATAAATAAATAAATAAATATTACAACCTTTATTTCAATTAAATTTATACTTCTTGGAACTAGCTCATAAAGGTAACATATACTTACAGGTTGTGATACACATTGAAAAAGGAAGCTACCTGAGGCACCTTGAACTCTAAGTTTACTCATGATAAAGAAATTAGGAAAACAACCACAATACCTTAAAAAAAATTAAGTGCCTCAGAATTAATCTAACCAAGAAGTCAAAGACCTCTATTATTACTGTGGTAAGGACTTGAAGGTACTCAATTGGGGGGGGGGGGGCGGGTACTGGAGATTGAACTTGGGACCTTGCACCTACGAGGCAGGCGGCAGCACCACTGAGCTAAATCCCCAGCCCAAAGGTACTCAATTTTTAAATGTGTTACGAATAAATGCATGTTATCTTCCAGGAGAACTCTGCACAAATCTGCTTGACACTATACTTGGTGGGCCAATATAAAATGAAGAGGAATAAAGAAAGAGAACACATGAGTTCTCCCTCACCTGAATGACTGAACAAATATCTACCTACAAAAATAAACAAAATAGTTTATAATAAACAATATAAACAAAATAGTTTAAATAAACAAAATAAACAAAATAGTTTAAAATGCTTCTGTCCTGGTAGGCACCCTAAAAAAACACAACAAAGTAAAAATGGGGCTAAAATAATTCATGTCAAAATATTTTAAGCTCTGCAGGCAGGTAATATTGGCTTATTCATTAATCACTCTTTCTATCCTACTTTAACTCCTAGAAGAGATTTTATAATATCAACAATAAAAAAGCATTATAATCCACACATACACACAAAAAGACCTTGTTTCAACTTCATTTAACTTTTCATTTCAAAGACATCAAAGTGTAATAACAAAGCTATTCTAACATAGTTAAATAATATCACAATTTTTAAATCACTTAAAAAATGGAAATTTGACATTTGAAAGTGTGAAAAAATTCTACTGAAAGTGGATTTCAAAGTATTAATAAAATGTAAAACTAGAATATGGATGCTTCAGTAATAACAAGTGGATATTATCTGTGAGTACAAACTTAACTTCCATAGGCTTCCGAGAGAAAACAAAAAATATCTTACTGCCTTTAGTAGTGTACTTCCACAAAGCACATTTGACACAGATACATTTCTAAACAAAACCTCGAAGAATGACAACTTAAATTCTTAAAAGAGGTTTTACAATTTAAACAAAGAACCTCTGAATAATAAATTAATAAACATTATCATCTACCTTTAAATTTCATTCTCTATTAATCTTTAACATTCAGCAAGCTATTAAGAACTTACTGATGGCTTAGAACATGTACAAAAGGATAGCACTGCAACTAGGTAATATAAAATATAAATAACACTTAAATTTAAAAATATAGCAAATGTACCTTAAGATTACTGAGATTCAATGGGAATTAAGGATATCAAACACATTGTACCATCACAAGCTATTTAAACCAAATAAGTCACTTTTCTAGAAAAAGGATTTCCAAAACGGTTTTATGCCCTTTTATATATATATATATATATTTTATTAAATATAATTCATGTAGTGTTTGTTTGCAATGATTTGCTAATATAGTACTTTCTCATTTACACCTTATCTAAAAAGTTACAAATGATACTTTTCATAATTATATTATAAATATGGAGAATAAGTATAGACATCCAAATAACTTGGACAGCAATACATTCACATCATTTTTCTTCTATGGCTCTAAACATTGCTAACCATTAAAACAATGCATGTTTCTGTACCTTATCTTGCCTTTGTAAAAATACAGACCATTTTTATCATACTGATAGCTTTTTACAGTGAAAGATACTCAACATCTCCCAACTACTTTGATACATGTGTACTGTATTTGACAAATGTGTAGTTAAGTAACCTTAAAATATATTGTCATAATAGTTCATCATCAATATTCAAGAAATGATGGCTATTTCTTCAGGAAGTGTGAATGCAATCAAAAGAAAAAATCTGACATTATTATCAACGTTCTTAGTAGTGTAGGCCAATTTTTAATTTTGGAACTAAGTTTCAATTTCTTACAATGCTAGAATTAGCACTAACATGATATAACCAATAAAAGAACAAACTGACATACTCTCAGAAAAACTAAGAAAAGAGAAAAAAAGAGTGCTATAGAAAGAATAAGGAAACACAGATAATCACCTCTATAATAAGATCACATGAAATTAGACTTCTCAGCAAACCATATGCAGGATTGTTTACCACCATCTCAATGAAGGATGTATCAGTTCTTTTTCTAGTTTCTGTACTTCCCTTAGGAATTACATAAATATTGAGAAATCTACAAATAGATATACACATGCACATATAAAAATTATTGTCAGTGTATAAGTTACTGCTGCCCTGGGACTGCAATAATTTATGTAACATCTGTTTTCATATTTCTCTAATTTTTTTCCTAATTAACATGCATATTTAACATGTAAGTGCTCAAACCACCTCTTTATTTTTTTTTGCTGACTATGCCTCTTTCCTTTTTTTGAAGTTGTGTACTCCTAGGGAAAATTTAGGTTAGATGAAAACCACAATCTTATTGAAGGCACTAATTCTAAAACATAAACAATTTTGAATACTAAACCAATTTTCAAGAAAATAATGAAGTTATGGTTTTTACAAGTCCATTTCAATCTGCTAGCAATAGTAATGTAGTAAATAAAGGACTAAATACAAGGAAGCCATCATAAAAGCATAATCCCAATATTATCTTAACTCACTTGATTTCTTTTTCATAAAAGCTGACAAATTTTATAGTATGTGATTTCCTGTCTTGACAATATTGATAGAATTAAAAATTTTTATGACACACACAACTAAAATAAATGAACATAACCCATACAGAAAACATCAAGATGTGTGTAACCAGTAATATCCTTTTTAAATTGTAAACTTTAGGCACCATGTAGATTCAAGAATAAGAAAACTTTTTGCTATAAAGCTCAATCAAGTACAACCAATTCTAGAAACCTCTCAAACTGTATTAAATAAGTCAAAAGTAAAAATATTGCTTATGTTTATATTTTTCATAGACAAAATAAAACTAGAAGTAGATCAAATCAATGTTGAAACTTTATTATTAAATAACAATATTTATGATGTCAACACTGTAGCCCCATCTCTGCTTATTCATGGCAGAATTAATCACTCTGTATTTTAACTGTCTAGATATATACTTCATTTAATCATTTACTATTTATAATTTACTATCAGGGCTATTCTAGGCCTATTTATTTATTTATTTGTTTATTTATTTATTTTTTGGTACCAGGGATCGAACTCAGAACCTTACACCTGTGAGGCAGGGACAGTGCCACTGAGCTAAATCCCCAGCCCTCTAGGCCTTTATAAAAACTGAAATTGTCTCAGCCCTCACAAAACTCACATTTTATTTGGGGAAACAGCACCAAATAACTATGCAAATATCTAAATGCAAACAGTGATAATATGAAATGAAAAATATAGATGAGAAACCCATGAGATTTTCTAAAGGAAAGTTGATTCAGTTAAGAAAGATCAGCAAGGCCTAAGATAGGTAGTTTAGGATGAGATCTGAAAATTAAGGGAAGTGTTTCAGTCTAGGGCATAGCAAGTGCCAAGGTCCAGAAGCAGGTCAGGTGGTAGACGCCTGTAATCTCAGCACTCTAGGAAGCTCAGGCAGGCAGACTCCAATTTCTGAGTCCTACTTGGGTAACTTAGTGAGACCTTATCTCAAAATAAAAAATAAGAAGAGCTACAGATATAGCTCAATGAAAAAGTTTTTGTTCAATACTCAGTATTAGGGGTTTAGGGGTGGAATTAGGCCAGCATGTTCAAGATCAAGAAAGACAACCACAGAAGACAGTCACAGTTGAAGAGCAAACATATGAGTATCAAAATGAGGCAGATAAATTCAGCAAAGTTGCTGAAGGGTTTTAAATAATGTTGAAAATCAATTCTACTTTGAAAAGTTCAACACTTGGCTAAATCACCAAGAAGGCTAAGTAAGACATCAATGAGGAGTCAGCAACAAGACATAGGTAACTTTTGACTGTCATGATAGTGATAATGATAGAGAAGGCAAAAGAAAATTTGGGGATAACAATCAGCAGAACCTAGTGGAAGATTAGACTTTTGAAGAGGATGTAGATAGATAGCAACTCCATTAACTGATGTACAGAACTCTGAAAGAAAAACAAGTACAGAGGAAAAGACTAAGTTTAGATTTACACATGTTAAATGCAATGTCCTGTAGGCATTTCAATTTAAACGTCTAAAGCTACAACAAGTTTCTGGGCTAGAACCAAATTTAGAATTTGCCAAGATATGGGTAGTTTAAAAAAAAAAAAGAAAGAAACTTACATGCTTTTCCCAAATGAAAATCTCTTCACAAAACCAACACCTTCCTAGTTTCTATCACATCACATTAAAACAGCAAGTTATGTGGTATTCCATACTTTGACAACACATTTAGCTTATTACTGGTTAATGCGATACAACATATTTACATTTATGTGTTATCTCAAATTGGTGTACAATATTCAGCATTTACTGAAATGGTTACTTTGGTAGTGAACTATATTAATCACTCTGCAAATATACTTTAGGTGATTAAGCCTCACAATAATCTTAGAAAATAATTACCAGGACCACTTCTCACATGAGGACACTGAAGTCTAGGGAAGTGTAAAGTCCTTAGTAAAGCTAGTAAATGATAAAGTTTCTAACTGACAGTTATCTGAATACAACTCCCATGTCTTTTCCACTAAAAAGCAAAATAGCATGTATAGTGTCAAGTCTGGGGTTTACATTAAATCGACTTCAGTTAGAATCCTGGCCATTGAAGACCACTTAAGCTGTCTGACATTTCTTCAGCTGCAATTCCTCCCTTAGCAGGAAGTACTGACACTTTAGTCTAAGTAAAAGCTATAGTCACTGGCCACCAAGGTTCATATGCTCAGGTTTGTTTGCTCACTGCTGACCAAATCAAAGGAGGCCATATATTTTGGTAAAAAGGAAAAGGGATTTATTTAAAGCTAGCTCTTAAGAAGATGAAGGGCTCCATTTGCCTCAAATCACCACTGCATCTTGGACTTGTAAGAGTCTTGTGTAACACAGATAAGGGTCTGTAAGTAACAGAGAGGAGGAGGAACACAGGTAACGCAAATCACACCTGCTTTATCACTTCTAGCCATGTTCAAATTCATTATCCCCTTTCCAGAAAAAAGGAAACAGGAATCCTGCATCCTGGGACCAGTATTTATATATTCTGTCCTTTACTCTGGGTTGAGGAGAAGCGGAGGGAGGCAGGCTGTTGGTGATGTGCTCAGCAGGAGAAAGTTTGAAAAAGTTGCTTATCTCTAAAAGGAAAATCTAGGTTTTAAAGTTCCATTTTGAGATGCTGGTTACACTATGACACAGTACATAGGGTTATGCACCACCATTAACATCACACATTCCTCTGCCATAGTGGGACCACCTGAATGAGAACTTTTGGCAGAATGCTATTCATGGATTTCACCTTCCTTCAACTAACAGAAATGGGAATAGGTGTCCAGAAGTATCCTTCATGAGATGCAGTGGCCTCACTAGATATTCCTTCAGGTAGACATACCCAGTTCCCAGGTAAAATGGAACTGAAATTTGCTCACAGGGGGAGACACATAAGGATAAGCCAATCCATTTTCTTAAAGTTTCTGATGCAACCAGAATGGGAAACCCAGTCCTGAGATACCAAGGAGATCAGCCTTTGGGATGATATAAGGGAAGCAATCTCCTTAATTAATGCACATTTTTGCATTCAAAATACTTTAGACAAAAGAAGAGCCTTTAAACTTCTTTTGATCTCCATCTTTCTGATCTTCTGTCTGTCTCTGTCTCCCTTTCTCTCTCTCAAAACCAAAGGGCGTAAGACGGTCTACCATCTCCAGACTTTTAGAACCCTCTATGAGTTCCTTGTGTATATTACAGATCCCTAGACATAAAGGTCTTTGAGGTATATTTTTGACCAAGACCAGCTATGGTGTATAACTCCTTTTCCTGCTTTCCTGATGAAGGTTTAAATGGCTATGTGCCAGGAACAAGGATTCTTGTTCTGGAAATGTGAGTGGACATGTGCAATGGATTTGTGCATGACTAGGATGCCTGGACTAGTACAAGGCAGGAAACAGAGCAGAGCTGCCCCTGCTAGGCAGTTCCAACGCTGGGCAACAGGGCAGAGATGCCAAATGCAGGTGTTTCTGACTCTGGGGTAAAGGCAGTTACCCCTCTCCCCCAGGGGCAGTTTTAGCTCTGGGAAATGATAAAAGCTGCACACACAGCATGACCTGATATTAGGTGGGCTATTCACACTGCATGTCCCCTGGTAGGGTCATGCTGCACATATGGCAGCACAATCCCTGGGTGAGATGGCTAGCTCAGGCAGCCTGACCTCAGAAAACTGAATAGGATCTATACTTTTTTTTCCTTTTTTAAATCTTTCCAGTACAGAAGGGAATCTTAAAGGTATGTATTACATCTTAGATGATTATAGGTAACTCAATGTCTGTCCCCAAAATGTCACCTTTAGCTTATACAGTATTTTATGAACTTGGGACCAATTTAAGATAGAGGACCTTAAAAGGTTGATTTTTCTCCAAATTAAAGAGTGAAAACACAGGGCCTCAAACTTGGGTTCATAATAAGGAGCAAAAATAAAAAACTATCTATCAATTTATAGCTGTTCTCTTTTCCTTTCTGATTCTTATTTAAGTCTACAGTGTTAACTAACAAGAAAAAGGTACTCAGAGTAGCTTAAAATATTAAAGGAAAGGGCTGGGGATTAGCTCAGTGGTTCCGCCACCTGCCTCACAAGCGGAAGAACCCGAGTTTGATCCCCGGTACCAAAAAAAAAAAAAAAAATTAAATGAAATACTGTTATGACTTATATAAGAAAAAAGTGCTAATTCATCACCCCTAGGAAAAGTTCTGACTCACTGTTCTGTTTATAGTTACAAACCGAAAACTAGAAAAAGATTATTATAATTCAGCTTAACTAAGAGTTAAATCTCTAATACATAATTTTGTATTAAATAATTTTTAAAATGTCCCCTAAGTGGGAGCCCTGGGGGAAGAAGGAACACTGGACAAAACAACTTCTGTGGCTGAAAAAGCAATTGAGTCAATTTGCTTCAGCTTACCCACTAATGGGTGGCTTCTCTAACTCTTTCCCCAGAATGTTATTGAGCCCCATCCCAAAAATGTTATTAAAAAGTTATATACATATATTAAAAAGTTTTCTGTCTAAAGCAATAAAGTTTTCTTAAGCTAATACAACACACTTAAAATTATAAAAACTGTATTAAAAATTAATGTTTTATAGTTTACTACGATAATTTCTTGCATTTTCCAATGTTAAGCTTTTAGTTACTTAAGAAACTAAGTTTAAAGAGTTAAATTATTTAAATGAACAACCATTACCTTAGTTTGTAACACACACCCTGTATATACCTGAAAATAGATACATTTCCATTTGAAGACAAAATATGCTGTAAATTAAGCTTTAAAGTTTAATAGGTGCAAAATAAGTAAGTACTTATAACAATAAGTACTCTTCTATACAACATACATTATATCTAGATTTTAGACATATAAATTATCAAAATTTTTTACATCTCTTTAAATTTGGTCCTGACATTTAAAACTTGATCCATGTCTGTTGGCTTTTATAAAACAAACATTCTGTTACTGTATAAATGAGATATATTAGATAATGTCTATTTGTGGTATCACTGCTCACTAAATTTTTAAGAGTTCTAAAGATTTTTTAAAAAATTATTGTCAGAGTATTTATAGTATAGGCAGCTAAGTTAGGCAGAAATATTCTAGGCAGTCAGACAGGGGTGGGCCCTTGAGGGAGCCAGTACAGAAGATGAGAACACATCACAACTGTGGGTAGGGGTGCATCCGTCAAAGGCCAGGCCTCAAGACAAAGATGGAATGATCAGGCCTACATGCTTCCCCAAAGAATAAGCAATAACTTGACATTATACTATAATTGGTATTACCTAGACCAGTACAGTCTAGATAGATATCAGTCACCCAGGTAGGTGACTAGAGCATCCTAAACCATGCCTTCCCCAAAATGCCTTTGTTCTTTCCAATGCACCCTTGCTACATGATCTGCTTTTCTATTACATCAATATTAGCTAAGTGGCTATAGTACTCATAGTCTTATTGGCTGGTTATAGTTTGACACATTGTACTTAGCTTGTGATTTTGTACCCACCTGGTGATTTTGCTCTATAAAACAGAGAAGTGACCTCTGTGGCAACTCACTTTCAGAATCTTCTTGTCTCTCAGGAGCTATCTCTTAATAAATCTGTCCCACTCTTAACCTCTGTTGCTCCTTCTTTGATTTTACCTGACATCTCCTATATCAGGTACACCAGGTAAAATTGTTAAAAGGTTTATAGCTATGACGCTAATTATTGTTAATCTCATGACATATTGAATACATTTCTGTTTCCCAAGTATACAGGTCTTCTAGGATGCAGAATTTTAAAAAGCATTTTATCATACTGATGATCTCCAGACTAAAGTCGTGTATGATGATGAAATTTTTCAGGCTTACGTTTAAGCGAATGTTATGTAATTGCATTATGATATAGCTAAATGTGCTTAAAAATACAGTTCAGAAAGCGTCGTCATAATGATTAAAAATTGGACATTAGTAAATAAGTATATCTGTAAATAAGTATATCTGTAAGTGCATCTGTAAATAAGTATATTCTACTTAGGTTCTTCATTAAAAAATAACAAATTTAGGTAAAAGTTTACGTTATTTAATATTTTATAATTGGATAACAGTAACGAATTGACAAAATGAAAATTTATGTTTTAGAGATAACAAAAACCTAATAGTTCTAGGATAATAATGTCAATATAATTGTTGTAAAACACTATTTGGTCTTGATTACAAATTTTATAAAACGTTGTGACTGTTATCTATTAACATTCTATATTAATTTTAATTCTAAAATACAACCATGATTGGTAAAAGAAATAACTGTTCTCAGGCCATACTTAATATTTCAAAGGGCTCAATATCCAGATAAGATTATGATAGTCAAACAAACGGCTCCGACTTCAATACTGGTGTAGTGAGCTCCTGGGTTCTCAACAACTGAGGCTTAGAGACCAAAGCTAAAAAAGATAACTGGGCTAAGAGAACAGCCACTGTTTTGGTTCTTGCCCTCCAACATCAGCCAGGAGCCAAGAAGTGACAGTATCTTTCTAAAGGACCCTACAATTCCAGTGAGTCATTCAACCTCCTTAAGATGGCGACCTTTGGACTCTAGAGGACAGAAGCTAGCCAATATATACTGAGTTAAAAGGAAGATCATTAAAGAGGAGAATGTCACCATGCTTCCAAGGGAAACCATGTGGTCAAATAAAGACCATGACCCATCATGGCACACGACATAACTGGTAGAGGAAAAAAATTACAGGAGCTGAAGAGACTGTGTCCATGCCCTGACATAGGAGATTAGGGCATGGCAAAACTGACTGGGGAAGTAATTACAAGATTGTTAATTACAAGATCCCAGAACAATTCCCAAAGCCCTGCACCTGGACTTCTCGCAGAACTCAAAAAATTACAAAAGATTCCAAGAAGAGCTTGCTATCCTGGCTTTCCTCACAACACCCTGCCCTGTTTTTTCCAGGTTGTACTATTAGCTTGCATTCTCCTCTTTTACTCGGCCCTAGCAGGCTCTGCCGAGCCAACTTCTCTTTCAATCTTCACTTTTACTTTTTTCAAATAAACTTTGCCACTGCTCTTTGTGTGTTTTGTCCAATTCTTTGTTTGAGATGAGAAGAACCTGGAAACCAGTTCTAGAAGGAGACATGAGCACCACAAAAACCAGTAATGTTTATTTGATGAGCCACGTTTAGAAGGAGCTACCTGATAATAGTTCTATAGAAAGAGAATTACAAGGATGAATAGTTCTAATTGGTTCAATATTTCCTGAGTTAGCCCTTTAATTTAATGAAATCTAAAGTTGCCATGGTCTTGTCTTCTGATAATGTACAGAGGAGTGATAGTCAATGGTATGAACTGTTTAAAACATGTAACACATAGTCCTATTTGATTAACTTAATCCACCACTTGTGAGATGCAAGGAATTCAGTAACTCTAGATATGACAGTTTTGAACACTACTAAAAGAGTAAGAAATACACTGATAGTAGCTGGTTGTTTTTAGTATCTCTAGACAAACTACTAAAGGAAAATAATGATCTCGAAGATTCAAATTCCCAGCTCCAGATATGCATAAGATTCTCCTGAAGGAGAATCTTTTCTTCTTTAGCTATAGGGGTGAAGTTGCCCTCGTAATGTGATTGGCTAAATTACAGCACACAATTTTTAACACTCAGCCTCAAAGGGTATGTGGGGATCACAGAGATCCTGTAAACTGAGATGGAAATATCTGGGAGGAACCAGAGGCTGGATAAATGGAACTCCCAAATTCTGATAAGAATGTTTTGCCAGAGGAAGAGATTTCCCCACCTTCAGTGGTACTGGCTTGCCTGAGGGAATTAATCCTAGTTGCCCATGGAAATAGACCTTCCCTGATGCACTTACCAAGCAAGACAGTGTCAAACCTCCTCAGTACCCACCCTCACCATCCACTTTTGCCTGTAGGCCTACAAGCAGGTGCAAGTCTCAGAAAGCTCCTAAAGGTAAGGTACACAGCTTGACCAGTGAGAGGATATACTACACTCCCAAAGAACTTCTTGAGTTTTCTAATTCTTATAAGCAGACATCTAGGGAACAGATATGGGAATGGATTTTAAGAGTGTTTCAAAACAGTAGAGAGAACATAAAACTTGGCTGAGGCTGAATTTCTTCAGATGAACCCCTTAAGAAGAGATTCTGGATTTAAATTACAGCTTCTGGAATTAAGAAAGGTGCTAATAGTTTATTTGGTTAGTATATGAATCAAAGACAGCCTACTGTGAATGAGCCTGATCTTCCTTGACTTACTACTGATGAGAAAAGTCGTAAGGCTCAGGTAAAGGGGAATGCTGAAGAGGATTTGCCAGGTAAAACCTACTCCTCCACACTGTAAATCTTGCAAAAATGTACCCTTCACCAATACCTTACAGATTTCTGAGGAGAGTACCAGTATCATTGAAGAGCTCTGTCATTGCTTTCCTCTGAATGCTAAACCTTACCCTTTACAGTGGGGAATGTAGTTGCTCAGGTTGGAAACTTTCATGAGATAGGTATAACTGGATCCCAGAGTGGCAGAGGCTAAATGACAGCATTCAACCACCAAAGACAAGATCATAATGAGCACCAGAAGCAAAGCAATAATCAAAATGCTCTGACACATGTACAGCTACAACACTGGCTAACTAAACATGGTGTTCCCAGAAATGAAATAGAAAGACTACTAAATTTATACCGGATTTATATTAACAAAAAATTTTACAGCAGAAGAATAAAAATTACCTCAAATCATAAAAACAAAGAATCACAGCCCCTCAACCAATTCTCATACTTGTGCAAGTTTATAGACCCAGAACGTCTTGAATAAAGGAGAGACTGGGTTCCCCTTGAGGAAGGCCCTGATGTATTATCAAAAAGTTACACTGTCAATCTTTCTCTCATCTTCACCCAAAGGGACCTATAGCTTTTCACCAGCGTAAATGTACATCAAGGAAGAGGAAATGATCAAGAATTTTGAAGACTACAGGTTCCAATGTTCCAAAATGTCATGGTAGCCCTCCAATGAGAGTAAGAACCTATGGAGGTCAGGTGATCAATGGAGTTTTAGCCAAAATTCAACTTACAGTGGGCCCAGTAGGTCATCAAATTCATCCTGTGGTCATTTCCCCTGTTCAAAAATGCATAATTAGGAGAGATACACTTAGTACTTGGCAAAATTCCCGTACTGGTTCCTTAATCTGTGGTTTGAGGGTTATTATGGTGAGAAATGCCAAAGGAAGCCATCAGAGTTGACTCTATTGGGGAAAATAGTCAGAAACAAGATTACATCCCTGGAGAGACTGCAGAAATTAGTACCACCACCAATGACTTGAAAGATGCAGGGATGATGGTTCCCACCACATCCCCATTTAACATTTCTATTTGCCTGTGTAAAAGAAAGATGATGGATCTTGGAGAATAATAGTGCATTACCATAAGCTTAATCAAATGGTGATTCCAACTGTAGATGCTGTATGAGATGTGGTCTCCTCCTTGAGCAGATTAATACATCTGGAACCTAGTATACAGCTACTGATTTGGCAAATACCTTTTTCTCCATATCTATCCATATGGCCCAAGAGAAACAATTTGTTTTCAACTAGCAAGCCCAGTAATGCAGTCATACCCCAGGGTAGTTATCGACTCTCAAGCTGTGTCACAGCTTAGTTTGCAGGGATATTGATCAACTTTCTCTTCCACAAGGTATCATGCTGGGTGGATCAAATGAACAAAAGATAGCAACCATTCTGGACTTGTTGCTAAAGCATCTATGTGTCAGAGGATGGGAATAAATCCAGCTAAAATTCAGGGCGCTCTACCTCAGTCAAATTTCTAGGAGTCCAATGGTATGGGGCAGGCAAAGATATTCCTTCTGAGGTAAAAGATAACAGTGCATCTGACCTTTCCTACAGTCAAGAAGGAGTCGCAACATCTAGTGGGCCCATTTGGATTTTGGAAGCAACACATTCCTCTCTTAGGTATGTTATTCTATTTACCAAGTGACTCAGAAAACTGCTAGTTTCAAGAGGTGCCCAGAACAAGAGAAAACTCTGTAACAGGTCAAGGCTGTTGTGAAGGCTAATCTGCCACTTGGCTATATGATCCAGCAAATCCAATGGCACCTCAGGTACAGGTGGCAGATAAGAGATGCTGTCTGGAGTCTGGTGGCAGGCCCCTATAGATAAATCATAGTGGAGGCACTTCAGATTCTGGAAAAGGTTCTACCATCAGACAGTTGTGCTCATTGCAGACAACTCTGAGAAACAGCTTCTGGTCTGCTACTGGACCTTAGTGGAAACTGGTATTTGGTGATGGAACACCAGGTTATCATAAGACCAGAGCTGCCCATCATGAATTGGATGCTATCTCACCTAAAGAGTCATAAAGCTAGGTGTGCAAAGCAACAGTCCATCATCAAATGGAAGTGGTATATATGTGATCTGGCCTGAACAGGTCCTGAAAGTACAAGTAAGTTCATTAAACAGCCCAAATTCCCATGGTTCCGACTTGCTATACTGCTTTCTGTCCTCCAGGATGTACATATGGCTGCATGGGGTGTATCATATGATTAGCTGACAGAGGATGAAGACTATGATCTGGTTTATAGATGGTTCTGCATTTTGTGGAAGCACTACTGAAAAGTGGCCAGCTCCAGCACTGCAGTTCCTTTGCAGGATATCCCTGAAGGACAGAAATAAAAGAAAATCTTCATAGTGAGCAGAACTTTGGACAGTGAACCTGGTCATATATTTTGCTTGGAAGAAATGGCCAGATGTGTGACCATATACCAACTGTCTTAGTTACTTTTGCCTGATACCCAAAGTTAAAGGGGAAAGGGTTTATTTAGTTCACAGCTTGTAGAGGGTTCAGTCCATAATCAGCTGGCTCCAAGGCAGAGTGGCAACAGTGTATAGCAGTGGAAGACAGAAAAAGCAAGCAAGCAAAGGACCTTAACAGTGTCTTTGTGCCCTTTTTATCCCATCCACGCTACCAGGATTAGGGCAGTACCAAACCAATCACTCACATATACTGGTTTAGTAATCACACACCCTTAATTCCAGCATCACACATTCCAGATACAGCCACCTCTGAAGAAGACTGCATGAGGCTTTGGGGGGACATTTAGACACAAATCAAAACACTGATTCATGGGCCATAGCCAATGGTCTGGTTGAATGGTCAGGGACTTGGAAGAAACATGACTGAAAAACTGATGACAAAGACATTTGGGAAAGAGGTATGTGGATAGACTTCTCCATATGAATAAAGGATGTAAAAATATCTGTATCCCGTGTAAATGTTCACCAAAAGGTGACCTAAGCTGAAGAGGCCTTTAATAATCAAATGGATAGGATGACCCGTAGAGAACAGTCAACCTCTTCTTTCCTCAGCCACGCTGTCATTGCCCATTGGGCTCATCAACAAAGTGGTCCTGTTGGCAGAAGAGAAGTTATTCTTGGGCTTACCAGCACAGACTTTCACTCAATAAGGATGACCTGATAAGACCCACTACTGAATACCTGATCTTCCAATAGCCTAGACCAACACTGAATTCCCAATAAGGCACCATTCCTCAGGATGATCAGCCTGCAATATGGGTGCCAGGTTGATTATATTAGACAACTTTCATCACAGAAAGGACAGCACTTTGTCCTTAGACACTTATTCTGGGCATAGGCTTGACTTCTCTGCACATAATGCTTCTGCCAAAACTACCATTCATGGACTTACAGAATGCCTCATCCACTGTCACAGTATTCCACACAGCCTTGTTTCTGACCAAGAAACACACTTCACAGCTAAAGAAGTGCAGAAACCAGCTCCTGCTCATGGAATTCACTGGTCTTACTATTGCAGATAGGTAAGTTAATTAGATATCTTGTGTGCAGTTAGACAGGACCAGCCCTCCAGGAGCCAACACACCAAGAAGCCAACATGGAGGACAATCAAGACACATTCACTGAAGGCCAGAATTGTAGAAGGAGAGAAACTACATACCTCTGTGCTTCCCCTGGGGATAAATAGCAGTGATTGATACACTAAATAGGTATCAATCACCTGGGTGAGTGGTCAAGGTCTTCACCCAGCATCTCCAGAAAATATCCCTGACCCTCATTCTTACTAAAACTCCTTGTATGCTTGTTATGTGACTTGTTCCCCCATTTCACCCCCATTTAATCAATATTACCTGGGTGACTGCACTTGTAATCTTATTGGTTGGTCATGGTTTTGTCCTACCTCATGCCCACCTTTAAATTTCCACTGGGTCTTATAGTTTTGTCCCACTTTGTACCCACCTCATCACATGGCTTTGCTGTATATAACATCTTTGAAAAGTGGGGTGAGCGGGCAACCCACTTTCTGGTCCCCCTTCTGTCTCTCTTAGGCAGAAGCTTTCTTTCTCCCAATAAATTTTTCCTAACTCTTAATTTCCATTGTTCCTAGAATTCATTCTTTCATTTTTGAGAACATGAACTCGCGTTTTGGATATCTAGTAGGTTTGGGAGTTACATCTCTTCTCCCTATATTATTACCATGTTCCCCACAATCTAGAAGTAGCTTCATTGATAGAAAACTAGAATGGCTTTTTGAAGATACAATTACAGGGCCACCTAGTGCAATTACAGAGTTGGGGAAAGTTCTCCAAAAGGCTGAATATGTCCTGAATCAGCATCCAGGATACAGTACAGTTTCTCCCATAGACAGGATTAAGAGGGAATCCATTCGCCATTACCACCAGGGATCTGTTAACAAAATTTTTGATTCCTGCTCTCATGATCTTACACTCCACTGGTCTAAAACTCTTAGTTCCAGAGGGGGGAAGGCTGCTACCAGGAGACATAACAATGATTCCATTGAACTGGAACCTAAGACTTTACTGATCATTTGGGCTTCTCATGAGTCAACAAGCTACAAAAGGAGCTATAGTGTTGGTGGGGCTGAGTGATCCAGACTACCAAGAGGAAACTGGACTACTACTCCAAAATGGAGGTTAGAAGCAGTATGTTTATGATGCAGGAGATTGCTTAGGTCATCTGCTAGTATTACCATGCCCTATTATTAAGGTCATTAGGAAACTACAGCAACCCAATCCAGACAGGATAATAAATGGCCCCGAACCTTCAGGAATGAAGGTATGAGTCACCCCACCAACTAAAGAACCAAGACCTGCCAAAGTACTTGCTGAAAGCCAAGGTAATACAGAATGAGCAGTACAAGAAAGTAGTTATAAATACCAACTTCAACCACCAGTTACAGAAACATGAATTAAAACTGTCATGTTTCTTTCCTGTTTTGTTAACATGGTTGTGTGTAAATATATATATTTAGGAGACATGTTTGTTGATTGACATGTTTGTTAATATTGGTACTTGAGTACTGTTAAATCCACATTATAATATTAAGTTATAGAATGCCAGAAGAGTAAGAATCGCCCAAAGAAAAACACTGCCTTCTATTCAGGGTCGGGAATTAATGCATTTCTGTAGGGAAATAAGTATCAAGTTAGAGATAATTATAACTTGCTATCATATTTTGAGATTAAGAATAGTTTAAGGAGATGTGTCTGGCTGTGAAGTTAACAGGGGATGGATTGTGACTATTAATCACCATCACAATTAATGTTATGTGGACTTGATTGGATTAAGAAACATCTAACAAATTAGTAAACCACAGTTCGGGTGTCTGTGCATGACAGACATGTAGGCCAGCAGGGCCTGTGAGGGGGAATGACTCACCCAGATGTGAGAGGCTCCAACCAATAGGCTTTTAGCCTGAAAAGAATAAAAAGAGAAAGAAGAAAGAAGTGTTCCCACTTTTGAAGAGTCTCAGTCTTTGCCATCCCCTTTGCACATTAGTCTCTAGTTTCTTCAGCCTTCCAATGCATACTCCAATGGGAATCTCTCCAGTGAGTTTCCATGCCTTTGACCTTGGACTGGTGCTGCATCCTTCTGTTCTCTTGTTCTTCAGCTTCCATTTTTACGGGCTAAGCACATACTGGACCCTCCAGCTTTCCAGCATACAGATAGCCACTGTGAATTATTCTACCTCTGAGTCCCCAAACAAACACTGTGTACTCTCCCACCTCTAATCCTGCAAACCTACCTAATAAATCCCAATGCTGAAATATACATAAATTTTCTATTAATTCTGTTCATCTACAGAACCCTAACTACTACATGATGGTATTGCTATTTATATGGAGGATCTTTTGAAATGTCCTTTTCCCACCCCAAAAAACTAAACAAAATGAGAAGAGGAACTTATAGACACTAATTTCCCCAAGATCTTAGAGCTAGCAAATAAATGGTAAAGATAAGGATTTGAACTCAAGCAATCTGACCGTAGTGTCCACTTGTTCTTAACCATAGTAAACTGATTTACAAGGAATTGTAATACAAGCAAGTTGGTTTACCTGACCACAGCCTACCATATTCATGAATGTTCTTCAACTTTACAGTCCTTTACAGAGGCAAAGATCTCAAAAGCAGTGACACAGAATTAATCGTCCCCCAGCTTTTACGTTAAATATCTCCAAGGTGTATTAATAAAATACATCTTCATTTCCAAAATGACTCATTTAATATTAAGAAAGAACATATTTTTCTACCAAACAAACAGGTTTTTCACTATCAAAAATGATGCCAAGCTAAATCCCATACTTCCACAAGCTTTAGGCAATTCAGAAATCAATGCATATAACACAAGACAAAAATTTTTGAAAATCTAAAAAAGCCTATGTCCCAGTATTACTCTTGATATCAGCAAGATGACTTATGTTTTCTAGTTCCACATAGGATTAAGCCCTAGAAACCAAGTTTAAAATTTAGCTTAAGGGGCCAGAGATTTAGCTCAGGGGTGCCACCACCTGCCTCCCAAGTGCAAGATCCAAGTTTGATCCCCAGTACCAAAAAAAAAAAATTTTCTTAAGAATAAGAAATACATTCATTCCTATCACTCTGTTAAACGGAACAAAAGAGGTTAGGTTAATTCTGAGAGTTGCTTTGGGCAGTTGGGATTCAATGAAATCTTTAAAAATGGTCAAGATGTCCCATGGGAAATCAGAAAATCTCAGGAACTAAGGTTTCCCTAGGAAAACATCAGATTCGACTACCATCTAAAAGATTTTTCCCTTAAACGCTTATGTATGTCTGTTAATTTCCTATGGTAGACGTACGGCATAGGACTTTTCAAAACAGACAACCTGCAAACTACAATAAGAATCTATGAATATTTTTAATTATGGGATTCCTTTGTTTTAGGTAAGGCATAAAAACAAATATTCTGAAGATGTTATTTTATATTAAACAGGCTAGAAATTTTAAGCATTGCATATAATTTTGTATTCTAAATTTTTAGTTTTAGACTTATTATTCTGCATCACAATAATTACTCCTTATATTATCCCATTTATTTCAGACTTCCTTTACAAAAAAATCTATTGCCTTTTTGTACTATCACTTGCCTGCCATTTTTAATCCAATAAATACTATAATCTATCATGACTTAACTATGTAAAAAGGAAAAACTTAAACTGTACTTGTTTATACTGAAGGAAAGCCTATGAAAAGTAGTCACTCTAAGTCATTCAGAAATTCAGAGAAAGCTTTAGTACTCAGAAAACAAAAATGGACAACTCTGATTAAAACTCAATCATACAGAAATTTTTTGCTTGTGACATAACTTTCCATCACTTCCTTTACTACCAAACTACTCTTCAAACTTTACTGACCACTACCAACTCACTCATTCTCGTGAAAAAACAAAGATTTCTAAATTGGATAATATTGGTAATAAGCAACAGTGGCACAGAAAAATCGTTGAACCAATTACCAGGTACTTGAGAAATATAGCACTAAGGGTGGTGTAGAATGCTAAAAAACAAACTATTCCATGGTTACAAAAATGTAGGACATCTCAGCACTCGGGAGGTTGAGGGAAGAGGACAACCATGAATTCGAGGCCAGCCTAGGTTATGTAATGAGTTCAAGAGCAGCCTGAACTACATAGCAAGACCCTGTCTCAAAAAAATGTAGGACAGGGCCGGGAATTTAGCTCAATGGTTCTGCTGTCTGCCTCCCAAACACAAAGACCTGAGTTTGATCCTCGGAACCACACACACACACAAAAAACATGTAGGACAGAGAGACAAAAGAATAGAAGAGAAATGGAGGTACTAAACAAGAAACATAAGAAGAAATGTAAGTTTAGTAAATCTCCAATGTATCTAATTATTAGGAAGGTTATCTATGTCATGAAAGGTATGAAAAAGAGGGTAAAGCTCATTAAGAGAAAACAACTATATCTATTCTCAATACTTTCTTTGGTATTTTTTTATTCCTAAAACAATGTGCTGAGGATGAAAGGAATGAATACATTTTTAAAATTTAATTTTAATAATTTTTTTAACATTAAGTAATTCGAATTCATTGATTAAAGTGAAATTTAGAAAATTTACACTGTCACTAATTCCAAATGCACTTAGGAATTTAAAGTTTCCTTAGTTCTAAACAGTAGTATTGTAAAACTAGAAAAATCTCCAATTGAACTCTTTAAAAAGTTCCAAGTTGTAGTCTCTATCATTGATGTACTGTCTTCACACTGAAGTACTTGTAAGTACTATAAATAATCCAATTCTTTTTTCAGATTTGTGTTTAGGTTATTTGTTTAATAGATTTTGAACTAACATTCCAGTAAAAGAAATGCAGGAGGACCATACATGTGCTGATTAAGATTAAACTTTTTTAAATTGCAAATTCCTAGATTGCTTCCTGTATGCTATTCTTGATTAGGCCATACATACATACATGGAGCCAAGAATTCCATTTTTTTCATTCCTACTTTAATAGCATTCATTCTGTAATATCCCTAAAATCAGTATATAGTTTGGTCATACATAGCCAAAACACATCCCAAGACTCTTTAGCATAAATGTACTGTAAATACAGATAACTGCCTAAAGAAGTCTTGAAATACAAAATTACCACAAAACCATAACCAAACTAGAAAACTCAGATCAACGGATTATCCCTACCCTCTCCCAAAGTAGACTGTTATGGTTTACAACACAATCCCAAGAAGTCATGGTTCAGAGTTCTCGGCCTTGGTCAGTCATGGATTTTTCCATAGAAACTAACTAATAATTGTTTGTGGAAACTACAAACATACTCTGCAATTGTTTTTTTGGTGGGAGGTTTGCAAGCAGCTAGTCAGACAGCATTATTCAGTTCACCTTGATGCTGACTAGCTTCTGTCTGGTAACCTATCTCTTGCACCAGTGTTTCTGCATCATGACAGGTTGCTTTACTGTGTGTAGTTTTCTCGAATGCTCTCAGCTTTGTTCTTGTTAAAGGCCTAAGATACCTAAGAAGCTACCAAAATGCCCTGCATCTTCTAAGGCTTTACTGATACAGTATTTTATTAAATTAAATTATATAACCGTGAGACATATAGCATATTTAGGGTTTAAAATATACAAACAGGTATTTTGGGGGGCCATATCTAAAATTCACGGTTTTTCACAATTCATGGGTGCTCTAGGAATGTAACCCCATGAATTTCAGGGACCACTATAAAGAGACCTCAAAAGGCCCCCAAAACCTCATGTGTTTGGAAGGTGACTAGATTGTAGGAGTGTAATAGGTAACTAGATGGTAGGGTCTGGTCTGAACAGCCACATCACTGGGGACTTGACCTAAAAGTATATTTCCCTTCCCAATTCCTCCCTTCTTTTTCTGCTTCTTGATTGCCATGTCATGAGCAGCTTTACTTTGCCAGACCCTTCTATGATGTCTTTTATTTCCTGAAGCCTGCCAACCATGGGCTCAAACTGTAAATCAAAATAAACTTCCCCTCCATTAAATTTTGGGTGTTAGTTATTCATCCCAGCAAGGATAAACTAATAAAAACATAGACATGAAGATATGGAGAGGCTGGGGCGCCTTCAGAGAAGAGGTCCACAGGCGCTAGGGCTTCGGCCAGAGTACCCCCATTCCATCCGTGAGTTGGTGCAAATTGGCTTGGATGCAGGCAGATTCCAGTCAGGGGTCCCCGCCGATCTGAGAGGCTCCTGTGTACCCACCTAGGCCAGGGCCCAACCAGAGAGGAGCTGCACGGGCCCGTGGGCATCTGGCAGAGGACCGCCATACCATGGGCCACTGCCAGGGACCCAATGGGAGAAGAACTGTAAAGGAACACAAGCAATAAACAGAGGATTGCCTGGTACCATTCATAAGTGCATGGAAACCCTAGCCAAAGCCTGTGCAGACAACAGGAACTGGGGTGCACGGCCCCCAACCAAAGGCCCTCCCACACAACAACTAAATATGGACCCCAATGAGAGGCACCCCTAGATACCATCCCAAGTATGCACAGGCCCCAGCCAGAAGCCAGCCCAGACAAAAGGTCAGCTCAGGGATCCAGAAGGCCACCACTCTGAACCCAGGAATTGATGTACTGGTTAGCAGCAGAATAAAGGCTGCTTGGTGGATCACCAAGAGTTCAAGACCACTGGGTGAGCAAAAAGACACCGCAAAAAAGACACAGCAGGCTGCATTTGTTGAAATGAGAAGACACATAAATAAGTCTCAAAACCAGACTTCCAGATCACCTAAGGCAACCCCAAAGGGCAAAGAGATGGAACAGTCTGATACTCAACCACCTAAACTCCCTAAACAGGCAATGAAACAGGACCTGGAAAAAATGAAATCAGAAATACTTTCTAAGATAACAGCAGAAATTGTGCCCATAGTACAAGACATGATCAATAAGTCTAGAGAGGACACAGATAAGAAAAACAGAGGAGCTGAGGAACATGATGGAATCCCAACATAGGAAACAAATGGAATCCATAAAACACATGCAAACAGATTCCCAGGAGATTAAAAACTCCATTGAAAGTTTGCGCAGCAGAATGAGCCAATGAGAGGATAGAATTTCAGATAGAGAAGATAAGATTGCTAACTAGTGACCAAGAAAAGAAAAATTTCTTAAAAAAGAAAAGGACCATGAGAAATCAATCCACCAGCTGCAAGACAGTGCAAAGAATAACATCAGACTGAATGGAGTCAATGAAAAAACAGGAGAGAGTGCAGATGACATTAAAAAAAATTGTTCACAGAAGTGATAGCAGAAAACTTCCCAAACAGGGAGAAAGAACTTGACATACAGATAAGTGAGGCATATAAGACTCCAACCAGCCATGTTAAAAAAAAAAAAATCTACACATAGGTATATAATTGTTAAGATTCCAGAAACCCAACAGAAGAACAAAATTCTACAAGCAGTGAGAGAAAAGAAACAAATCATATACAAAGGAAAGCCCATCAGAATCACAGCAGACTTCTCAATGCAAACCCTCAAGGCAAGAAGAGCTTGGAGTGATGTATTCCAAGCCCTAAAGGAAAACCGCTTCCAACCCAGACTGATGTACCCTGTAAAAGGATCTTTCAAAATTGATGAAGAATTAAGATACTTTCATGACAAAGAGTACCTTAGGAACTTCATGAATACCAAACCAGCACTCCAAAAAATTTTAGACAATATCCTAGGAAAAGACAACGAGGATCACAACCCCAGGAAGCACAGCAGAATGAATCCATCAGGAGCAACCAGAAATTAAATGCAAAGGGGGAGAACCCAACAAAAAGAAAAAGTCATGACAACGATAACTCAATACGTATCAGTTATAACCATCAATGTTAATGGTCTCAACTAAACAATCAAAAGAAATGGACTGGCAGAATGGGTCAAGAAGCAAGACCCAACAATGTTACAAGAAACACAATTAATTCAAAAACAAACTCATAGACTGAAAGTTAAAGGGTGAAAAACAATACTCCATGAGGCAGGAGCCAAAAAACTGGCAGGAGTAGCTATCCTCTTTGCAAATCAAATGGATTTCAAACCAACACTGACTAAGAAAGACAAAGAAGGACACTACATCCTTGTAAAGGGAACAATCCAAGAGGAGGAGATGACAATCATGAATATATATGCATCAAACACTAGTGCACCCAACTCTATAAAATAAATACTAATGGACATGAAAAATCATATAAGCACTAATGCAACAGTAGTGGGGGACCTCAATACCCCACTGTCACAAACAGATCAACTAGACAAAAATAAACAACGAAATACTAGAACTCAATCAAACTCTTAAGCAAATGAACTTAGCAGATGTTTAGTGTATTCCACCCCACAAAATCAAAATATACATTCTTTTCAGCTGCACAAGGATTGTTCTCTAAAATAGACCACGTACTCACGGATAGAACATGTTTAAGTAAATGTAAAGGAATTGAAGGTATCCCCTGTATATTACCAGACCACAGTGCAATGAAATTGGAGATCAATAGCAAAAGAAACCAGAAGAATTTCATAAACACATGACAACTGCATAGCACACATCTGAATAACCAATGAGTCACAGAGGAAATTAAAGAAGAAATCAGACAGTTCCTACAATTAAATGACAATGCCAAAAAGAGAAAAAAGAAAAAAAAATGACAATGCCAAGAAGCAGTGCACCGCGGTGTTGGAAATGCGGCAGCCCAGGGGCCCCTGTGCGTGCCGGGGGCGGGGGGCCCTCAGCCCGGACTCTTCTGCCCGCAGTGCTGCGCGCTGCAATCACCTGACCCCACCCGAGACTACTTCAGCCTCATGGATTGCAACCATTCCTTCAGAATTGACACCACAAAGCTCTAGCATAGGTACCAGCAACTACAGCATCTTGACCATCCAGATTTCTTCAGCCAGAGGGCTCAGATCGAAAAGGAATTATCAGAGAAGCATTCAACCTTGGAGAATGATGTCTATAAGACTCTTCCGGCCCCCTGAGCAGGGGACTATACCTAGTAAGCTAAGGCTCCATAGAATAGAGATTTCTGAAGGGACAGATTATGAAATGGACAATCAGTTTCTCATGGAAATAATGGAAATTAATGAAGAACTTGCAAAAGCTCAAAATGAAGCTGCCACAGAAGAGACTGAATCAGAGCTAAACAGAACAAATTTACTGAACATGTGAGCAAAGCTTCTGAACAAGATGACTTTGAAAAAGCCAAGGAAATTTTAACAAAGATGAGATACTTTTCAAATGTAGAAGAAAAGATCAAGTTAAACAAGACTCCCCTCTAATTAACTGCTAAAGTATTAAAAGTAAAGCGCCCCCCCCAAATACAACAAAAACAAAACAAAAAAATAAAATAAAAAAGTTCCTAAATGACAATGCCAATACAACATAGCAGAATCTATGGGACACAATGAAAGCAGTCTTACGAGGTAAATGCATAGCAGTGAATACTCACATTTGGCAAACACAGCGAGCTCAATTATACAACCTGATGCTAAACCTCAAGCTTCTAGAAAAAGAAGAGGACAAACTCAAAGCTCATACAAGGGAGGAAATTACAAAGATTAGGACAGAAATCAATGCAGTGGAGATGAAGAGAATGATACAAAAAAATCAATGAAGCCAAGAGTTGGTTCTTCGAAAGAATGAAGAAAATTGACAAACCCTTAGCCAACCTTATCAAAAAAAGGAAATAAAAGGCCCAAATCCATGCAATTAGGAATGAAAAGGGTGAAATTACAAGGGACCCAGCAGCAATCCAGAGGATCAATACCTACTTTGAGAACCTATACACCAAGAAGATGGAAAATACAGAATGGACAGATTCCTAGATATGCGTGAATTAGCAAAGTTGAACAACGATGACCTAAAAATTATAAACGACCCAATATCAATCAATGAAATTGAAAATGTAATTAAAAACTTATCAACTAAGAAAAGCCCAGGTCCTGATGATTTCACTGCTGAATTCTACAAGACACTGAAATAGAAACTACTGCCACTACTGTTTAAATTCTTCAATGAAATTGAGAGGGAAGCAATACTCCCAAATTCATTCCTGGAAGCAAGTATCACCTTGATTCCCAAAGCAGAGAAAGACTCAACTGAAAAAGAGAACTATAGGCCAATCTCACTAGTGAACACAGATGCAAAAATCCTTAATAAGATACTAGCAAAGAGAACGCAGATGATCACCAAGAAGATCATACACCCTGACCCAATGGGATTCATCCCAGGGATGCAGGGATGTTTCAACATACACAAATCAATAAATGTAATACACTATATCAATAGAGATAAGGACAAAAACCATATAAACCTCTCAATACATGCAGAAAAAGCATTTGTCAAAATCCAACATGCATTTATGATAAAAACTCTACAAAAAATTAGAATAGATGGTCTCTACCTCAATCTGATAAAAGTCATCTATGAAAAACCAACAGCCAGTATCATACTAAATGGTCAAAAACTGAAATTCTTCACACTAAAATCAGGAACAAGACAAGGATGTCCACTAGCACCACTCCTGTTCAATATAGTTTTGGAAATACTAGCCATGGTAATTAGACAAGAGAAAGAAATACAAGGAATAAAGAGAGGAAATGAAGACGTCAAATTGTCATTATTTGCAGATGACATGATTCTCTATGTAGAAGACCCCAAGAACTCCACCAAAAGTCTTCTAGACTTAATAACCAAATTCAGTAGAGTAGCTAGATACAAGGTCAACACAGAAAAATCAATAGCTTTCCTCTACATGAACAACAGACTCACTGAGAAAGAAATAGAGCAAACAATTCCTTTCCCAATAGCATCCAAAAAACTGAAATACCTAGGAATCAACCTAATGAAAGATATCAAAGACCTCTTCTCTGAAAACTATAGCATTCTGAAAAGAGAGAGTGAAGACAATATCAGAAAATGGAAAGACATCCCTTGCTCCTGGGTAGGAAGAATCAACATAGTGAAAATGGCCATACTTCCAAAACTGCTATCTAGATTCAATGCAATCCCAATTGAAATCCCAGCAGCATATTTCACAGACCTGGAGAAAACAATCCAAAAATTCATTTGGAACAAGAATAGACCTAGAATAGCAAAAGCAATCCTAGGCAACAGAGACGTGGCATCGAGTATGACAACCCCCAATTTGAAACTATACTACAAAGCTGTGATAAAAACAGCATGGTACTGGCAAAGAAACAGACCTGAGGACCAGTGGAACAGATTAGAAGATGCAGAAACAACTCCAGACACACTCAGCCACCTCATCTTTGACAAAGGAGCCAAACATCCTCACTGGAGGAAAGATAGCTTCTTTCATATGTAAGTGCCGAAAAAATTGGATTTCAACTTGCCAAAGATTAAAACTAGACCTATATCTTTCACCATACACTAAACTAAAAATCAAAATGGATTAAAGATCTAAATATTAAAACAGAAATGCTGAACCAGCTGGAACAGAGGTCAGGTAGGATTCTTGAAGCCATTGGTATAGGAAAAGATTTTATGAAAAAAACCCTCAGTTGCCCATGAACTAACACGAACAATCAACAAGTGGGATCTCTTCTTACTAAAAAGCTTCTGCACAGCAAGAGAAACCACCAATAGTGTGAAGAGACAACCCACAATGTGGGAAAAAACTTTCACCAGCTGTCCCTCAGACAAAGGTCTACTATCTAGAATCTATAAAGAACTTTAAAAAAAAAAAAATCAAACCTCTCAAATTTAAAGACCCAATCCAAAAATGGTCATCTGAAAGGAACAGACATGTCTCAGATAAAGAAGTAGAAATAGCACATAAACATATGAAAAAATGTTCAACATCACTGGTCATTCCAGTGATGCAAATGAAAACAACTCTGAGATTCCACCTCATCCCAGAAAGAATGGCTGCTATCATGAAATCAACCAATAACAAATGCTGGTAGGGGTGTGGGGAGAAAGGAACCCTTCTCCATTGTTGGCGTGAGTGTAGACTGGTGCAATCACTGTGGAGATACCTCCAAGAACTAGGACTGGAAGTCCCATTTGACCCAGCTATTCCCCTGCTGGGGATCTTCCCCAAAGAATTAAAAGAATCATACCACAGTGATATATGTGCACCCATGTTCATAGCAGCACAATTTGTGATAGCTGAAACTTGGAATCAACCCAACTGCTTCTCAACTGGAGACTGGATAAAGACAATGTTTGTTTTCTTTTTATAAAATGGAGTATTACTCCACCATAAAGAATGAGAAAGACGCTAGGGACATTTATAGCTAAGTGGATGCACATAGAGGCGATACTCTTAAGTGATATGAATAGTACACACATATAAATACCAAATAGTTTCTCTAGTGTGAGAAACTGAAAGTGTAAATAAGGACTAAAGGTATAACAGATAACGTGAAATAGGAAGAAAAGGTCCAAAGGGGAAGGGGAAGTGGGAGGGGTAGAGGAAAAGAAAGAAGGGAATGGAATTAATATGAGAAAAAGAAAAAATGGAAACAAAGTCTTTGTAAATAGGGAGGGATGGTGGGATTGAAGGGAGGCCAGGGGAATGGGGAAAAAATAAGAACCAAAATGGATTATGTGAAGGTGCAAATTTCCAATAATGAATGTTATTATATTTTACAGCTAAAATGTACCGATAAAATTATTTTTAAAAAAGATATGGAAAGAACTGCAATGGATGTTAAAAGCTCTAAATAAATCATCAAGAACTTTTTACAGGCAATTTCAGGATTTCCATATGAACTCTTTTGATAACTAGGAGAAAACACCTTAGTCAGCAGACCTTTAAAGTGGAGCAGTAACTGCTCATGTTGCCACACACGTGTAAGTCCCAGTACTCTGGGAGGCTGAGGCAAGAGGACTGCAAGTTTGAGCACAACCTGCGCAACTTAGCAAAACCCTGTCTCAAATAAGAAATAAAAAGAGAAGAGGATGTAGCTCAATGCAAAAGCCCTGGGTTCAATCCCCAATACCACCAAAGAGGGTAGAGGGGATCTTACAACAACTACAAAAAATGTCAACCACAAAACAGAGGCTCGTACAAGCTCTTGAGACTACCATATACATATTATACTATATATTAAACTCAAATAGACTGATAAATCACTTTACTCCTCAAGCATGAGAATTTTTTTAAAAACTAAGTTCAAAAGGTAATGCACAGTGCCTATTTTTGTCTCTCACTAGCTTAGTATATTTACAGCTGAATATAAAAAAGATTTGGTGCTTATAAATCACTTAGTCTAACTTTTATCACCATCAATTTGATAAGAGCCATAATATTTTAGAATTCACTTAATATTAGGGCTCTACATCTACAAACACCCATCTTAACATTGATACATTTCTCTTCTGGGTTAATCTTCCTAGAATTGACATATTCCTCTTCTGGGTTAGTCTTCCTAAACAAGGACCTCTCTTTGGAGTAATATTTATTCCCTTGGGTGTGATAGTACATGCCTATAATCCCAGTACTGGAAAGCTGAGGCAGGAGCCCTGCAAGTTAAGTCCCAAATGGACAACTAATAAATTTTTTCAATAAAAAAAAATTTTATAAAGACAATATGGGGGGTGTGCTGTCGGGAGCAATGCTATATAATTTTAGGGTAAAATCATTTGGTTTAGCCTAGTTCTTTTGCCTACAGCGCAGCTACAGAATAACTCCAGTTTGGCCTCCGGTCACAACTGAGACCTCAATGATCCAGTGATGCTGTGATTCTCCAGGACAAGAAACATCCTGGGAGCTGAAAACATCCTGGGAGAACAAACATCTACTCAGTTCCTCATTGTTCTTGGACTGTTAACATCTTACTTACACAGGATGTACTGAACTCTCTGCAAGTCATTTGTTACATTTGTTTCTCCCGATGTACTGAATAAAAGGTGTAGTAAGCTGGGGGTTTTTGTCTTTGCTGCCCTGAGCAGCACTGATCAAACCCAAAGCTCAGCTTCTTCTGAGTCTCATTTTTCTACCTTTCCTGTGATTCGCCGTGTGCTGCTGTGGCTCGCAGGAGACCAGGACTCACTGCAGAGGTTCTGGTAACGTCCCCTTCCCCTGTTCTCTACAGTGTGGTTCAATGGTACAGTGCTGGTAGGTTTGATCTCCAGTATGACCTCCCCCCAAAAAATCTTCACAAAGCAGCCTAGCTGCATTTCCTAATGGGCCAGCCTTTCCAAGATTCACATGATTTAACACTTATCTTTGTATGAATGAATGACTCATCAACCTGATTTATTTTTTCTAAAGGACAGGCTCTTAAACCACAACAAATATTAGTCACACAATATTAACTACTTTTACAAATACCACACAACTCAAACACACATGTAAATTTTATAACACCCTCTAGATCTAAAATTTTAGCAGAAATCAACTGTAAGTAATGTGTTAAATCATATATAATAAAAATGTATAGTTTTCCTGGCATTTTTAGCAACTAGAATTTTGTTTAGCAGTACTTCTGATTCTTAGAGCTTAAAGTACCATTATTTTCCCTGTATTATACTCTCAGGAGTTTATATATCACAAACAAATATTTTAAGCAGGCAAAAGGGTAGTCCTTTAGCAAGTCAAAAATCTGATCATAGACGAAAACAAAGTTCACCACATGTAGAGGTCATTTTATCAAAAGTAATCTTCATGGTAGGAAAGTATATTAGTAAATACTAACATGCTTATGTAACATACTCAATTCTGACAAACAAATCTCACCAGCCTTCTAAACACTCTCCCGAAAAAGCTTTTTTATCTAATAATTCAATACAGAAGTTCTATTTATGCTTTATAATACTGAATAGACATGAATGTAAGATGAAGACTATACTGACCTCTGCGTGACGCTCTGGAAAAAAGATACATAATGTGTCTGCTCTGTAATCCTAGGCACATTTTATCTTGCAAGTCACCTACTTCTAAACTGTGATGGACTAGAATACAGTAGAGCTCTGATTCAACCACTGCCCAACTGCCCGGTTCCCCTCTCTCAATAAAGCAGATCAGAAGCCGGTTAAAAGAGTCTAATTTTCACCAAAATATTTTCATCTCAAATACTCTATTTTATTCTTTACTCAACCCTTTTGTTACTAACGATATATGAAACATGAATTATAATTAATAATACAAAATATAAAAGGGTGACATGCCTTATTTTAATAAGCAAAACTGTGACTAGTAATTACCAATTTATATAATTTATTATAAGGTTAGATTATACCAATAAATAAAAATAAAAGCAGGGCCGGGGTTTTAGCTCGGTGGTTTTGCTGCCTGCTGTGCAAGCACAGGGACCAGAGTTCGATCCCCGGTACCAATAAATAAATAAATAAATGCATATGAAATGTATAATATAATTAGTATGAGAATATCCTTCAAGAGAGAAAAGCTAAGTTAGGGTTAGAAACTTCTATGGTTTAGTTCACAGATTTCTTAAATCATTTTTGGATCAAAACATACACTTTGACAAAGAAGTCATTTCTATATCAAACAGAAACAACAAATTAGCAAAAACAAGTAAACCATATCACAGTCCCCAATGAAAGATCCTAATACACACCAACAGCTTCAGATAAAACAAAAAGTCTGGCTTTAGATGTGTCGTACAATTTAATAAGAAAAGGAAAATTGAAAAGAAATGGCCTAATCAAATTCCCCTTCAACAATTAATTAAATTTTACTGAAGAGAATGATTAACCACGCAAATACTGCTATAACTATTACGATTAAAATTAGCTATTTTCCAGAATATCTCTTTGAAAAGTAATTTATAGATAATATCCACAGAAAAAAATCTAAAAAGTCAGGTGACTATTTCCAAAAAATTTAATTTAAAAACACTTTTTTAAAATTTGGGAGCAGGGGTTAGCTAGGGATCAAATCTAAGCCTTGCGCATGCAGGACAAGCACAAGCACTGAGCTGCATCCCTAACCCCACTGTAAAAAAAAAAACAAACATAAAAGTGGGGCTGGGGATTTAGCTCAGTGGTTCCACCGCCTGCTTTGCAAGCACAAGGTCTGGAGTTCTATCCCGGTACCAAAAAAAAAAAAAAAAGTAGAACAACATTAAAATGGATGTGATAACCACTTATCAGTACAAACTGGAATTTAAAATACAGCAATAACTAGTATGTACTACAAAAAAATTTTAATATCCATATATGGTGATGAATAAAAAAAAGCATACAAATTAAATCGAAATCCATTTTTAAGCTTTCCCTAACTACCTGAAGTGGCCTATAGCCCACATTCCGTACAATGTTCACTTTCTTCCAATGTTTACTTCCAACTCTATATAAATTTGAATCCGTATCAGCAATCTTTCAGTACTCATTCTAATAACTTTAACTATGTTTTCTTTCTGTATTTGAAATCTATTGTTATCAGGTACTACTATGAAAGAAAAAAAAGGTTGAGTAAAAAACTAGAGTATACATATTTATAAACTGATAGACAACAGGCCGTTACCTTCATTCCTACTAACTTGTGAAAAGCTAAAATTCCTTCACAGCCTATAAGGATCCAGATAGAGGACTTACCGTAATCAAGGAGAAAAGTACCTGTTTTTTACAGAACAGGCTAACAATCTTCTCGGCTTACATACTAGAGATTATGTTATTAAAATGCTGCATAATGCAGTTTGGCTCCCATTCTAAACCAATTTTGATAATATTCAACACGACTCATGATTTTAAAAATTAAAACAAATTTTAAGCGAAAATAAAAGAAAACTATCTTAATGTGATGAAGTGACATTAAAACATACCACAAAATTTCTATAATTAAAACAGTGTAGTACTGCTACATGAATAGACAGATAAATGTCACAGAACAGAAATAGAAATCAGCTACAGACAGAAATATATGATAAAGACGATACTGCAAAACATTAGTTCATTTTAAATGGATACATTTGAGGAAGAAAAAAATAAAACTTAATGTTTCTTTCACTATACACTAAAATTAACTTCAAATGGATCAAAATTCTAACTGTGAAACAAAACAAAAAACTATACAAGTATTTAGGAGAATAAAGGTGACTCACTCCTATAAAGCTGAGAATTGACAAAAGAAAAGGCTTTCTAACTAGAGCTAAAATTCAAATAAAAAATTTGTGTGAAAAAATATATCCAAACAAAATTTAAAAACAGATAATAAAATAGAAGGAAACATTCCCAATATGTATCACAGATAAATAGCTAATGTTTCTTTAAAGAAATCTGAGTATGGGCCGGAGATTTAGCTCAGTGGCACTGTGCCTGCCCTGCAAGCGCAAGGACCTGAGTTTGAT
Source organism: Heterocephalus glaber (assembly GCF_053883595.1). NCBI lineage: Eukaryota > Metazoa > Chordata > Mammalia > Rodentia > Bathyergidae > Heterocephalus > Heterocephalus glaber. Next base: position 84,515,840 of record NW_028258315.1, on the reverse strand, counting down.
CCCCAGTACCAAAAAAAAAAAATCTTAAACCAGACATTTCCTATTTTTCCAACCATACTATTCTCACCTTATTATTCTCACCTTATAGCTGAAGAAAGTGGGAGGCTTAGCTTTGTAAAACCAGGAGGTAAGCCCAATACTGTAATACCTCAGTTTATAACCGCAAACAATTCAGTTCTCAAAAGTGTTTGACAAAATTTTACTTTAGTTCACCAACTCCAAAAACGAATGAAAAAAACAACAGCAGCCATCTTCTCCACAAAACACAAATGCGATGATCTTCCCCAAAATCATAAAACACTAAGTTGGGATTTTTGGGGGGGAGGGGGCTACCAGGGACCGAACTCGGGTCCTTGGGCTTGCGAGGCAGGCAGCAGCACCACTGAGCTAAATCCTCAGTCATAAAACACTAAGTTTGTGAACAGAGGTACCACTGCATATCTTCTCCAGAGACTAGCACATTTTAACAATCACAATATATACAATCATTTTTTAGTCTTTCTTTTCTTTTACAACTCTTAAGATTTCTAAGCCGGTTTAGTCTTCCCAATCTTAAATTTTTGAAATTATAATTCTCTTTTTCTTCCATTTCCCCTAACCAGAGTTCACTGTCACTGTAGCTATATCCTGTCTCTGAAACTCCAGAATAGAATACTCTGACCAACTTTATATTTTACAAATCCCCAAAAGAATAGCTTACATTTTGGATTATGTCTTTCATGCATTTACCGCAATTAGAGGACAGAAGTATATATTTATCACTACTTTTTGTCCAATGACAAATACAAAGTTCATTCTGTACTAGGGATTTAGTAAACAATTTTTTCAACCTTAATGTTTGACTTGTTTCATTGCTCGTGGTTTTCCTCCTTCTAGCCAACATGAAGCATACTTGCTCAATTTCTCTCTTTCCACTTACATCAAACCTGACTGAGATCAGTTCAACATTTACATTCTTCAAAGTGCTTCTCACGTCAACCCTCAATAATATCTACATGTTTAATCCCGTCCGCATACAAGGGCAGTAACTGCACTTTTTGAACTTAGTATAGTATTAGAAAGTATGTTTTAGGGCTGGGGATTAAGCTCAGTGGTTCTGCCGCCTGCCTTGCAAGCACAAGGTCCCAAGTTCGATCTCCAGTACCAAAAAAAAAAAAAAAAAGAAAGTATGTTTTATATACAAAACATCATGACAATTTCAAAAGATATACTCATCTCTTATTTTAGTTAAAATATATAAATACATAAAATATATAAATTTGAAAAGCCACTTTGTGCACATTCTAAAAGAAAACATAATGGTGTGCACATGCGTGTGTGTTTGTGTGTGTGTAGAATCCTCTAGTCAAGTAAATCTGGAAAACACTAAAATGAACTGAGTTACATGAGGTTTTTGCATCTTTTAATATGCCTATGTATAATGCCATACTGTGATTTTCCCAGAAAGAAACAAAGTATTCAGTGCTCAGTAGTATCAAAATTGACTTGAGGATGGGAGACTTTACATATAATTTCCTGAGAAAAACATACCCCAGAACATTCTTTTAGAACGCTTATTACATTATTGCTTGGGAAAGACATGAGTATCAGAAGACTTGAAAAGACATTACCCTTGGGAAAGAAAATATCTGCTGTATTGTAGCAAAGTAACACATAATCCATATATAATACAAAGTAGCTGCTGATTCTAATTGTAACTGTTTAAAGACAAAAAGCATATTTGAGTTCTAAATTAAACACCTGCCTACTCCTGGGCCCCACTAAATTTTTTGCTGTTATTACTGCTTCCTCTAACATTTGAACTGTAATTGACCAAATCCAAAATCAGTAAACAATTAAAACCCTCATACAGGACAAGGGCCTAAAAGATGGTGGAGTGGTGAGCAGCAGCAAAAAAGCCTCTCCAAGATTTAGAGACCTGACATTAGAATACAGCAATTTGTGGGACAGAAGAAAGAGGGAAGTGGGTCCCTGTGACCAGACAAAGATCTAAAGTGAGAATTGCAGCCCATGTGGTAAGTAAAGAGAGGGACCTCAATGCAGAAGAGGGAGGCAGCAAGCAGCGATTTCTCCCTGAGTCTCACATTGTGGTGTGGGAGGGGCGGCTCGAACACACAGAGGCATGATGAATACTGGTCATTCCAGAGGTCTCTATGGAGAAATGCACCAGTAGAGTGGAGGAGTGGATGCTGCAGACTGCAGCAGTGGCTGGTGAATTATTCCAATCCGGTTCGGGTATCCCAAGAAGGCAACTGGCCGGTAACCATTTGGGAAGGACCAACTGAACTGGGGATTCAGCAGTGGTGGGCTGGCTCCATCTCAGGCTCCGAGTGTTAAACTAAGACGCAGCCGAGGAAGGCACCCAGGGCCAAGGAAGCCGAGTTCAGCTGGGAGGAGGCACCTGGAGTGTTCTGGGAAGAACAACTTGGGTCCCAGCCTCACAGCAGGAAAACAAGATCAGCCTGAATTAAAAGTGGAGCTGAAAGGGCAGGCTTGCTGGGATTACCAACCACCCTGCTGTAATTCTACTGCAGGCTTAAGGGATCAACCAACACAGATCTGGGCTCTGCTCTGTGTGTTCTTTTGTCTACCAGTGCCAGCAGAGACAGACTCAGAAGTGGACATCTTTTCTTCCTTTCTTTGCTTTTTTTTTTCTTTTTCTTCACTATTTGTTTTATGAGGGTGACCATTGTTTCTAGTGGGGTTTTTTTGCTGCTCTTGTGTTCCTGTTTCTGTTTCTTCCTTCTTTCCCTCTTGTTTTCTTCACTAGTTTCCTAAAGCTGTATAATCTTCCTCTGTCCTCCAGCCTTGCATTTAATCTGTTCCTCTTTCCTATTTCTCTACATTTTCCCCTAACCTGTTGGGAGCAATTCTCCATAATTTTGGGGAAAAATCATTTCACAATTAAATTATGATTAGGCCTAGGCATGTCAAGACATAACTCCATTTTTTTCCTTGAGTCACAGCTAAAACTTGAATGGTCCCATGATGCTGTGACACTCCATGGCAGGATTATATCAGCTGAAAACATCCTGGTTCCTTGAGAAACAAGTAGTAAAAGAAAGGCTTCACCTGGGGAGTGACAAATTCCTAATCAACCTAAGTTCCTCCTTGACCTAGGATCTTCATCAGCATAACTTCCTCAATGTGGGAGGACTATCACTGCCCTCTGAGTCATCTATTACTCCCAATGTACCAAATAAAGGTGTGAGAAGCTCAGGGCACCTTCCTCTTTGCTGCCCAGAGCAGCATTCATCAGGTCCAAAGCCAGCTTCTTCTCTAAGTCTCATTTCCTGTCTTTATTCATTAATTCACCTTGTGGTGTCATGGTACACAGGAGACCAGAACTCACTGCAGGGGTCCTGGTAACATCCCCTTTCCCTGTTCCTTACACTAACCATTTTTAAATTTTCTATCCTGAGGTTATAATCGCCATAGTGAAGGGACAGCTACTGTGTACAATTTTCTGGGTTGTTTTAGATTTTGTTATATATCTACAAATCTTCATATAGTTATAGGTGGCAGTTTAATATTTATCACAGTTTGTCACTTTCTAGGCTGTCTGATGCTATTGGTATTACTGATTGTAAGTACTACTATAGATAAGGTGACAACTGTTCAAAACAGTTGTTCTTCCTTTTATACCTAAGACTGAGATTGCCTGAGGGTCATGAACAATACTATAGCCCAGTACCAAAGAACCAAGTGTCAAACAGGCAGCAATTTCTCATTCCCAATAAATTCAAGAGGTAAGATCTTCCAACAGATTCAAAATCCAAAAGCCAGCTACACCTTGAAGTTATCGCTGAGAAGTAGCCATTTCCTAAGGGTTCTTGATACAAGCAATAAAGATACCTACTAGAAACAATTTACAAGCATCTATGCAGTAATTTAACTTTAAAAAAAAAAGGAAATGAGAAGACATGGAAGCAACACGCAACCCCAGACTTTCACCTCACCAAAGGCAAAGCCAGGGGGTAATGAGGTGAAACAATTCAAAAGTCACCCACTTTGACTTCCTGAAGTGGTAACTATAAAAGTAACAAAGTAGATGGATGAGGCTCCAGAAAAAAATCAAATCATAAATAATTTCTGATATTACTTCAGACATGATGACCACAATGAAGGTCATGATTAGTGAATCTAGAGTAGATATAGATTTTTTAAATAGAGGAACTTTGGAAAATGATGAAAACTATGAATGACCAAGAAAAGGAATCCATGAAAAATCAATCCAACAGCTTATAGATAATGCAAAAAAGAATAACATAAGCTTGATCAGAGTCAATGGAAATAGAGGAGATAGCACAAACAACATAAAAAGCCTGTTCACAGAAGTAATGGCAGAAAACTTCCTAAGCCTGGAAAAAGAATTTCACATACAGATGAGTGAGGCATACAGAACTCCAATTAAGCATGATCAAAAAAATCCAAACCAAGGCATATGATACTCAAATTTCCAGAAATCTAACACAAGAACAAAATATTCAAAGTTACTGGAAAAAAGAAACAAATCACTTATAAAGGAAAGTCCATCAGGATCACACAGACTTCTCAACACAAACCCTTTAGTTAAAGAGAGCTTGAAGTATTTGAAGCCCTAAAAGTAAACCACCTCTGACCCATATTGATGCACCTAGCAAAACAATCTATCAAAATTGATGGAGAAATAAGATACTTCCATGACAAAGAACACCTAAAGAAATTCATGACCACCAAATCAGCACTTCCAATATATTAAGAGATAATGAAGACTATAGCTCCATGAACCCTCAACAGAATGAATCCACCAAGCAACACAAGCAATTAAACGGAGGTAAAGAAAGGGAACTGACAATAGGAAAACAATATGACTATATGATACATATCATTTCTAACCATCAATGTAAATGGTCTTAATTAACAAACTGAAAGAAATAGACTGGTGCAATGGATCAAGAAACAAACTACAATAATATGCTGAACACAACACATTTAACTCAAAAACATTCATAGACTGAGAGTCAAAGGATGGAAAACAACACTCCCTGTGACAGGAAGCTGGAAAAAAGCAGGGGAGCTATTCCATTTGAAGACAAAGTGGATTTCAAGCCAAGACTGATCAAGAGAGACAAAGAAGGTCACAACATACTTGTTGAAGGAACAATCCAAGAGAACAAGATAACAATCATAAATATATATGCACCAACTACCAGCACACCCAACTATATAAAACAAATATTAACAGATACGAAAAATCAAATAAGTACTAATACAATTTTATTGTGGAACATCAATGCCCCACTGTCACAAATAGATCAACTAGACAAAAATATCAACAAATAAGGGCCAGGGATTTAGCTCAGTGGTTCCGCCACTTGCTTTGGAAGTGCAAGATCCCAAGTTCAATTTCTGGTACCAAAAAAAAAAAAAAAAAGAATGGCAAACAAATAATACGAAAACTGAACCAAACTTTTCAACAAATGTATATAGCAGATGTTTGCAGAGTGCTCTACCCCACAACATCCAAATACATATTCTTCTCGGCTGCACACAGAACATTCTCCAAAATAGATCATATAATAGCTCATAGAACATGCTTAAGTAAATGTAAAGTAACTGAAATTATTCCCTGGATTATTATCAGACCACAGTACAATGAAATTGGGAATCAATGGGAAAAAACTCCACAAAAACTGCATAAATTCATGGAAATTAAGTAACACCGTCATGAACAGCTAATGAGTCACAAGGGAAATTGAAGAAGAAATTAGACAGTTTGTACAATTAAATGGTAAAACCAATACAACATACTAGAACTGATGGGATGAGATGAAAGCAGTAGTACGAGGGTAATTTACAGTGGTGAATTTTTATTATCAGAAAAACAGAACAAGCTCAAATAAACAACTTAATGTGGAACCTCAAGCTTTTACAAAAAGAAGAGCAAGTCCAAAGCTCATAGGAGGGAAGTAATTAGAAAAATCAGAGCAGTGGCTGGGGATTTAGCTCAGTGGTCCCATCACCTGCCTCACAAGTACAAGGTCCTGACTTCGATCCCCAGTACCAAAAAAGAGAAAAATCAGAGCAGAAAATCAGAGACTAACAAAACAATAAAAAGAATTGATGAATGGAAAGTTGGTTCTTTGAAAGATTAAATGAAATTGACAAACCCTTAGCCCACCTTATCAAAAAAAAAAGAAAGAAAAGACTCAAATCCATGCAATTAGCAATGGTAAGGTTGAAACAGATCCTGCACAAATATAGATCCTCAATACCCACTTCAAGAAACTGCATTCTAGTAAGACAAAAAACACAGAAGAAATGGACAGAGTTCTAGACACATATGAATTACCGAAGCTGAATCAAAAACATATATAAATTCTAAATAACACATTATGTGTCAATGAAGTTGAAGATGTAATTTAAAACCTACCAACAAAGAAAAGCTCAGGTCCTGACAGATTCGCTGCTGATTCCTATGAAGATCCAAGACCACTGCTCCTCAAACTGTTTAATGAAATTGAAAGGATAGCAATACTCCCAAACTCATTCCTGGAAGCAAGCATTACCCTGATATCAAAACCAGAGAAGATCCAACCAAAAGCAGAACTATAAGCCAATCTCCCTAATGAACACAGATGCAAAAATAGTAAATAAGACACTGGCAAAAACAGTAGAGCAAATTATTAAGCAGATTATACACCATGACCAAGTAGGATTCATCCCAGGGATACAAGTATAGCTCAACATACACAAATCAGTAAATGTAATAAACCGTATTAACAGAGCCAAAGGTAAAAACAGCATGATCATTTCAATAGATGCAGAAAAAGCATTTGGCAAAGGTAAACATCTATTCATGATAAAAACCCTTCAGAAAAATAGAAAAAATGGACTTTACCCTCATTCTGATAAAAGCCAACATTTGAAAAACAGCCATCATACTAAATGGAAAAACTGAAGGCTATCACTCTAAAATCATAAATATGACAAAGATGTCCACTATCACCACCCCTATTCAATACAGTTCTAGAAATGTTAGCCAGAGCAATTAGACAAGAGAAAGAAATACAAGGAATAAGGATATGAAAGGAAGAATTTAAATGATCATTGTTTGCAGATGACATAATACTCTACACAGAAGACCTCAAAAACTCCACTGAAAGACTCATAGATTAACCAAATTCAGTAGTGTACCTGGACACATAATCAACACTCAAAACTCAATAGCATTCCTGCACAAGAATAACAAACTCACTGAGAGAGAAAGTGAGGAAACTACACATTTCACAGTAGCATCCAAAAAAATGAAATACTTAGGAATCAATGTAATGAAGGAAATAAAAGACACTGACATTGAAAACTAAGGAGATCTAAGAGGATATCAGAAAATGGAAATATATCCTCTTGTTCTTGGATAGGATGAACCAATGCAGTGAAAATGGCCATACTCCCAAAATTGTTACACAGATTTAATGGAATTCTGATCAAAATACCAATTTTATATCTCATAGAATTAGAGAAAACAATCCTAAAATTCATTTGGAACCATAGAATAGCAAAGGAAAGGAGGGGGCATCAAAATCCCAGACTTGAAATTATACTACAAAGCTGTCATAAAAACAGCATGGTACTGGCACAAAAACATACCAGAAGATCAATGGAACAGATTAGAAGATGCAGAAACAACTCCAAACACAGCCACCTATCTTTGAAAAAGCGGCCAAATACCTTCACTAGAAAAAAGATAGCCTCTTTATTAAATGGTGCTGAAAAAACTGACTTTCCACATGCTGAAGATTAAAACCGGACTCATATCTTACCATGCACTAAACTAAATCAAAATGGATCAAAGATCTAAATACTAAAATGGAAACATTAAATTGCTGGAAGATAGAATAGGTAGAACTCTTGAAGACATAAGTTTCAGGGAAAGACTTTATGAACAAAACCCCAATCCAATAGGAAATACTACAAAGAATCAACAACTGGGATCTCATCTTATTAAAAAGCTTTCGCACAGCAAAAGAAACAACCAACAGAGTGAAGAGACAACCTGCAGAGTGGGAAATAATTTTTGCCAGCTGTTCCTCAGACAAATCACTAATATCTAGAAGATAAAAAGGACTGGAAAAAAAAAAATCACACCCCACAAATTTAAAGATACAATCCAAAAATGGGCATCTAAAATGAATACACTTAAGAGATGAAGTAAAAATAGCAGATAAATATATGAAAAAATGTTCAACACTACTGATCAATTGAGAGACGCAAATTAAAACAATACTGAGATTCCATCTCATTCCTGAAAGAATGGCCAGAATCAAGGACTGAACCAATAACAAATGCTGGTGAAATCAGGGAAAAAGGAACCTTTCTCCACTGTTGGTGGGAGTGTAGACTGGTGCAACCACTGTGGAAATCAATGGAGATTCTTCAAAAAACTAAAACTAGGAGTTCCATTTAATCCAGCTATTCCTCTTCTTGGTATCTTCTTTAAAGAGCTAAAAGTGTAATATATATCCATAACCAAGTTTATAGCGGCACATTTCATAATAGCTAAATCTTGGAAACAGCCCAAATGCCCATCAACGGATGAATGAATAAATAAGATGTGAATTGTTTTATGCAAAGGAATATCACTCTGCCATAAAGAAGGATAAATTTGACACATTTCTAGGTAAATGGATGCCCCTTAAGACCATAATCTTAAGTGAAATAAATCAGACACACATGTTTAAATATTGAATTGTTTCTCTGGTGTGAGAAAATGAAAAGGTAAATAAGGATCAAAATGTATAACATATATTGGGAAGTGAGAAGAAAATGTTCAAATGGAAAGGGGAACAAAGGAGGAGAGGGGGAAAGGAAGGAAGACAAAAGAATAAAAAAAGAAAAGAAAGATAAAATGGAAATAAAGCTTTTGTAAATATGGAGGTAAAGAAGTGTTGGGAGGTTGGGGAAAAAAGAATCAAGATACATTATGTACAGGTAGAAATTCCCTATGATGAATGTGATCATTATTGAAAATGTAAACAATAAAATTAATTTTTTCTTTTTTCAGTACCGGGAATCAAACTTAGGACTTTGTACTTACGAGGCAGGAGAAGTGCCACTGAGCTAAATCCCCAGCCCCCAAATTAATTTTTCTTAAAAAGCACTCATATATACCAAGCAAATGAAAGGTGTGAGAAGCATTATGGCAATGTTTCTCGAATTTTAATGTTCATATGAGTTACATGGAAGATTTGATAAAATGAGCCTCTAATTTAGTAGGTATAGGGTTGGGCCCAAGGTTTCTCATTTCTTCAGAGCACTCAGGCTATACTATTATTATGGAGTACATTATAGATATAATGGAGCAAAAAGTTTAGGCCTCTAACATATTCATTAGCTTTTATCTTTCAATCTACTTTCAACAGATCTAACTCTTCTATTGGAAAACAATCAACTTTCATTCATTTATAAAAACTGAAACTGCACACAAAACTAAAGATAACATGCTGAAATCATTGTATGTTGACTTTATTAGAAATGGCAGTTCCCTACAGCTAACCATAAAGGTTCATTTACAGAGAATTCTACTTCTACTTCCAAATACCTGCACTGACAATATAGAAACACACAGATTTTTCTGGTATCAGAAGTTATCTCCAATTATACTGAGTTAGAAGGCTGCAACTGTAAACCCTACCACCACCCAAAAAACACATGTAGAAAACCAGCATCTTTCTCAATGATTTACTGAAAGCAGCTGCTGATTTTAATAAAACCATCCCAAAACATAAAACTGATTGAATCAACTGCTGTGTTGGGCATACACAACAGCTGATTAAAATTATTGAAGAGTTTTATTCTTACAGATTTTCTTTCAAGTTTTTCTCTTCTTCTATACTTTTACCTTTGTGTTCAAAAAAAATTCACTGAAATAAAAATGGATCTTTAAACCAATGAAATCCAGATCACAATTACAAAAGCAGGCCAAAAGAATACTGTAATAAATTAGATCACATACAGCTTTAAAAATATGTATACCAAGGCCCGAAAGTTTAGCTCAGTGGTGCCAGCGCCTGCCTGGCAAGCACAAGGTTCTGAGTTTGATCCACAGTTCCACAAAGAAAAAAAAAATGTATACTAAGACTAAAAACCACTTCTCTAGAATGAATTTGTAAAATAAAATGACCAGTTTAAAAACCTACTGTGATGTCAAACATTCTGTGGCTTTTTCTAGAAGCAGCACTGTCATTTAGCAAAGTATCACATCATTATATGACATTACCTTCATTATTTATCAAGGAAAAATTTGTGAAGTTAGAAATTATTTCTCCATATACTATGGTTTCTTGATACAAAAAAATTTTAATATTTTTCACTAAAAAACAATATTTATTTCTTTGTATGTTATATGATGACAATATTAACTGTCTATAATAAAATAATTTTACAGCATTTTTGTCAGAGTGAAGGACAAAGATAAGCCAACTGTTTAGATTCTTTTCCTTTATGTTGTCTTTGATCACTAACAATGCTGTGTGAACAGTCAACAGAAGGCTGACATTTCATAAAATATGCAGTGATAAAAACTAATACTGTAGCATCTGGGAGCAATACATAAAATGCAGAAATACACCTAATAACTGTGATCTTAAATTATAAGTTACTAAAAGCTAAATAAAAAAGCATACCTAAGAATATTTAAAATGGCAAGATTACAAATAGTGTTTTTGCAGTTCTATTTCTAAAAACAAAGTTTAAAAATAATTTCAGTCGATTATACTTTTCCTACTATTCTATAAGTTAAAAGCGAATGAGCTTCTAAGAACAGGCTATCTATATTATATACCTCTTAACAATTTAACATATTACAAAAATCTCATTGAAAGGCACTGTACAAAGTGCAGAAGAAATTTTCTTTCTTGGATACTAAATGTCAGTAATTGTTAAATAAAGATGTGCCCAGCACACAGAAGGAAGCTCCCCTGCCGTCATCCCAGGCTCTTAGGGCAGAGAAGGTGAGCAGGTCCCAGAACCCAGAAGGAAGCTCCCCCACCGCCATCTCAAGCTCCTAGGGCAGAGAAGGTGAGCCACGTGTGCCCCAGAAGCACCCCCCCCCCCGTTCCGTGGAAAGGAGAAGACACATAAACAAGCCTCAAAAACAGACTTCCAGATCACCTACAGCAACCCCAAAGGGAAACGAGATGGAACAATCTGATACTCAATCACCTGGACTCTCTGAACTGGCAACAAAAGAGGATCTGGGAAAAATGAAATCAGAAATAATTAACTCAGATAACAGCAAAAATTTTGCTCATGGTGCAAGACATGATTAATAAATTTAGAGAGGACACAGATAAAAAAAGAGGATCTGAGGAACATGATGGAATCCCAACATAGGAAACAAATGGAATCCATAAAACAGATGCAAACAGATTTCCAGGAGATTATAAAAACTCCATCAAAAGTCTGCACAGCAGAATGAACCAATGTGAGGATAGAATTTCAGATATAAAAGAAAAGATGGCAATTAGTGACCAGGAAAAGAAAAATTGCTTTAAAATTGTAAAGGAACACAAGAAATCAATCCAGCAGCTGCTAGACGATGCAAAGAAGAATAACATAAGACTGATTGGAGTCAATGAAGAAACAGGAGAGAGTGCAGATGACTTAAAAAAACTTCACAGAAGTGATGGCAGAAAATTTCCCAAGGAGGGGAAAAGAACTTGACATACAGATAAGTGAGGCATATAGGACTCCAGCTAGCCTTGATCAAAAAAATCTACACATAGGCATATAATAGTTAGGATTTCAGAAATCCAACAGAAGAACAAAATTCTACAAGCAGTGAGAGAAAAGAAACAAACCACATGCAAAGGAAAGCCCATCAGAATCACAGCAGACTTCTCAATGCAAACCCTCAAGGCAAGAAGAGCTTGGAGTGATGTATTTCAAGTCCTAAAGGAAAACAGCCTCCAACCCAGATTGATGGACCCTGCAAAACTCTTTCAAAATTGATGGAGAAATAAGATACTTTCATGATAAAGAGCACCTCAGGAACTTCGTGAATATCAAACCCACACTCCAAAAAATTTTAGACAATACCTTAGGAAAAGACAATGAGGATCACAACCCCAGGGAACCCAGCAGAATGAATCCATTGGGTGTGACAAATTAAACGCAAAGGGGGAGAATCCAACAAAAGGAAAAAGTCATGACAAGGCTTTTAAAACTTTTAACTTCATCTCCCTAATGACTGTATAATTCAATCTTGTTATTGTACTGATTAGTATTTTTCTGGTTCTAGAGTTGCACACTTTTCCTTATACTGTACCGGCTATTTATCATCTTCTTATGTCTACTTTTTAATTGGGTTGTCTATTAATGAGCTCTAAGAATTCTTTATATATTCTGCTCATAGGTTATATGCATTGTAAATATGGTCTGTTTAAGGACTACTTTTCATTTTAATGACGTCATTTAAAGTTCTAAATTTTGATGGAATCTCATTTATCAATTTTTTTCTTTTATACATCATGTCTTTTGTATACTAGGTAGGTAGTCCTTGCCTACCCTGAATTCATAAACATTTTCCCTTATAATTTCTTCTTCAAGCTTTATACTTTCAGGCTTTCATATTTAGGTTCATAGATCCCTTCAAGTTATTTTTATGTATGGAAATAAAGGGTTGAGGTTAATTTTTTATATACGATACCAGGTGTTCTAGTGCCATTTGCTGAAAACACTATCTCTTCCTCGGCTCTTGAATTGAGTTTATATTCTATACAATGCTAATGTTAAATAATCTTTCAAAACTCAGTGGACCATATATGTGTGTTTCTATTTCTAGATTCTCTGTTTTATTCAAATGTACTCCTACATAACTTTTCAATTTCAATATTCAATTCTTCATTTATAGCAAGTATACACAGACCTGAATTTTTATATATACCTTGTGTTTTCTAATCCTGCTAAATTCAAATACAAGTTCTAGGGGCTCCTAGTGATTTCTTTAGTATTTTCTCTGTAGATGATCATTTCATCTACATATAAAGATTTTGCTTCTACCTTGCCAATCCTATCCTAATTGTGTCATTTTATTACCAGACTGTTTTGGTGGGGCCTAGGTTTCAAAGTTTAATGGACAGATAAAGAGTAAGCATATCTGCCCTTGTTCCCCACCTTAAGGAGAAAGCATTGTACCCTCTCCATTCATATAAGGCGTTCTCGCTGAAAGTATGGAGTACATGTCTTTAATCTGTTGAGATGGTTCTGTTCTACTTCTAGTCTCTCCTCATAGCTTTTACCATGAACAGCTGTAGAATTTAGTCCAATACTTTTTCTCAAAATAGTGACAGGATCCTATGGCTTTTTCCTTTCCTCTGTTAAAATGATGACTTTTGGGGGTGGATCTTCCAATGCAGAACCAACACTGCCATCCCTATAACAAAACCACTTTCTACATACTGCCAGATCTGACTTCCAATAGTTTGTTTTGTTAAACAAATTTCTATCTATGTTCATACTTTTTTCTTCTATTATCGTTATCCAGTTTTAGGATTAGCACAATGTTGAGTTCCTAAAATGAGGGGAGAAGTGTTCCTTCTTTTTTCTGCTTTAATTGTTTGATATAATATATCAGTTAAAATGTATATGAGCCTGCTGTTGTTATATAGGTAGGTTTTCAAGTTAGGAATATACTTTCTTTAATAGGTGCTATTCAAATTTTGTATTTCCTCCAGAGTTAGTTTCATTAATTTGTCTTCCAAGGTACTTCTTAGAAGTTGTCAAATTTATTTCAAAACAGATTTTTGAAATATGCTTTCTATATCCTTTAAATTCTGCACAATCTGTGGTAATCTCTCCTAGATCTTGATATTGTAATTTAAAAAATGTATAATTGATATTGTGTAACAGGAAGAAAAGGTCTAAAGGTGCCGGGGAAATGGGAGGGACAGGGAAAAGGAAAAAGGGGAAAAGAAAACATATGAGAAAAGGAAAAAAATGGAAACAAAGTCTTTGCAAATAGGGAAGGGTGGAGGGGGTGAAGGGAGGGCAGGGGAAGGGGAAAAAAATAAGAATCAAGATATTCATGTAATGGTACAAGATCCCAATGATGAATGTAACTGTATTTTATACCGAAAATGTACCAATAAACTTAACGGGGAAAAAAGAAAGAAAAAGAAAGAAAAAGGAAGAGAAAGAAAGGAAGGAGAGAGAGAGAGAGAGAGAGAGAGAGAGAGAGAGAGAGAGAGAGAGAAAGAAGGAAGCAATCTTCTTGGTCTGGGGATTTAGCACAGTGGTTCTGGCACTGGCCTTGAAAGCACAAGGTCCCGAGTTCAGTACCAGGTACCAAAAAAAAAAAAAAAAAATGTAATCTTCTATCATTCTTATGACAACATGCCAGAGAATATGATCAAAATGAGTTTTTAAAACTACTGTAATAATCTATCTGGGAGTAGTGGCACATGCCTGTAATTCCAGCATTTTGGGACAATGAGGCAGGAGGATTCCATGTTCATGCCCAAACTGGGCAAATGAGTGACTTAGGGAGACCCTGTCTCAAAATAAGAAAAATTTAAGAAGAAGTAGGGATGTAGTTCAGTGCAAAAGCCTTTTGTAGAGGGGCACCACAAATAATAACAGTAAATTAATAAATAAAATTATAATAATCTAAACAAATAGCCAGTACTCTTAATACCAGTATTAATACATCTCACAATCTAAGCCTTAAAGTCCTTTATACACCACAGCAAATAAAATATGCTCAAATATGTTTAAATAATTTTAACTATCACTGAACATTTTGTTTTTTAAGAGTAGAAAACAGGTAAGGTACACAATAACAACAATCCAAGGGTAATCACATGAATTATCTATGTAGCATTTGTTTAATATTCTACCTATATCCATCAAAATCACAGCCCAAAAGAAGTGTTTGTTTTTCTAATATATATATAAAGAGGAAATAAAATAACAGCTATATTTAGCACTTCAAAAAATCTAAATTATACTCTGACTAAAGAAAATATACAATAGTTAAGTGTGTGGAGCCAACTGTCCCTGTACTTATAATTAGCACCTGAATTTAGAGATTTCATTCCTTAATGCACACACATCGGCCTATTATTCTTACCACAGCTTTTAATGTCATTTCATGGAGATAAATTCTGTTTTCTTTCCTCAGATTTACATCAGTATTTTTTTAAAAATTGTTACTATAGGCTAAACAGTAGTGTCAGTATCACTCTTCATTTCCCTCTAATAAAAAACAGCATTACAGCAAGGACTGAAAATATAGAAGGCATATTTACTTTCATGTTTTAAACTGTAATATTTATTTAAATTATGATTTTAAATTTGCAAATACAATAATTATTGTTTAAGTGGATACTCTGCCATTCTTTTAACCTTAACTCTCTAAGATTACTATACACCAAAAACTCCTACCTATGAAATATGTAAGGCTGTTAAAATCACTAAAAGAAACATTAAAGGTAAGATAATAATGTATCCTAAAATGTAGTTATTTTTATTTAATCTTCTATGACAATTTGTTTTAGTATATTAACTATGAAGTCCTATTTTAGTTAAATTCTTTTTTAAAATAGTTTCATCATCTCAACTATTTCACATATATTTACATATCATAATATTCACATTACTTAAACTGTCTTAAAAGCAATTTATTACACATTATTTCCAGTATTCTGCCCAAACATGGAGCATACTAGTTTGACGTATATTAGAAAATTGTTTGACCATTTGAAAAACCAGTTTTAAGAGTTGTCTGCTCTATTAGAATTTACTATTAAAGAAAATTTATATATACCATTGAGAGTAGAGGGGGGAAAAAAGACTATTTCCTGGGTTTCCTCATCACAGAATAAACCACATTCATTCATTGTAACAAATAACTTAATTAGCTATAGAATATCTATGTCTCCCTTCTATAATATGAAGATTTAACTCTAAATGGTTCTGTGTACAGGCAATCAGTATATATGAAAAAAAGTGAAGCATTTTTAATAAATTATACTTAGCCTAAAAGAGATGCAAAGAAACATGGCCCGTACTCTCTAGAGAAAATACATTTAGCAATATAGGTCCTAGACTCAAACAAAAATAAGTAATGGTACAAAACACTAAATAGAACAGGCCTCGTGTGTGGCAACAAAGCAAACAAGAGTTCAGAAAAGTGTGAAATCACAGTGGAGCATACAAATCAGAAGCACTTCACATATCCTGCCCCAAGCTGCAGAAAAAAATGTAGTAAGCTATAAATGGGAAGCAAGCAAATAGAAAAGACACGATAAGAAAAAAGGAGAAAAGATACACAATATTATGACACAAGGAAGGATATAGAAGTGCTCTCATTATGATGGGACAAAATGTGAAAGCTTTTTATGGACCAGTAGAGAAAGTTTCTAAGCAGTGATTTAGGATAAACTTATAAGAGAACATTAAATACTAAGCTGGGGTTTCAAATTTCAATCAATAGATAAAGTGGGACCACTGAAGTTTCTAAGCAGAAGAGTAAGGACAGGGTAAAGGCAATTCTCATAGTTAATTTTCTCTTTGCTGAGAAAAAATACCCAATGCCCAAAGTTAAAGAAGGAAAGGTTTATTTGGCTCACAGTTTGTAGAGGTTTCAATCCATAATCAGCTGGCTCCAACACAGAGTGACATAACAGACAAACATGGCAGAGGAGAAACAGTTCATGGCAGGCAGAGGGCAGCAAAGCAAGTAAGGCTCCTTAGTACCTTCTTTCTGCCCCTTTTATACTCTAGGCTACTGGAATTAGGGTGGTACCAAACCAATCAGTGGAATGATTTAGTAATCACACACCCTTAATCCCAGGATCACTCATTCTAGATTCAGTCACCTCTAAAAAAGCCTCACCTGTGGTAGTATGAAGTTTTAGGGGAATATCTAGACACAAATAACAGCAATGCTTTAGGAAGATTAATCTGATAGCAATATTTAAGAGACTTCTGAAATATTCCCAGAATAAGGCTGTAGAGGGAGTGGACTAGGACTTTGATAACAGTATAGAATTTGAAGGAGCAAAAACTAATCTCACTGACTAATTAGATATGATGACAGGAGACAGTGAATTCCTAGGTATGAGACAGACTCTAAAGGATAATGGGAGAAAAATTAAGAATGGCTGGTTTTAGGAGCTGGGCATGGTGGCACATGGCCATAATCCCAGCACTGGAGACTGAGACAAGATTTTGCATTCAATGGTAGCCTGCAGTACTGAGGGAGTTGAAGGTCAACCTAGACTATGCAGGAAGATGAAAGAAAAAGAGAAAAGGGGACAGAAGAGGAAGGAGGAAGAAGGGAGGAGGGAGGAGGGAGGAGGGAGGAGGGAGGAGCAAAGAGGGAGGAGGAAGGAGGGAAGAGGGAGGAAGGAAAAGGACCTGATGGAACTGAACTTGTGTTGAGAACAAGTGAGAGGAAAGATAATGCGTTCAGTTCTAAACATTCACTTGGAGGGGGAAAAGTATTTTAAATAGTAGGAAATTGAGAGATGGAAACTTTAGAGCTACAGAATTTAGAATACTCAAGATGAAATAGATAAAAATCTTGGAAGGGAAGACTGAAGAACAGAGACTGAAAGTTCTACTACACTGCTTGATAAATTCTGCAAATACACCTGTGGAAATTAAATAAAATAAAGTAAAATGGAATAACTACCTTTATAAGACAGTACTAGTGCAGACAGAATGTCTCAAGAAAGGAAGGCACAATGCACACAGAACACTAAGAAAAACCTTACCCAACACTGTTAAGCAGGGTTTTAGAAACTACTGAAAGGAATTATGACATTGTGAAATTTTTTTTTGTTTTTTGTTTTTGATTTTTGGAAAAAGAGAAAATGTTGGGATATAAACCAGAGGGGGAAAATCTAAGCAAACTAAGAAACTTTTGAACAACTTCTTATTATTTGTTTCCATAAAGGAAAAGGCTAGGATACTTTTCTTGTAAGATACAGTGATTCTGGAATGAATGCCAAGTACTTGCCCATAAAAGACTGAAAGAAAACATTTATTCATGTGTTCTTTCTGCTTTGTATCAATAACATTCACTTCCTCTATTTTCTATTTCATATTTATTATTTCTACAATTTTATGAAGTTAGCTCAGTATGTTTGTAAACTAAACACTGTTTTGACATTTTCTAGTTTCAATAAAATATTATTCAATGAGAAAAAAATCTAAAAAACGTACTGTATACATTTAAAAAAAACAAAACAATGAATTTGAGCCTAATTTACTGGGTAGAACCTACAGCAGAACTTAAGAGCTCATAAGAGAAAACAGAAACAGGGCCAGGGATTTAGCTCACTGCCACCACACCTGCCTGGCAAGAGAGGGGGAGAGGGAGGGAGACAGTGAGAGAGAAAACAGAAACCAAGAAAAGTCCTCATAACCTATACCACCATGGGGAGAACGTGGACCTGAAAATAACAATACAAACATCAAGAAAAGAGACTCTGAACACCAATCATAGATAAATAATAAGGCTTTAAAAACTGTTTTCCAGACTACACTTTATCTGAAGAACCCTGGGAATAATCTAATTGTGTCAAAATTTAGAGATTCCAATGGAAAAGGAAAAGCTTTATAGTGTTTGATATCATGATATATAAAAAAGGAGATATGTTCATTCATCACCACAAGAACCACTTGTTCTGAAAAGTAAGTGAATATATGTATTCTATATGGCCATCTTACTCCACTAAAACATATTTAAGCTAATCAATAAGTCAGATATGTTCTTTAAAATGCTAAGTGGTTGTTTATGTGTGTTAGATTTTCTGCATGCATACTAATATATTTTTCCTGTATGATATAGTGAACTCAGTGACAGTAAATATGTGGTGTGTCTGCCGTCTACATTTTCAGTGACAGCAAATGGAATGTAAAACTGACATTGTAAACTAAAGAAAAAGAAATTAACTTTAAAGGTATATGTCATTGGTTTTATGTTATGGATTATTTAATAAATCTAAGCTTTTCTGGATTTTTTTTTTTTTTTGGTACCCGGGATCAAACTCAGGTCCTTGTTCTTGCCAGGCAGGAGGTGGAAGCACTGAGCTAAAATTCCCGGCCCTCTGGATTATTAAATTAAGGACAAAAGTATATATAAATTAGCAAGTAGCAAATATCTATTTAGGTTAAAATATAGCTATATGACTAAAAATCATAAATTGATCGTTTTTCTACACTGTCCAAGGAACAAGTATGGAATACAATTTCCATTCTGCGCTCTGGGAAAAATTCCAGACTACAAATTTAAGTTGAAGAGTACACATAAATGGTAATTTGATCTTTAAAAACACAGAAAATACATACGTGTTTTCAATTAATGTTATTTTTAATCTAATAAAAATTTCAAAAACATGAAACATATTCAAATGGTTTATTAAAAGGCAGCTGTGTTAAAGTTATTTTTTCTGTAACAGCTGCTTAAATAAATTCACTGTCCAGCTAATCTCTAGTATAGAATAAAATTCAAGGGAGGAAGCTTATCTTAATTTGTCTCCCTCAGATGTATCAGTCTAAGGACAGAGCCAAGCACAATCAGCAGTGGAAATTCAGATGCTACAACCTTATTGTCAACACTGAAGAACATGACAATGACAGCCTTAAAGCATAAGTAGTAAAAGAATGAATGTAAACACTCAAACTATAAAAATATGACTCCTTTATCAAAAAGCAATAAGTAGGGCCAGGGATTTTGCTCAGTGGTGCCACTGCCTGCTTCATAAGCACAAGGTCCCAAGCTCAATCCCCGGTACCAAAAAAAAAAAAAAAAAAAAAAGCAAAAAAGAAGTATCAAGCACTCTGTATTTTCTGACTTCTAGAAATTGAGTCAGGAGAACTACACATAATCTTCACAAAGGTGTTAAAAGAAAGCAAAAAAGGAAAGAACTGAAGGATAAATCTGAAAGAGACAAGAGAAACCTGAATCTGGGGTTTTGTTCGTATTTTAAATAATTCAACTGGCTACTCAAAACATACCTATATAATCAATACCCAAACAGAATACTTCGGGGAATTCAACGGAACTGTAGGAAGCAGGAACTGCCCCCCACCACACACACACACACACACACACACACACAAACACTGTGCACTCCCAAAAATGCCCATCATTTACTCCTAGGGCCTGTGAATGTTACTTTACATGGCAAAGGGATTTATGGACCATGAAATGGAGAGATTATCTAGGATTATCCTAGTATCCATGATCCAGGCATATGAGCAGAGGGAAAGGGGATATGAAGGAAAAAGTGTCACATAAATGCAGAAGAAAATTCAATCTGCTGTTGTTGGCTTCACATATGGAAGAGTTCATGAGCCAAATGTAGCCACCTCTAGAACATGGGAAAGTCCCTGAGTTTATGAGAAAAAAAAAAGAAGAAGAAGAAGAAGATTTATGTCCTACAATCACAGGAAACTGAATTATGCCAACAAACTGAATGAAAAGGAGAGTCTCTGATATCCTGACCTTGGCCTGGTATGACTCATACTGGACTTCTGATAAACAAAAATGTAAGATAACGTTTGTGTTGTTTCAAATCACTAAATTTGTTGATATTCTACATAAAAGCTACAGAAAACTAATATAAAAGTGCCAGAAATAATTAAAGGAAAAATACAGGCAAACAAAGAGACAACTCCAATCAGAGGATTCAAATCTTTATCTTAACAGAAAGTTTTAATCCAATATATTTTTCAATTCTAGCAATTATCTAAAATCCTACAAGCAAGTTGCATATTTCCTATAACAAAACTTAGTATTAATAATGGTGATTTCACATCATATCCTTTTTTTCTATAAAACGCTTCACCACCCATGATAAAAATTCAAAAAGAAATAAAATACAAAAGGTTTAACACACTCCAAGAATGTTGAGTTTAAGGGAAACTGGAGGGAAAAAAAACCTGGAAACACCAGTCAATTCCTCGAATTTTTACTACAAAAATGAAGAGAGAATTGAGAACATAACTGGAAGGGAACTAGAATAAAAACAAGATGTCTTTAAATGGGGAAAAGTACCATATTTGTCTACCTATAGTAAAGACCCGGTAATGTGGGAAAAGTTACTGAAGCAGGACAGTGTGCTTTGATCCTGTAACTTCACTGAGATACATTCATTACCACAATGAACTGAGGGAAGGTTTAAAATGCTGAATTAAACTTGCAAAAGGTCATGCAATAAACTAGTAAATTTCAAAACCCTTAGCTTTAATCTCTGTACGATGCTCCCTTTTTGTGTAATAGGAATGAATTTCATAGTTAAATTTATTATTTTAGTGTACATGTTTGTAGTACACAATATTTATATTCCTTGTGTGGAACTGGTACATGGACATGACGTATCTTAATTCCTTTTATCATCCCCTTTCCTTTCCTTTCCCCCTCCATCCATCACTTGATCCATTTCATTTTTTTGGTATATGTCTGCAATACACAATGTTCACATCCCTTGGGTATAGCTGGTACATGCACATAACACATCTTAATTTCTTTTTTCACCCCGTCCTTTCCCTTTCTTTCCCCCACCTCCCTCCATCTCTTGATCCCCTTCCCCTTTAAGAAAGATTTATCTAGGCCCAAGGCTTTAAGTCAGTGGCACTGCGCCTGCCTCCCAAGAACAAGGTCCTGAGTTCCACACCCGGTACCAAAAACACAAAAAAAGAAAGAGCTATTTCCTTACCTCCTATTATCTACCTTTTATTTTCCTCTTATTAATAATTTGGGTTTCTCATACAAGAGAAACCCAAATTTAAGGTGTCAGATTTACTTCACTTAACATTATGGCCTCCATTTTAATACAATGACTCAAGCTTATCTTTCCTTATGGCAGAGTAGTACTCTATTGTATATAAATACATTATACATCCATCTGCTGACATACATGCAGGCCACTCCAAGATTTAGCTATTATGAATTGTGCTGCTATAAACGTGACTATTCATAGATCACTGTAATATGATGTCTTTAATGCTTTCAGGAAAATACCTGAAAGGGGAACAGCTGGGTCAAACAGAATTTTGAGTATCAGTTATTTGACGAATCTTTATACTGATTCCAATAGGGGTTGTACTAGTTTACACTTCCACCAACAGTGTAGAAGAGTTCCTTCTTTACCAAAGGCTGGCCAGCACTTATTATTTGATTTCTTAACCATGGCAATTCTTTCTGGGTTAAGATGGAATCTCAATGTTGTTTAATTTGCATTTCTCTAATGACCAGTGATGTTGAGAATCTTTATATATTTATAAGACATTTGTAATTCTTCTTTTGAGAAGTGCCTAATCATTTTAGTTGCCCATTTTTTGGTTGGGTATTTTATTTGGGGAGATCAAATTTATTTGAGTTCTTTGTATGTTCTAGATATTAGTCCTATGTCTGAGGTACAGCTGGCAAAAAAATGTTTCCCATTCTGTACATTGTCTTCTCACTTTGTTGGTTATTTCTTTTCCTGTGCATTAGTTTTTTTAATTTGATGTGATCCCATTACTATTTCCTGAGCAACTAGGGTTCTGTTCAGAAAGTCCTTGTCTACACCTGTTCTCAAGAGTTTTATCTATTTTGTGTTCTCTTGGGTTAAGTGTTTTGGTTTTAACATTTAGTTCTTTGATCAATTTTGGTTTTTTTAGTATAATACACGGTGAGACATGATTCAATCTTTTGCATGTAAAAGAGCCAATTTCACCAAAACTGTTTATTAAAAAGGCTATCTTTTCTCCAGTTTGTATTTCTGGCCCCTTTGTTACAGTTCCAATAGCTGAACATTCTCAGGGTTGTTTCTGCATCCTCCATTCTGTTCCTTTCATCTTCAGACCTGTTTTTGTGTCAAAACCATGCTGTTTTTTCACTGTAGCTTTACACTAACTTCGAGCCCAAAACTGTGATGCTTATTTTCCTTTTTTATCCAAGATTGTTTTAGTTATTCTACATCTCTTCTAGTTCCATATGAATTTTAGGATTGTTTTCTCCCGTTCTGTGAAGAATACTGTTAGAATTCTGATTGATCCTGAATAAAATCTATTAATTCTTGACATATGGCCATTTGACTACATTAGTGGCTCTGCCTATCCAGGAACAAGGGTTATTTTTCCATTCTCTGATTCCTTTTCAATTTCTATTTTCAGAGTGCTGTAGTTTTCATTGCAGAGGTCTTTCACTTCCTTAGGTATATTCCTAAGTATTTAATTCTTCTTGATGCTATTTCTGGATAAATGGTAAGTTTTTCCTAATTTTTCTCAGTAGGTTCATTATTATTGTACAGGAGTGCTATTGATTTTTATGTGTTAATTTTCTATACCACTACATTACTGAATTTGGCTATTAATTCTAAGTGTCTTTTGATGAGTTTTTTGGGGTCTTCTATGTAGGGATCATGTCATTTGCATATAGTGATAATTTGACCTCTAGCCTCCCTTTACATAGCCCTTGTATTTCTTTTTCTTCCCTAATTGCTCTTGCTAATATTTTGAGTACTATGTGAATAGGAGTGGTATCTTTCTCCTGACTTTATAGGGAAAGCTTTTAATTTTTCCTCAGTTAATATGATATGGCAGGTTTGTCATAAATGGCTTTTATCTGATTGAGATAGGGTCCTTCTACACCTGTTTAGGGTTTTTACCTTGAAAAGATGTTGGATTTTGTCAAAAGGCATTTCTCTGAATCTACATTGATCACATGACTTTTGTCCTTGCCTCTGTTTATGTGATGTATTAAATATACTGATTTGGAAGTGTTGATTCATCTTTGCATCCCTGGGATGAAGCCTACTTGGTCATTATGTATATTTTTGATGATCTGTTGCATTCTGTAGTATGTTGTTGAAGATTTTTGCATGTACATTCATTAAAGAGATTGGTCTATAGTTCTTGTTTTTGTTTAAATGCTTGTCTAGTAATCGCTTCTTGGCCTTTTGGCTAAGATCAAGTGTAAATGCTTGTCTAGTATTGGAATCAGGTTAATGGGCGCTTCCAGGGATGACTTTGAAAGTACTCATTCCTTTTCAATGTCATTAAAAAGCTTGAGGAGTATTGGTGTGAGAACTTCCCTGAAGTTTTTGTATAACTTAGCAGTGAACCCAAGCAAACCTGGGCATTGCTTAGTTGTTAGGTTTTTTATTACTGCTTCAATTCCACTGCCTATTATTGGACTGTTCAGGGACTTTTTAATATTCTTGTCTCAGTTTCAGGAAGTCATTTGTCTCTAAAAATCTACCCATTTCCTGTGAAATCTCCAATTTATTGGCATACATGCTTGTGAAGTGGTTAATAATCTTTCCGATTTCATCAGTGTCCATTGTGATTTCACCTTTTTCACACTGATGATATGCAAGGTATAATTTCCATCCTTTTCCATTCACTTAACCTTGCTTTACTGGCTAACATATATTCTAGGTTGGAGAAGGTTCCATTTGCTGTTGAAAAGAATGTCTATTCTATCGTTGGTTAGAACAGTAAGTCTATTTATTTAAAAGTTTTGTTCAACTTTTATATTTGTTTGATTTTTTTGTCTAGTTGATTTGTGTTAGTGGGGTATTCAACTTGTCTTTTATGTCCAATATTACCTTTTTCATAAAGTTGGGTGCACTATTGTTCAGTGCATGTATGTTAATAATTGTTACCTTTTCCTGTTGGATTGTTCCATTAGCCAATATGAAATTATCTCTCTTTTGATCACTTTTGACTTGAAGTCCACTTTTCTGTATATCCGAAAGCTACACCTTTTTTTTTGCTTTCAGGTTTCTGTTAACATGGAATATTGTTTCCATCCTTTGGCTCTTAGTCTATGAGTTCCGTTTTAGGTTAAATATGTTTCTTGAACACAGCATATCATTGGATTTTGTTTCTTGATTTTGCCAGTTTGTCTTCTGATTGGCAAACTGAGACCATTCACATTGAAAGTTATTACTGATAGGTACGGCCTTGTTCCTGTCATTGCATTATTTTCCTATTGCTCATTTCTTATCTTTCCCTTGTAATTAACTGCTCACCCTACCTGGTATATTCACTGTATTAGACCTTTTATCATTGTTAGCTTCACTGTTTCTCTCTAGTTTATTCCTGAGAATTTTTTTGGAGTGCTAGTTTGGCAATTCTCAGTTTATTTAGGCACTCTTTATCAAGTATTTTACTTCTCCAACAATTTTGAAAGATAGTTTTGCAGGATATATTAGCCTGGGTTGGAAATTGTTTTCTTTTAGTGTTTAAAACATGTCCAAGTTCTCCTGACCTTTAAGGTTTACACTGAGGTTTTCCTTTATAAGTAATTCATCGCTTTTCTCTAGCCTCTTTTAAGACTCTATTCTTTTTTTTGTATTAAATTCTTTTATTGGTACACTGTAGGTATACAACACAATTACATTTCTCATTGGGAACTGTACCTTTACATAATGCATCTTGGTTCTTATTTTTCCCCATTCCTAGCCCTCCCTTCACACCCTCCACCCTTCCCTATTTACAAAGACTTTATTTCCATTTTTTCCATTTCTCAGCATTTTTTCCTTTCCCTTCTTTCCTTTCCCCTGCCCCTCCCACTACCCCTACCCCTCTGGACCTTTTCTTCCTATTTTACATTATCGATTATTCATTCTAATCATTGGTACATTTTAGGTATACAATAGAATGACATTCATCATTGGAAATTTGCACCTTTACATAGTCTCTCTTGGTTCTTATTTTTCACCCTTGCCCAGCCCTCCCTTCAAGCCCTCCAGTCCTCCTTATTTACAAAGATTTTGTTCCTATTTTTCCATTTTCTCATATTAATCCCATTCCTTTCTATCCTTTCCCCTAGCCCACCCACTTCCTTCCCCTTTGCCCCTTTTCTTCCTATTTCACATTACCTATTATACATTTAATAAGACTCTGTTCTTATGATGGACTTCCAGGATTTTGACTATGATGTGTAGTGACAAACTTCTTTTGTGATTGTGGTTATTTGGGACCTCTATATGCCACACTCATCTGTACATTAAATTCTTTCTTAATTGGAAAAGTTTTCGGCTATTATTCAGTAAATAGGTTTTTTATGCCATTTGTGTTGTCTTCTGATTTTTCACTAATTCCAACTGATCGAAGTCTTCTTTGTGGGTAAAATTTTCACATATATCTTATTAATTAGTCACTGCCAATACCCCTATCTTGTAGTTTTGACCCTATGTCTTCACAGTGACCACTTCTGCTGTCCATACTTTCAATAGAATCTTTAACCCACTGAATTTCTATTTGGAGCCTGTGTACTCTATTTCTTTTCTATGGTGGTCATTCACCTGTTGCATCCTTTTGTTTCGCTTTTCTAGCTTTTTATTAGTGCCTTTGTAGACTCACCTCATTTTTTTTTTGGTCCAGTATCTTTTTACTTATATCTTCAGTGAGCTTGCCAAATGCCCTATTGATCTATTTTGTAAATGCCCCAATATCATTTCAAATAATTAAGGTGTGTGGCTTTTGGTTTCCTCCCTTTTATAATGCTCCATGGACCAGCTTTGGGGGAGTGGGAGTTTTTGAAGGCATTTTATTGGTTTGTCTTCCCCTGTTTCTGTTTGTTTTGTTTTCTGGGGGCACACGATCTTGCTAGGTAGTTTATGCTGACCTTGAACTTACTATGTAGTCTAGACTGGTCTTGAACTTGCAGTGATCCTCCTATATCAGCCTCCTGAGTGCTAGGATTATAGGCTTGTGATACCATGCCCAGCCGCTGTTTGTTTTTTGTGTTGAGGAATGCAAGTTGATTGTAGTGGAAATCTTACTTTTCAGTATGATACCTCTTCAGTTAATGTCTACTTTTCTGTGCTATGCTCTGGGCAGGCTATTTGCCTTTGCCTTGGTCCCAGGACCCAACCACCTCCATTTACCTGAGATGGATGGTTGCAGCATATTTGGCCCAATAACAAGTTTTTCAGGAATGGACCAAAGTAAAATTAATGACACCAAGACAATGCAGATTTTGGGTTTCCAAGAAAAGCAATTAATAACAACAACAATTATGTCACCTTGGCCACAGTAACAAAATCAGCAGCTATCATAGCATCAAATACATACTGAATACTGACAAACCCTAAGGATCAATAAAGTGTCATGCTTAACTGTAAGAGAGATCTATAGGGCCAGGGATCTAGTTCAGTGGTTCTGGCGCCTGCCTCAAAAGCACAAGGTCCCAAGTTTGATCCCCGGTACAAAAAAGATCTACAATTACAGTATAATCACTAAGACAAACCAAATACTGGCCTATTATTGACCTATAATAAATATCTACTAAATGCAACTTTACATCTATTAAAAATAGAATAGTATTCAACAGCAATAGCATAACATTAACTAGATATCTAGAGAGTCATAAAGCTTAAAAGTTATACTAGTAAAGGTAGAAGGGGTGGGGAACTGGAGAATAAAAAATGCAAACTTTGAAAAATTAATCAATGGAATATATGAAGGAGCACAGAAAACTGAGATGGAGAGTCCTATTGAGAAATAAAGGGAAATTAATAGCAATAGAGAACTGTTGCAGGAAAGCATGAGAAAAAGAAGAAAAAAGAAACAGCAAAGATAGGAATTAAAAGAAAGATAAGAAGGAAGAGAAAAAACAGTTGAAATGGAAAGAGAAAAAGGAAACAGCAGAGGAAAAGAACCTGAAACCTACAAAACATCTGAAGGAAAGATAAAAATAATTTTTAAAAATACAAAACAGAAAAATTTTTTAAAGATTGAATAGAAAAATTACTGTGTTATTAAATGAATGGTTTCTTTCCAAAATCTGCAGTCTTGGGATCCAGCCATTCATGATTTTCTATGCCCAGCATTAGGGTACATGTGTTTCTGATGTGCTCTCTCTGCACCAGAGGCTCCTCTCTTCATTTCCCCCAGACTGTGATTACTGTTCAAGCCACTGGTAGATGAGAAATGAGATCAACCCTCTGGTGTCTCCTATATGTAAGCTACAGGGTGGGAGTTCAAGGAGGGTGTTGGACTTAAAGTTTGCAGCTGTGGGGTCTGGTCACTCCCTTCTCTCTCTAAGTGTTGTCCTCCTCCAGGATCATGTTAGTCTACCTCTGTTGCCCCATGCTGTAGGGAAGCAAAATGTAGAGCCAGCTTGGAGTTAGTGGGGGTCACATCCCTGCATCAGGGGCACCTCACGTCCTGTTCAGGCCTGCTGGCTCATGCCAGGGAAGGATACTGCTCATCCAGTGCTGGTTGGCCTACTCACACAGGGGAGAGGTGCTGCTTGTCTGGGGCCAGTTTGCTTGCTTGAGAACCAAGATACTCATGTAATGGTATAAGATCCCAATAATGTATGTAAATGTATTTTATACCCAAAATGTACCAATAAACTTAATGGGGGGGAAATGCATTATTTAAAACTATAATAATTTTTAAAATGTAGTAGTGGAATAAGAACAAATTTACCAAAATTGTAGGTTCACTAATAATTTAGCATCTGACAATGATAAAAATTTATAAAAGAGTAATGTGGATCTCTTTTAGTTTTTTGTTCATTTTTGTTTTTCAGTGCTAGGGTCCCTAGCCTCACACATGCTAGGAACCCTGGGCTTCACACATGCTAGGCAAGTGATTGACCACTGAGCTATATTCCCACACCCTTTCTTTTCCCTTCTTGTACTATTCTAAATAAATATAAAAATTGATCGAAGTAATTTAAATATACAAAGTAAAATCTGTGAAAAACAATATTTCTATAGCCATATAATATACCCAAGTAGTTACTAAGGATACTTTTAAGCAATAAATATTTTTACACTACACAATAAAATGCTGAATTGTTAAAAATGTGGATAAAAACATGAAACAAATATAAATATTGAATATAAAGAAATGAAATAGACCAAAAGTAAATATTAATATAAAAAGATTTTCTACATACTAATATAAAAATCAAAATAGATTTTTGCCCCAATTTTTAAAAAGAAAATACATGCACAACAAAAATTTTGGAAAAGGATATAGACAAATTTTACAAAGAAACACAAATGAGTTAATATCCTACTAATCAGCAAATACCAAAACTATTCAATGTCCTGAGTATGGTGATATGGACAGTTACCATGTACCATGAGGGAATGAAAAACTGAAGCATCTTATTGCAAAGCTATTTAGAAATGCAATTTAAATTTTTAAATGCATTTAATCTTTGAACCAAAAACTTCAGCTCTAGAATTTACCCTGAAAAGACAACTGTACAAAAATATATGTATTCTAATACCAGTGACAACTTAAATGTCCCATTAGGAGGAAATTAAATTCTTATATATTTACTCAATGAAACAGGCTGTCACTTAAAATGATGTTCTATCTCCACAATAACTGACATAGGAACAGCTCGGATATGGATTACTTTTTACTTTCTTCTCTATAATTTTTTATTCTAACATTTTCTACAAATATCCACATTACATCTATCATGTTTTTAATAGCTTTATTAAGACATAATACAAATACCTTACAATTCATCCATTTGAAGTGTACAATTCAGTGATTTATGCTATATTACAGAGTTGTAAAATGAATCTAAGAACACTGTCAATATCCACTACATAAACTACTCCATTTTAAGAATACATACAATACAAATACAAACAATAACAACTGCTGGCAAGAATGTGTAAATAAGAATCTTCAGACATTGGTGATGGGAGTGTATAATGATGCAGTTGCTGTGGAAAATAGTTCAATGATTTCTTTAAAAGTTAAACATCAGTCTATCAAAGAATCCAGTAATTCCATACTTAGGTCTAACTTCCCATGGCAAAAATTTAAATACAAATATTCTTAGATCTATTCAGAACAACCAAACATTGGAAGAAAAATCTTAATATATTCATGGAATAAACTGTAAGTGATGAGTGTATTGATAAAGCATACTGATAGTATAATAAAATTAACTAATGAAAAGGAACTACAGGTACATGCTATGAAATAGACAAACTTCAAAACCATGCTCAGAAAAAAGCCAGACAAAACAAACTAAATATTATTTCATTTCTATGAAATATCCAGAAAGGCAAGATTTTAAACAGAAAGTAGATTAACATGCCTTGAATGGGGACAATGGGAATTCAGTGTTGATGAGCTTAAGAGATCATAGTGAGTTAATGAAATGTTCTACAAATGATTCCTGAAGATTGCTGCACAATTTGATTTTTTTAAATCAATAAATTGTACACTTGAAAAGGTGAATTACATCTTTGTGAAAGATGTTAACTTATTCCCCATCCTTCACCAAGAATACAGTAAGTCTCTGACTTATGAACATGAGTTGCCAACTTTCAGATATGAATGGACCTCACATTATGAACATTTGTAGGTGGCGAACAAATCACAGAAGTAGCTCACGTCTCTGCCAGACATTGTCACAGTTATGCTGTGTGCTTACTGTACAGTGTGGTAGTGTACAGTGGTACGGTGCTCAATCAGAGCCCAGGATGTCTGGAAGAAAGAGGAAAAGCAGAGGAGAAGACTGCAAGGAAGTGCAAAGCCAATATATGTACATTGTATATTTGTGTCAAAGGTGTGTAAAAACTCACTTTGTCAGACTTACAAATGAATCAAATTTACAAACGTTCTCCCAGAAAGGAACTCATTGGTAAGTTGGGGACTTACTGTAACTTTCCAATAAAAATGAACTACGGTAATGTGTAAAGAAGATTTCCTATCAGAATACCTCTGAAAAGTGGATGTTGAGTTATGGATTTATTGTTATAAACTCAAGTTTATTTTAGTATACTTAGAAAGCTACTGCACATTTACCAACCTCATATAGTAGGATCTCTTAATATGGGTTACATAAAATCCTAGACATGAAGGGAAAAAGTGCACCAATTTTGGTAATCATCTCAAATTCTCTATTCCAGGAATAACAAGTAGGTTTCACTCACACTAAAAGTTCTCCCTCCCTAAAGGGAAAATTATAAAACCATATTAAGTCTAAGCAAGAAGGTATGCAATTACCTGATGTCAGCCACATGCATAAGAGATGGATATGAGGTACAAATGGTATTTGCTATCCATCCTCTAGTCTATTCTACACTGAGCTGACTGCACAGTTAAGACAAAACGCCGCCTTCTTGGCCTCAACAGAGAAAAGATGAACATCAAGTAGGTACAGAGGAGTACAATAGAAGATCCAAGGTGTAAGGTTAGGGTCACTAGAATAATAATACATTCCAAATTCCACATTTCCACAAACATGTCTCTTCTTACCCCTAACCTGGCCTTTTACACTATTAGAACTATTTAAATCAAATGGCATTTGGTGCAGCAAAGGTAATCATTAAAATGTGTCATGTACATGTACAAACCGCCCACAATGAATATAATTATTATATACTGCAAACATGTACTGATGAAAAAAATCAATTTAAGATAAAAAGCCAGAATTAGTCTGTATGAATTAAACTAAGTAATACAAAGTATCCCAAACATATTTTTAAATTATAATAGGGAATCCCAAATCTAGCTAAATCTTCCACCCAAAATACCAATTTCTTAAGATCCTTTTTAGAATTTGCAAATTAGGCCCCGGGACTTTAAGACAGAACAAAAAACCTAGAATAATGTTGATTCAAAAAAGTAGTATGGTGTAGTGGGTAAGAAGCTGGCCTCTAAACCAAGAATAATGCTAATTCAATCCATGACATATTAAACCCCCACAATCTAATATCCTATTTAAAAAATCAAATACTTGTATTAGCTACAGAGTTTTCTGCCAGGAATTATAAAAATTCTAAATCAATCCCTGCCTTAATAATCACTGATGCAAGCCTGGATATGGTGACCCACATCTGTAATCCCAGTACTCTGTGAAGCAAACAGTCATATCACCAAGTTCAAGCCCAGCCTGAGCACCTCAACAAGACCCTGTCTCAAAATAAATGTTTTTTAATTTAAAAAAAAAAAAAAAAGGTCGGGGTATATAGCTCAATATCAAGGTCTTAGGTTTAATCCCCAGTATTGGGGGAAAGAATCAATGATACATAATTCTACATCCGTACTTTACCTTTTCTACCCTTTCCTCGTGTCTACTTACATACCTTGACAACTGCATATTAAAAGTTAGAAGTAGATAAATGAAATTATCATATGTAATAATATATCTTACACAAATGTGGAATGCTTTTTTAAAATCCATCTAGGAAAGCAGTTTGCTTACTACTGAGGCATTCTTGAGTTATTATTTCAAGGCTCTAGGAGTCCTATGGGTTTTAAAATAGAGTTCTAAAAAAAAAGGTTAACTCATGCCCTTGGTGCAAGAGAATCCCAAACAGTATTTAGGAAAAAACAGACAAACCATATTCTCTACATGAGTAGACAGATGGTGGCTATTGGTTTCATGGAGGCAGTGTGCATGCATTCTAAAGCCAAAAGCTCTGATTTTTGGCTTGAAGGTTTGGGGAAAACCTAGTTAATCTTTCTGAGCCTCGGCTGCTTCATCTGTAAAGTGGAGTTCTAATTTATAGGGTAGTTGGGATGATTAAAGTATATCACACACAAAAAGTGCTTAGAAAAGTGCCTAACACTTAGTACGTGCTCATACAATATTATTTGCTGCCTATCTTTCTCCCACTCCTCCTCTTAAACTATATTCTTTTCTCTACAATGTAGTAAGGGCACCTATGTAACATTTCTTGGCATCTGCTTCACAGAGCATGGTGTTTTTCTTAAATAGTTTGCTAAATATTTTTATTTGTGGCTGGCTCTGACTTTGTTAATTGTGCTTTTTTGTTTCCTACAAAAATGCAGTGCCTAACTATTGCTGTATTTAGAATTGTAAATTTCAAAATCTATAAATAAAAAGTTAAAATAAATAATTTTACAGGAAGTTAGTCCTGATTATAAATGCAGACTAATGACTTTTCCCCCTACACAAAAATAAAAAGAAATGATGTGAAATAGCCTAAAATCTGTTACTCACAAATAGTATTATATAGTATTGCTTTTTTTACTGGTCTAAATTCAGGTAATATTAACTTACTGAATAAGACTTAAATGGTTTAATGTACAGATTTTGGGTAATCTGTACCAAAAAATCCTATAAAATGGCATAATGTCGTTAACTATGTTTTAATTTCTACATTTTTTAAAGTTCTATTTTTCTAGTACTTCAACTCACCACTCTTTCAGAGGTATTTCTTCATTTAATCAGAGCCAACTGCCTTAAGGTTGGCCACTGTATTCCAGGGAGAATGGTCCAGAAGGCACCATCCACAATAAATCGAAAGTGAGGCAATCTGCCCCAGGGCTAGGTGCTACTATGCTGTGTACTGCCCGTTTTTAAATATAATCCTCACAGATCACATGGAATAAAGAATTACTCTTACCATCATATTTTATAGATGAGAAAGAGAGTAAGAGAAATTGACTTGCTCAAGGTCACAAGGTTAGTATCTGACAGTGCTAGGACCTAAATCCTCAGGGGTTTTTTAATACTTTATAAAATTAAAACCACACACTTCTTAATATGAAGCTGTATTACTCATAGGAAATAAATAAAAAAGGCAAACTAATAAAAGACTTCTATTTTAGTTCATGTGTACATTCTTAAGTACTTAATAATTCTTAGGTACTGAAATGTGGAAAAAGTTAATCTTCCCCTATTCCCAACAAACTGCACATGATTATTTTTACAAACAGTTTAAAGTGGGCTAATCAAATCTACTTTTTTCAAGGTTGGAGGGCTGTAGATATCTGAAGAAATCCACCTTACACAGTCTTTAGTATTTATTCATTAATAAAATTATTCATTACCAGACATATTCAGTATGGAAAGAAAAAAAAAAAAGAAAAGAGCCACTAACCTTGATATGTGTGATTCGGCTGTGGTGTTTGCAAGTATACAATCATAAATCTTCACTGTGTAACTACAGTGGTACCTCAATTTACAAACTCAAACTCAATTTGTTTTATCATTTTGAGGAAGATGATTGCCTTTGTGTTTGTGTGGGGAAGATAGCCGTGGCCTCAGTCTTGTTTGTTACCCACTATAGAGTTTGCAAAGGGATGCAAAATCTTTTCCAATGCTTTTGTTTGAGAATTGAATTGTTTGTGAATAGAAGCATTCGTGAACCGAGGTATTACCATACTGAATAACTAATGGTTTCCATATACAGATAGTGGTACTGTAGACAGAAAGAGTACAAATGGGTCTAACTTCCAATCAATACAGGTGACATGCTAGGTATTTAACAAAATAAAACAGAAAGTTTCTTTTGTGGGCCAGTAGCCCAGAGAGATTTATTTCTTAGTAACTGAAACTCATCTAAAATATAGTTTACATGAAAAAAGACAGAAGTTTTAGAACACTGTATAATTTATATTGAACATTTTCCACCACATGGGCACATTTTTTTTGTAAAATCCTGATGGAATACATCTTCTAATGTCTCATTCTATTCATTCTTAATTTGTAGGACATCTATTTCTAATCCTCAAATTCTTTCATACATTTGTCCACAAACTACAGTAGAGGTCAATCAATATCTCTATATAAACATTACCCTCAGGTATCTCTACAATTGATATTAAATGATGATTGAGGAATGAAATAACAAATAGTGGTAAGAAACAAAATACTGGGCAAAATTTATTGAAATAGTCTCTCCTGGACTTCATCCAGGATAATTATTTCTAAAACCAGATAATAATTTTAATAGGGAAGAACCTTTACAGTAGCACAGGATGAATGTGAGAATATATTTCATTTCCTGAATAAAGAGATTAATTTATTTAAAAATAATTTCATACTTACAGAAAAGCTGAAATAATAGTACAAAATTCCTACAAACTCTTCAATTATGTCCTCTAATGATAATATCATAAAACCTTTTTTTGTTTCTATTTGAAAACCATATCCAGGTTCCATATTAGTGTACCTTTACTCTCCTGTAATCTGCAACAAATACATTAGTTCCTTAGTTGTCTGTAATCTGCAACAAATACTTGTCTTTGAGGATCATGGTGTTTTTGAAGAGTACCAATCAGTCTGTCTCATGTTTTCTCACAATAACAGTGAGGTTATACATTTCTGCAAGACCATCACATAAGTAACATCATACCCTCTTTGGTGGATCATATTATATTTGATGTTAATGTCTTATTACTAGTGATACTAATCTTGATCACTCAGTGTCTGTCATCCTTCTTCACCATAAAGTTACAATTTTCCAGCTGTAAATATCAAACAGTTCAGGAAGATACTTTTATACTATGCATATATTTCACTCTGTAAACTTCAATGCCATTTTTGCCATCAATTGATGAATCTTGCCTGCAACCATTATTACAGTAATGTTTGCCTTGTGATTTTCTATTTCCCACATTCCTTTACATTTACTCATGGTAATTAGAAGATTGTTTTTTAAACTATATTAAATATCAAACTATAAAAACTTTTTTGAAAGTTAAAAAAATTGGACAACAGTATTTTAACTCCACCTATAATGACTTAACTCTCTAAATCAGATGTCTAGCAGTTTCTTTTTGAAGGACCTGTGTTTCAGTAAGTTGCTAATGACATCTGTCAGCAGCTGTAGTGTTTTATTTTATATATAATTGTAGCCAAGTTTTTTTATTGCAAGTAAAGCATCACGATGCATATTTAAGGTTTTCCAAATAAAGAGTCTTGAGCAATCTATTTTAAAGTAGCTAATACCACAGCACATTTGAGGCTAAGGGGTAAGCATTCCTCAGGAAGCAAAACAAGGACAGGAAATACTCTTCCCCTGAAAATTTAATCTCATTTCTCAACTTGAAACCTTGCCACAGAAGCATAAAATTATACTAGTAATAGTAAGGAGCAATCTCTTAGAACAGTGAATTCCAGAGCCATGCTTTTGAAGATTCTATTATTCTTATGACAGCATGAGAACCTACAAATATGAAATACAACCTTAAACTATTTATTTTTTCACAAAAACAAAAGCCTGTCAATCTAATCCCAAAAGACTTAAGCTTATTTCTAAAGCTTTCAAGAAAATGCCTTATTTATCAAAACTTTACTTTGTGTTTATTTATTAAATACTTCAGTTTTACATGAAGGTAAGAGAGTGTGATCTAATTACTGTAATATTTAAAACTATCTGGAACACACATAATTATTTAATAGGCAACGTATTTATATTTAATAGGCAACGTAAATTACCTCTTATTTATTCTCCAATATATTTCAAATATCATAAGCAAAAATTCTGTAATCTAATCTAACTCTTTAAACTAAAACCTAGGAAACAGTAATGAATTCAAAATCTGGCACACAACAAGTACTCTTAAGCATTTACTAATGAATGAGTGATAATATATATATACAATGCATTATTGACATGTTCATAATTTTTTCTGTACTACTTCTACTGTAGACTAAAAGTTCAATTTTTCTTCTGCACATTCAGAAATGAATACATTTTAACTATTTCTTAAGAAAAACACTAAAATGAGTTAAAATACAATCCAAATGACATGGAAATATATTCTTGAAGTTTATTATCCCAAAGTTAAAATACTTTTGTAAAGGACACTAAGCCATTTTAAAAATTGATTTATTTTCATAATAAGGTATTTGGGTGATAAAAACAGAAGAGAAAATAGAAAATTCCACTCATATCTCTGATCTTATAAATTACTGTCGTGATAAATCCTAGAAAACATTGTAGGATTTCTTAACAACTTCATTTTTTGTTGTACATGTTTATTTAAATGCATGGCCATGCACAAGACTTTAAGACTCTTAACTTATAAATGAAGTCACTGGGTAACCTGTGGTGGTCATTTTCTGAGAGTTGCATAGAAAGTTTACAGTGTGCCTAATTTATATTTGAATATTCCTTGAAAATAAAAAAAATACTGCTAGCCTATACTTTGACACATTTCTTATTACTAGAATGTATTTTACAGTAGAGTGGAAAGGCAGAAATCAGTACACAATGGTAAATCTCTGCTTAAGAAAGAAAACCACAGTTAACAGTTTTCCTAATTTCTCAGATCCCAAATGACTAGAGGATAATTCTAACCAGCAGGAGGAGATAAGGAGAGTAGCAAGACAAAGAACAGGCTACAAGGCAAGAAAAGCAGTTATAATTATAGCCGGGAACATGGAATTTGTTAAAGGAAGTCTAGTGTATAATTATATTTGAAAATTTAGCAAGATGCCCAGAGGCTGACTTGCAGCTGTCAGGAACTGGTAACTCTACTTCTGTTCAAGAAACGATCACTTTGGCAACTAAATCCACTATCCAGACATGACCAGAGCTGACATTTAGAGTAAAGGAACAGATCTTCTCATGAAGCTTTTTTTCCATAATGGATGAAGGCATCCACATCAACAAAGTTGCCTCCTTTCCTTAGCTTCCTCTTTGGGCTCTCCTGTATCTATCCTCTCTCCTCTGAAATAACCCCAAGATTCTCATAGCAAAGCTGTTCTCTAGATGCAGATCCTTCTAACTAGATCATGAATCATTTGCTTATCACATACAATTCCAAATTCAGCATCCTTACAACAAAACTCATTTCCCTCTACCTTTGCTTACCAGTATTCTTTCAGTTAAGCTTAAACACTAGGGATTTACCTTTGCTCCTTCCCCTTCCTGATCTCTTTTATTAATTGAAGCCATCAAATCTTATTATTTTTTCCTTAAAACTTATCATTCCTCATCACCTGAGCATGGTGGTGGCACATGCCTGTAATCGTAGCACTTGGGACTAAGGCAGGAAGATCTCAAATTCAAAGCCACCCTGGCTTGATTTAGCAAGACACTGTCTCAAAACACGTGATGATAATAATAATAATAATATCATTCCTTAATGAAAGATAAGTTGAAGTCCTAACAGAATGTGACCTTATTTGGAAACAGGGTCTTAAAAGAAAATGAGGTCATTAGGGTGGGACTGTGACCTGACATGACTGATGTCCTCACAGAAAGGAGAAATTTGAACACAGACACTCAAAGAGAAGATCATGTGAAAACAAACACACAGGAAGAAGATAGCCATATGACTGAAGTAATCCATCTACAACCCAAAGAACACCAAACATTGTCTGCAGACAACACAACCTAGGATTCTCCTGTCTATTCTTCAGTCAACACTTTTAATTTTGAACTTCGAGCCTCCAAAACTATGACACATCTGTTACTTAAGCTACCAGTTTGGGGCACTTTATTACTATTACAGTGTATTTTGTGTTGCTCTAAAAAAAATAAAAACCAAAGACTGGGCAATTTATAAGCAAAAGAAATCTATTTGACTCACAATTCTGGAAACTGCTATCTCTGAGAGCATATTACAAGCACCTGGAGAATGCCTTCTTACTGTGTCAAAACATAGTAAAGGCAAAAAGGCAAGAAGGAACATATGCAAGTACATGAAAGGAGGACAAGGGAAAGAGACAGTCAAATTCACACTTTTATCAGATCCCACTCCCAGGACTAATCACCTCTTCAAGGCCCCACTTCTCAACACTTTGCATTGGAGATTAAGTTTCCAATACATGAATACCTACAGAAACATTCAAACCATAGTACAGCTCTTTAAAAAGCATACAACACCCCAAAGTCATTTTGAACTCAATTTGCCTTCA
This sequence comes from Heterocephalus glaber, assembly GCF_053883595.1. Lineage (NCBI taxonomy): Eukaryota > Metazoa > Chordata > Mammalia > Rodentia > Bathyergidae > Heterocephalus > Heterocephalus glaber. Next base: position 84,477,235 of record NW_028258315.1, on the reverse strand, counting down.
TAACCCCACCACTAAACCTTCTCTGTATCTCTGTAGCATCACACCCACACATTTGGTCATGGGAGAGTCTTATGCATCATTCTTACTCTTTTTCAATCAAATACTGAGGTCTGGTTTCTAAGTACTGTTCATGGGTATGGGGTGGGGGGCAGTACCTGGAATTGATTCCAGTGCCTTTATACTGAACTACATTCCATCTCCACTCATCCACCTTTCAAAAAAATGTTTTGAGACAGGGTCTTGCTAAGACACTAAATTGCCCAGGGTGAGCTTGCATTTACAATTCTTCCTCATCAGCCTCCCAAATGCTTGGACTACACATGTGTACCACCATGCAGAGCTGATTGTCTCTTTAATCCATCCAACCTTCCATCTGTATACCACTAGACTGATTCAATCACCACCACGGCCCTGCTTCCAAATAATTTCCATGTCTAGAGTCTTGTTCTTCTCTAATTCATTCATTCTTTGCACCAAACTTTTTCTAAAATCCAAATCTAACTGCACTTTCAGTAAACCATACAATCAGTAGTATCAAAAAAAAAAAAATCAGTAGTATCCATGGCTTCTCCTGACAAAAGTCCAAATTTTTTTATCATGGTTGACTAAATTCTACGTATCATGGCCTCTAAGAGTACAATCAAAGAAAAATCAGTACTCAGCCCTCCCATCTCAAACACACAAGGAAATATCTTCAATTCCTTAAATGCATCAATGCTTTTTACATTTACCTAGAACTTTCTTCCTTATCATTTATGCTTTCAAAAAATACAGTATAGTCCTATCATGTACCAACAAGCACAGTTCTAGAAGCTAAACCATAAAAAAACAGAAAGTTCCTATCCTTGTGAAACTTACATTTTAAGGAGGATGTCACCTGTAATCCCAGAACTTGGGAGGCTAGGACAAAAGAATCACGAGTTTGAGTCCCTCATGGTAAATTAGCAAGACCCTACCTCAAAAAAAAATTTTTTTAAGGGCTGGGGATGTAACTAAGATCACCCCTAGGTTTGATTCTCAGTACTCTACCTCAAAAAAGAGAGCGGTAAATAGATAACAAATGGAAATAAATACATACTGACTCAGATTGTATTAAGTGCTCAAAAGTAAATCAAGATAAAGGGAATAGGGAGGCTAGAGGTGGGGAAAAGAACAAGGTTATGATTTTATATGAAGTGATCAGACAAAACCTCTCTGACAAGGTGACATTTCAGAACAGACCTGAAGACAGTGACAGCAGAAGTCCTCTGGATACCTGAGTGCAAAGACTCTGAGGTGAAGACTAGCATTGCTGGAGAACTACCAAGGAGGCTGCTGTGACCACAGCAGGCGGGTAGAGGAGAATGAGAGCAGTTGAGGTTTTGGAGGAGTCCAATGACATATGGTCTTGAAGCCCATTATAAAATAATGGGTGAAAAAAAAGGACACCAGTGGTATTTCTGAGTACCTATCTGATTTCACTGTGAAAAAATCACTTTGGTGTTATGCACAAAACAAACTTGGGAAAGCTAGTAAAAAGGGCTATTAGCTAAGGTGATGCTATAAAGTCTAGAACAGAAACAGCTGTGGCTTAGAATGAAGTAGAGGTGGGGTGAAATAGCTAGATTCTGGTAATGTAATACATGCACATATATTTGGATATGCTTATAATTAAATAAGACATATTTTTACTCTTCTACTTGAATAAATACCAACAATATAATGAAGCAACAATTTTGAATGGGTAAAGATGATTCTTATAACCTCTCTGCTATCAACAAACATTCACAAAGCAAAAGACAAAGAAAAAAAACCCTACGAGCCAAATGGATTTCAAAAAAAAACAGGATGTCCCACTTTTGAATTAAATACCATCCCTTCAATACAGGATTTTCAAACAGTGGCTTTGTATTTACAAAAGTATCCCCTCCCTACACATAGTTTAAAGCTGCTGATGAAATTTTATTTCTCTTCTTCTAGAGGAATGGCCTTTAACGCATGCTACCCATTGATAAAATTATGAAGTTCTAGCTGGTGCCTTAATGTGAAAACTGGTCAGCGTTTTAAAACAGTAACTTTGTGTACACTAGTTGTGATTATCACATCCTCTTTAAAACATCATTATAGAAAACAATCCTAGCTTTTGACTGAGGAAGTAGTCAGATTTTATATTGAATTCACATGTGAAATTTCCATTTTATTAATACAGTATCAATTCAATCATTCACTATCAATTAAAAATATAGAAACATTGCTATTACTAAAATCACTGCATTTAATTTTAATTTTCTTTGAAAAGAAAAATCAAGAATTTTTATTCTGCCTTCTGTAAAATTTAGGTAATTAGGTTCTTATTCAATTGTTATTTTCAAAAGTGAGCTCTCTCATTCATCTGAATCAAAAGAATTCTTAAATACCACCCAAGACTCTTACATCTCTAAAACACAAAATATTTTTATTTTAAAATTGAGCACTCAAAAAATAAGCACATTTCCACCTTTAAGGTGAAGAACAGAAAAGAGAATGTTTATAACATTAAGTGTTTGGTTTTACAATCAATAAGCATCCTAGAATATAGATATTCTAAGTCCTATACATGGGGCACAATATTTAACTGCCAGGTACCAAAATCTCAGCAATAGTCTGACACACCATTTTTGAAGCAAAAGACCATGAAAATCATTAGACAATTAACTACCAAAAGAGCTTAGTAGTGAGGGAAAGGAGAGGAAAACAACTGAACTGCAAGAGACAGCAGTATGGAGTAGTAATGTGCTTTCCTAGTCTGTATACCAGAGAAACACAGTGATACAAGACTAAAAGGTAATATGATACCACCTATTCCTCAGGGTTATATAACATAATTTACATAATAAAAACTGAATTAGTCTAGGCTTTTGCAGTAATGCTTAATTTTTCAGAATTGCTAACATAAACAAAAAGTTTCTGCAGCTCCAAATTTGTGATCCAATATTTTGTTCATTTATTCATTCCTGCCATAAAAATTCCAAAATTTTCTCCCCATCATAGTAGAGGTCATTAAGTTATAGGATGTGTCAATATAGAATATCTACTGTTAGGTCAGAATAAGGTCAAGAGGTTTGTGCCAGAATTTAAAGCCCAGGAAGGTAAAAATGCAAGAGTTGAAACTCAACTAAAACCACAGGATCAAGGCCCCACTGACTCTGCATAAAAGCCCTGAAATGAGAAACAATGAGGAAGATATCAGGCCTGCCAGAGGATCTGACCACACAGAGAAAAGGGGATTTCCAGGCTGAACAAGGTTTCAGTGTATTAGAAACTTGACTTATTGAAAAATAAGATGAACTAAGACCAAAGACTTGATTCTAAACCACTGAAGAACCAACTCATATTTCTATTTGGTAAAAACATATGGAAGAAATACACACAAATGTCCTGATCTCTCAAGATTAAGAACCACTAGATTTATGAATAGCTTTTATAGACTTGATTTAAGTAAAGCACTTTCTACTCTCATTTGCCATCACATTACACTTTTCTGGAATCACTGTCCCTCCTTTCTCCATCTACTATATGAAAAAGGATAAAGCATTTATTTTAAAATCAATACATTATATTTATCTATTATGTGAAATTATAAGCAAAAGTTCAAAATTATAGCAAGAATCTCAAATCTGAAATTGAAAGTATAAAAAACTTCCTTCAAATGTTCTTCAATATTATAATTTCCTTAAATTACTAAGTTTCCTATATGTTGGAAGATAAACTGTCCTAAATAAAGACAACGCCACACAGAATCAACTGACAACACAAAAGAACAAGAAGGATGGATGTTAGCACTGTCTTATCATTATAAGTAGAAAACTAGTACAGTCTGTCAACAATCAAGTCTACAAAAAAAAATCAAAAAGACAAATATTTCCAGGTTTTACAACAAAACTCACTGTGACATTTAAAGTCTACAAAGAATATTTTTACTCTGATTATTATGGTGCCCTAATTATTTGATAACAAAATTAGAATTTTTCATTCAAATGAAAGTCAGTGGAATTAAATATCTGAACCAAAAAGTTTGTTAGAATTACCAAAAGTTTGCTAGATCTTTTGTTGAACACTGAATATTAAATAAATAAGTTTGTTAGAATTACCATATGACCCAGCAATTCAACAAATAAATGTACATACATGTTCACAGAAGCACTACATTTGAAAAATAGAGCCCAGATATCTATCAAGGAATGAGTAGATATACAATGACTTATTCAGCCATAAAAAGAAATGAATTATTGATACCTATTAAAATGTTGAGGAACCTTGAAAACACAGTCCTAAGTGTTCGAAGAAAGACATCAGACATAAAGCTCACTTACTGTATGATTCTACTTATTTGAAATACCCAGCCTAGGTAAATCCATACAATCAGAACACAGGTAGGGGAAGAATAATTACTAGGGCAAAGTTTTCTTTAGGGATGATGAAAATATTCTGAAACCAAACAGAAGTGGTACATCACACAACACTGTAAACGTACCAAATGCTACTAAATTGTTAATTTTGTTACATGAATCCCATCTGAATGAATAAATTAATAAATAAAATAAAGCTACCACACTGCCCATAAGAAGACATCATGGACCACTAATGTAATATATTAAACACACAGGGATTACTTCTATATTATCCTTTCCCAATAACAGCTAACCTTGGTCTGATGAACAATATAATAACCACTATTCTTCAAAAGCCTCACAGTCAGGAAAGACAAGGAAAGACTGAGGAACTATTACACAGGGGGAGACTAAAATGACAAGACAACTAAATACAACATGGGTTCCTAGACTGGATCCTGAAACAGAAAAAGGAACTAGTGATAAACTGGTGATATATAAACAAAAATCTATTAATTTAGTTAACAGTTTAATAACTAACAGCAAGAATTCACAAAATTTTCATCTGCTTAAGACATACACATTAATTTTGTGACAAGAGGCCAGATTCCTAAACAGTCAAACGTGGATAATTAAATTTAAAACCTGGGAAATTAAGTTAAATAGAATTTGTTAGTATCAACATTTTCCACAGAAGCCTTCAAAACTAAAACAAGCAAAGTCAAAGGGAAACATTAAAATAAAAGTTATAGGGCCAGGGATTTAGCTCAGTGGTTTTGCCACCTGCTGCGCAAGAGCAAGGACCTGAGTTCGATCCCCGGTACCAAAAAATAAATAAATAAATAAAAGTTACAATTCCTATACATTACTACTACATTTTTAATTTAAGCTTAAAATGAAATCACATATACTTTGGCAGAATGATTAGAGTAATCTTGACAAATCAGTTTTGATAATTTAAATAGGTTTAATTTTACTTTAAATCTGTAGCCTCTTTAGATACATTAAAATAAAAATATCAAAAATAGATTTTGATATATAATTACATAATTTTGTGTCTGGACATAAAAACATCATTATGATGCCATTATGAAGGAGGCACCATCCCACTGAAAAACTGTCTTAAAAATAATTGTTTTTTTCCACTGGTACCAGGGATCGAACTCAGGAACTTGCGCTTGCAAGGCAGGCGGCACCACTGAGCTAAATCCCTGCCCCACCCCCCCGTCTTAAAAATCTAGTCAATGACCAAAATGATTAGTTTTTAAAATGAAACTCACCAATATAAATTCTGCAAAGTTTCCAATTTTATTAACCATATTTAACATACTAACATGAAAACACTACATACCTACATAACTATAATACTAATATCGATAAGGCAGCATCTTTATTTAGCCTGCTAACTACTAAAAAGACAACATTTAAATAAATAATCCAGATTTAAGAGCCATACACTCAATTTCAGAAGGAATCAACCCTGCTAGCACTTTGACTTCAAATTTCTAGCCCCACAACCTCTAAACAATAAATGTCTATGTTTAAGCCTCCCAGTCCACAGTTCTTTGTTAGGGCTGCCCTAAGAAACTAATACAGCTATCATGCAACAAAATGAAACAGTATATTCACATAACAGCCTTCTCCTGGAACAGCATTCAGATAGAAGGTAACCAGTTTTTCAGCCCTACAGACAGGATACTTTACTGAAACTCTCAGTCTAATTCTCTTCTAAAATACATACCCTGTCTTGAACCCAGTCTGTGGTGCAGCTACCCAGTTCTACACCACGTCAGCAGCCGTGAATTGGACTTTGGGTAAGTACCTGGCTCAAGTTCATCAGTAACCTAGGGTCTTGTACCACCTGCTTCAGATTCTCTGTGCTTCTCAGACAATGTGAAATAATAATCTCTGGAGAAAACTACCTTCTGCTTTGGTTGCTGGAGCAAGAAAGTTAACAATGCAAGCCAAAATAATGGGAAACAAATTCCTACAGGTAAACAGAAAGAGTAAAGATGAGGTCTGTTTTGATATATTGCCTTAAAACCAAAACCTCTTCCTATAATCTTAAAGCCCTATTCTTAGATTATCATCTGAACGCCAATTTGTCTTCCTGTTGTACAAATCTTTTAAACCTAAGCTAACTTCAGACACCTGCAAACACAATTCAAAGTAAATCAGAAATAAAGATGACCCAGATTACTCTTTAGGAGCACATTCTAGTACACATCAAATATTTTTTAACATGAGCCTATTTTGTATAAGTGCATTTCATTACATTTTCATATATTCTTCCAATAGAAAAGGACAAACAGCATTTAGTTACCATAAAACATACAGATATGCACACAGAAATACATGTTCAAATAGGGGAACAGTTCAAGCCCCTGGGCCCACAGTTCTGCTGGAATGGTATACACTTGTTAAAGTCTGACAAGATGGTTGGTTCTCAAAAGGTATCATGAGAAGGCAGTCATTACCACAAGAATTTAATGACCTCCAGGTTTAGCCTTCAGCCACACTGATAGAAATTAAATTCTGATAGAAATCTGTTCACAGATACACATCTAACAAATAACATGGTCAAAATTTGAATTTAGTCTACTCAACTCTGTCTCTTAGTCACTATTCTACTGCAAAGAAAATGTGGAGCATTACTAGCAATTCCCTACATATATCTCCTTTGAAAGAGAAACCACAATCTTCCAGTAAAATTTGAGTTGAGAACTACCAACTTCAACTTCTGGGCCTCTCCTTTCACAAGAATGGCAGACCAGTCCACTCCCCAACCTCAATGGGCAGTCTTTGTTTAGCTGCATCAATATCATCAGTCAGGTAAATGGCCAAGATTTTAAGCCCATCAGTTATTCTCTCTTTAGAAACGTTTTATCTTTAAAATCTACACAGCAAAGAGCAGATGAAGAAACTCCCAAGCACGTAAGTATACTTAGATATTTAGTTATTCTACTAAAGTCCATTCATTTAATCAGATACTTGATTTCCTGCTATGTGTAGTACTATGTACACTCTTCACATGCTAAAAATATAAAATTCTTAACTCCACTCAGTCCCTAGGCAGCTCAATAATCAAGTACAAGAAGTTTACAAGAAACTCCAGGTATTCTTAGTAAACAGCCCACTAGAACAGGAAAAAAAAATCTCATGGTATAAGATTTAGGATGAAAAGCTTTAAGATAAAAGGACAAAAAGGGAATATTATTAAAGGCAAAATAAAAAAACACATGTCAATGAAGAGAAACAGAAAACAGAAGATTTCCACCCAAGAAAAGGACAAGCTGTTCAAAATTATTAAAGCACAGAGGGTAAGGTAGTAGATCTTTAGGGAGTTTATAATCTGAGACAGTAACAGTTCCTATAAGAAAAATCCTCAACCTGCAAAGTATGGTAGAATGTGAAGAACAGAGTTTTAAAAGGCTCATGCTAGATTCAGATTTATTCATCCTTAGGAAGTGAATGTTCCCTGCTAGAACTTAAAATAACCACTGTAGAAAAGGGGAACCTTAACAAATGTAATAACATGGTAATATTTACCACTGGAATTTTTTTTTTTGGAACCAGGGATCGAACTCAAGACCTTGCACTTGCAAGGCAGGTGCGGTACCGCTGAGCTAAATCCCCTGCCCCCACTGGAAAAGATTTTTAGAGTCTACCCTAATCTCCCTAACTCAAGGATACTATGAAGCTTCAAAAATAGAATGAATGTATCTATATGCTCGGACAGAAAAAAAAAAAAAGCTAAATTCAAAAAGAAAAAGCTATGGTGCAGAACAATATGCATTATTATGAATATTCTGGCACAAAAACAGGAGTCAAAAAAAAAAAAAAAAAAAAAGGACAAAGTCCAAACCAGAATATGGAAAGCTAATTCTAGAAGTGTCAGGGAGAAACAACAAGACCTGTTAGATGAAAGGAGGAAGAGAAGAAAGCATCTACAATGCCTTGTTTTTCTTAACCCTTAAACGAGTAAATAGATTCCTTGTTTATTCTGCTAGTTGCTTACTCAGCTGCTTATTGATGATTTAAAACTACTCCAATCAATTATATGTTAAATTCTAAATTAGTGATATTTTCAATAGTGCATATTTGACACATGAGGAACAAAAGAAATTTAAGAACAGTGAGTGATGCCAGGCATGGTAATCCCAGCACTCAAGAGGTGGAGACAAGAGAATCACAGAGTTCAAAGCCAGCCTGGTCTACATAATGAGTTCAAGTCCAGGAAAGACAACTTTTGCACTCTTCAGAAAACTTGCATATAACTATTACCACATAGAGATAAATCTGATCTAAAATGCCTAAAATTTACATTTGTTCCAGGACTCCTTGAGAATTTTTTTCTCTTATACACTAGTATCTTCAGTACTTCCTAACTTAAATCCAGGATAAGATCTTTCTGCCACGAATTGAGAACTCTTCATTTCCAGTACTTATTCTCAGTCACTAAAACTTAACATTTTTCTGCATGTAAATCTAGTTCAACTTTTTTTTTTTAAAAAAAAGGCTTACCTGCTAATGCTAGGGCAAGGTACTGATGACTGTGGGTCCATAAAACTATATTGCCTTCTTTTTAGAAATAAATTGCAGTCATGATGTATAATGGTTACCTCAGAAAATGTCATTAACATTTATTTAATAATACAACCTCCTTACACTTCACCTGTGCCAAATAATTTTTCAGTATCTACATACATAACAAGGAAAGCCAAGGGAACTATAAAATATCTAAATATAATTTTCATGTGTCCTATAAACAGAATAATTAAAAGCCATATTACTAATAAAAATTCAAGGAAAGAAATTAAAACCCTAATCAAAGAATGGATTCAAAATTTGTCTAATTTGTTCCATTATCCATTTTTCACTTCTTCCTCCCAGGACTCAGGAGAGCTGGTTCTCCCCAGATTACTCCCAAGTTTCAGAGCTGGCTGTGAGTCATCAACTATTATAATATTCATTATAGTACCATCCTTCCTGTTGGTGATTGGGTGAGAAACCCAGATAGCAAATAATAATTCCTGTTGGTCTAAAAATGGATGTGGGGTTTAAATAGGGCCAATGAGCTAAAAGAACTTTTAGTCTACCATGAGGAGAAAAATTCTTGTTTCTCTGCTGGAACTAAAGGACATTTATTGCTCCAGATGCTAAAAGTCGCTATCCTGTAAACAGGAAGGAAACCAGCCTAAAGACAAGAGCCAGAAAAACCAAGCTGGACCTTGTTCACAGAGTGTTTCAAGACCAAGCCTTACAGCCTCTCCTATAAGCTTCATTCTGGGATAAGGCAAATTATTTGAGAGTTTCTGTAATTTAAAGATGAAACCCCCATATTTTAAAATAGTGTCTTAAAAACAAGTAACTTTATGAAATTTATTTTAAACTACATTTTAACTTCAAATTTTACAAACAACTTAAAATCTTTTGAAGTTTAATATAAGTGCTCTTAAATCCATTAACAGTTCAATCAAAATATAGGTTAATAGACAAAGAGTTTAGGCTATTTTTACTTGATTGCATGAAACTGTCTACAATATATTCCTCAATATAGAAATATTGAATTATAACCCAAGGGTGGGTTAATTTGTATAAATCCTGAATAATGTCATTTATGCTTCCAAAACAGATGCTTAGAGACTCTGCAAAGACCCTCTGGCTCAATCAAAAGCCAGATTAAAGTTCTGTCGGGAACCTAATGGTTCCATGGTTCTATTACAATTATCCAAGTCACCAAAGTGAACCTTAACGGTGTACATCACAGAATCTCTCTCACAGGTATGTACAATCTTATCCCTAAATTGGAAAATAAGCCCATAAAAACAATTTTGTGTATGCATACCCAGATGCAGAAGATTCAATAGATATCCAAAAGCCACCAGTATTTTCTCAAAGACACTAAACTGTTCCTGTGTAATTTTTCATCAACATGTTCTGTTTAGAAACTATTGCTGGGATATTGCATCATGACCTTAGCTTGACAAGGAAAAGACAAAGTTCATTTTCCCCTTTTTATTGGCCTTCAAAGTGACTCAGACACCTAGGGTAATCTTTCACATTTCTCTTTCTCAGATCCTATCACAAGCATCATTTCTTATCAAATCAGAAAAAATGAGTGAGGCAATTTTATCCTCTAAATTTCATGGCTAGAAATTGTCACAAAGCCAAAGAATTTTAGCATAGGAAAGGACCTGGAAAGTACTCAAAAGATCAGAAAGTAGAACAATGCTCCTAAATGTTCCACTGCCTGAATATGAACTACTTGTTTAAAACATCTTATAGCAAAGTGGCAGAATAATGAACTTGTAGTTTATTATTTTTTTTTCTCTAGACTAGACCATAGGCCTAATCAGAATAGAACATGGGCCTAAATTAGCAGACTAAATTTTACTTGAAAGTGCTTGTTGGCCTAACAAAATTCATTTTAATTTGAATGCCTTTAGGTTGAACCTGGCCTCTGTGAATAGCTAAAGTGGTAAAGCATCTGTTATCATTGTCAGCCCCAGAATGAATGTTCAATTAAAGATCCACTAGACCTATTGTGGCTAACCTACAGCATGCGTGCCACACCACACTATTTGTATCACTGGAAGCTCTAAAAGATTTGGGAAAACCTTTTAAAATGAAGTGCCCAAAATGCAACCAAAACCAACTTATTTATTTCAAAGTGCCACCACCACAATTAAACCTGAATACTGAGGTTTTAGTTGAGAAATAACAGCTCATACATTAACATCTTTTGTCTTAAAAGAAAAACAACACATGTGCCATAAGTTCCCCACCACTGTACTAACCAATGTTTCTAAAGCTCTAATACCCCTTGGTGAAAAATAAAAGGAATTTGTTGAATTGCATGGGACTCTTTTTTAGTGATCTGGCACTGCGTGATATAACATGACACAAAAAGTGAATACAGGTAATATGTATGTATATGCACACCTACATAAACCCAGTTGAACATCTGTAATCTAAAGCTCTTAAATTTAAAATACTCCAAGATCTGAAACATTTTGAGCACTGACATGACGCCACAAGTGGAAAATCCCATGCCTGTCCTCATGTGATAGTCACAGTTTTTTAAAAAAGCATACTTAAAAATATTGTATAAAATTATCAAGTTATATGTTTAAGGCATATATGAAACATGAATGAATTTTGTGTTCAGATTTAAGTCTTATCCCCAAGATACCTCTGATCCATATGCACATATTCTTCTAAAATCTGGCAAAGTTTATAATCTGAAACAATTCTGGTCTCAAGCATTCCAGATAAGGGATACTCAACTTGCGTCTGTGTATATATGTATATATGTGTCATAGATTGTGATTTAAATTTTGTTACTGTGGTTCATGGACAAAACACTGTGAATGAACAGCGCTATAAGAGATGAATATAGATGCAGAGAGACTGAAAGTCAGCTAGAGGCAGTTCCAATGTTTCTTCTGTATTTCTGATTGTGAGTTTGTGTGCACATCAGGGTCTACAAAGCCAATACATACACACAACTACAGAAGATATGACCAAAAACTAATATGTCAAAAATACTAGATTACCTAACACTGTTTATGTATTTTTAAATTTTTAAATACCAAAGATGATCTGGGCACAGTGACACAGTGATACCCACCTATAATCTCAGCTACCCAGCTACTTGGAGGTTGAGGCAGGGGATCAGAAGTTTGAAGCTAGCCTGGGTAAGCTGGCAAGATCTTGCCTCAAAATTTAAAAAAAAATAAAAAGGATTGTGTACCCTACATTCATCCCCAATAGCACAAAAAGAAAAAATAGATACAAGAAAATTTTAATGCAGAATACATATTTGATTACATTAAAATTAAGAACAGTTGTAAGTCCCCAAAAATAAAACACAGAACAAAATAAAATACCTCAACTCATTAATTTTACAAAGCCAATATATAAATACAGAAAATAACACTGGCAATATGCCAGGAAAAAAAAGGTTGATATTTTTAATATACAATTTAATTCTCAAACATGAGGAAAATAGCTGAACAGGCACATATTAAGAGTTAAATTATAAAATAAGTAAAAATAGTCAAAAGCATTACAAAATGTACCTTAGAACAAGATATTTTTCCTTAGTGCAATATTGTATATGATCATAAAATTTCTAATGACACAAATAAGTCATCAATGGGAACTTGTTAAATTATGGCATAGCCACACAATAGAATGTTATAAAACCCCTAAAAGAAATGTATATTCCTTCTCATAACATGGTGTTAAGTGAAAAAGGTAATAGATGTAGAAGATTCTATTTTTAACATTAAAAAATCCTTTAGGATAAAGATGTAGGTTTTTTTATAAAATGGAGTACTACTCAGCCATAAAGAACGAAAAACTAGAGTCATTTATAGCTAAATGGATGCATTTAGAGGCCATACTCTTAAGTGAAATAAATACGACACACATGTGTAAATACCGAATAGTTTCACTAGTGTGAGAAACTGATAGCGTAAACAAGGGTTAAAACAATTAAAATGTATAATTAATAATTTGAAATACGAAAAAAGATTCAAAGATGAAGGGGTGAAGGGAGGGGAAGGGGAAAGGAAAAGAGGGAAAGGAAAAACTGTGAGAAAAGAAAAAAAATGGAAACGAAATCTATGTAAATAGGGAAGGGTGGAGAGGGTGAAGGGTGCACAGGTAATGGGGAACAAAATAAGAACCAAGATGCATCATGTACAGGTACAAACACCCAATGATAAATGTAAACGAATTGTATACCTAAAGTGTACCAATAAAAGAACTAAGAAAAAAAAAATCCTTTAAACATGATTTATCCTTTCCTAGCAAAATAATCTAGTATTTTTAGAAACAACTAATAAAATTAACTTTTATATGGAATTTTCTAACATGATCATTTTCTTTAATCAAGATATAACCAAAATCAGTCCAGATATGTAACTTAGTGGTAAAGTGATTGGCTAGAACACACAAAGCTTTAAGGTTCAACCCCCAGTACCACAAAAAAAAGAAAAGAAATAACAAAAATTATCAAAGAAAAGAAAAAAAGGAAGTAAAGGGAAGGTGAAATACAGAAACAGACAAGCAAGCAACCAACCAGAACTAAATGTAAGAAAATCTCACTACAAAGTTAAGCTATTCTAGAGCCACTGTTCTTAGGAAATAACTAAAAGTTTTTAATAGTTTTTCTGACACATAAAATGTAGCCTCTAAATATCCATCAGCAATATATACAACAGGCATTGGCCAAAGACCTCATTTCCACCCTATTTGCACTCTATGGAAAGTGAAGGCATAACTCCTATCATCCCTGCTTCTTTACCCAAGAATTGACCAGAAACAGTCAAGAAACAGCCAAGAGTAGTAGGGCCCCACAGGAGGTAGTGAGGTTGTCACCAGGCTGGGTCTGAGGATCCTCAAGGCTGAAATAAGGAAATTAACCCAACCTTTTAAAATAAGTTTGTAGGTTCACTGACTTCTGTCTTGGAAAAAGAATTCTTAGGATGCGTCAGTAAAAGAGGAATAAGAAGGATTTATTAGAGGTAGATTTAGGATGCTCAAAGAAATGAGGCATGTTACAAGCCAGAACAGGGCAAATTTAAAGACTGTTTTCAATATGGGTGATCTCAGATGTGTATTCTCACTTTAGGCCTGGTTACAGTGCAAACCATCTATACAGTTTGAAGTGAAGATATAGGTTTGGAGTTAAGACATGATGTCTCCAATGTAGCTGCTTTCTGGGCCAGAGAGAGAGGCAATTTTCAGGTGAAAAGGATCTAGTGCCCAGGAACTTAAAGAGCCTTTAGGAATTTAACATTCTCTGTGAGGATGGAAGGGGGGGGGGGGGCGTGTCACACAATAGGGTGGCCTCCAGAAGCAGGAAAACAGTTTGTCTTGAAGCTCCAGGTTTGTTGTTGTTGTTTTTTGGTGGGTTTTTTGGTTTTTAGAGACAGGGTCTCATTATATAGTCCAGGCTGGCCTCGAACTCACAGCAATACTCCTGCCTCAGCCTTCTGAGTGCTGGGATTACAGGTGTGTTCCACCATGCCTGGATGCAGTTTTTCTTTAAAGTACAATTTTAAAATCTCAATTTCTTGATCTCCTTTCTACCTACTTTTATTTCTTCTCTCCTACCTCGAGGATATTAGCAGAAACCAGTGCAGTTCAAGTGCAAATAGCACATGCAGACCCTATTGCCAGAGAGGAACCTGCATGTAGACAGGAAAGCAAAACAAACTCTTCTGGGGAGGGCAAGGAAGTTAAAACTCTCAATTGATTTTAATTCTATTTCTAAATGGATGCAGATATCCAGATTAGTCTTAAGCAGTCTAGCATATCAACTATAGAATTTAATTATCCACTTAGTATTCAGCCCTATGTCCTATACACTCTTTCTACATGTATATAATGGAGGAGAAAAGTTCAAGGTATTTATTCCATTTTACAAAGATCTCAAATACTTTAACTATTATACTTTATAACTTCAAATACCCTTAACTCACATAATTAGAAGTTAATTTCCCACATATACTTACTTTATTTACTAAAAAAGGATATGACACAGGGAATCCCTAACCATGTAACATACCAAAAACGTGTCCCTAAACATTACATGAAATTTTTACCTTCACTGAAACATATTCACCAAAATTTCAAATAATCGTTTAAGTTCCTAAGCATGCTCTTCATAAGAATAATCTCTAAAAAAGCTAAGACATGCTATAAATGCCATGATTCACATAGGTGCTGAGGTGAATAAGAGTTCAGACAACTACATGTGTGGGAGTAACAGGTTCAAGAACAACTGCCTAACAGAATTATTATAGACAGCTGAGTTAGGTAGAAATATTATAAGCAATCACATAGGGGTAGGACCTCAAGAGAGTCAGGACAAAGGTAAAACACATACAACTGCAGCCAGAGACATATCTGTTGGTGACCGATAAAGACAAGATGACCAGACCTACGTACTTCCTCAAAGAGCAAACACTGTGTCTAATGAAGTCTAGATAGACACATCCACCCCAGTGCGTGACCAGAGACCTCTAAACCCTCCATTTCCTAGGAGAATCTTTGTTCTTTCCATCCATGCTTGTTACATGCCTTGTTTCCCAATTGGACCACAATTACCTAAGGGACTATATTTGTAACCTTATTGGTTGATTGCGGCCGTGGCCCACATTGTACCCATGTGGGTTTTACACCGTAAAACTCCCCTGTATAGTAGGGTCCCCAGCTGCCCATTTGGGACCCCTCCTGCCTCTCAGGAGCTATCCTATCAATAAATATCATCCTGGGGGCCAGAGATTTAGCTCAGTGGCACTGTACCTGCCTCACAAGAGCAAGGTCCTGACTTCAATCCCCGGTATCCAAAAAAGAATCTTCCCACTCTTAACCTTTGCTGTTCCTAGAATTCATTCTTTGATTTTCAGAGAATAAGAGGTTGGTATATCAGATATCTAACAGGTTGGGAGATGTAATAGTTCGTATTTCATCTCCAGTATTATTTCCTCCATCAGAATGGCTCCATTTCACTTTCAGGAAGATGAAAAGGACCCAAGGACAAACTCTTCATTTCAAATTCTTTCTAGGGAATAGCCCTGCACACTGCTCCCCAAAACAAAGAAACTTTTTTCTTTTCCACTTTACTATGCATGTGGCTGTGCTTGAAGCATCTGTATACTGAAGTAATATAACTGAGTCAATATGATGATGTATGAGAAATGAAAATTCTACATATTAGCCCTCAACTCACCACAAACTTAAATATAATCCACAATTACTAATTAAAATGTTATTTTTCCCAAAACTCCATTCAGTAAATATTCATTAATCAATAGTAATATAAAAGCAATAATGAATGAATCAGAAACTTTGAGAAAATATTCCTGATTCTACCATCTATCATGCATGTGACACTGAGGAAATTAGGTAAGGTGGTGGATTTAAGTTTCCACCAAAATAAAATGAGAAAATATTTATACATATCTTATGTAAAGAAATTAAAATACTCTTCTTACAAATACAGTAGACACCAAAGATGATTTTTAACAGTGACACTCACTATTCAATGGTACGGATAAATTTAAGTTTTACAAGAGAATTATAGATCCTGATGATATAAATTCTTGCTTCTCTTCCAGATAGAAACACTGAGATTTACATTTTGGCTTTCTTTTCACACCAAAAAAAAAAAAAAAAAAAGATTTATAAGACACCACTCCAAACAATGCAAACATATTGTAGGACAATAACAACAACACTGCCACTATACCAGTTAAGGCCTGATTATAAAAAACAGACATATGTTCTGGTTAACCTAAATAAAAAAGGAATTTATTGCCTAGGTACTGGATAGCCAAAAACAGAGACAAGGCTAGAGAATCAAGCTTAGATAGGAACCAAGGATGGAAAATTGGAGAAAAATTCCTGCCTCTACAGCCCACAATGAAGCTGGCAATCTATCTGTCTGCATCAAGAGTCGCAGGTCAGGAAGAACCATCACATCAGCAGCTCTTAGGTCTCATGTTCATGCTCTCTGGCCACTAAGATGCAACACTCTACCTTCACAAGAACCTCATGCCACCCTTTACGCTTCTTTAGCCTTAAGAAGTGAGAGGCAAACTCCTATCTAACAAGAAAGGGGTTTGCTAAGGCCTTAGACAGTGAAAACCACAGGTGTCATCTACTAAGACCTATTTTTGGTAGTGGACAGACCTGAAGTGCCTTTGTGTCTTGCTCATATCTACAAAAATTTTCAAACTGAAAAGTTCTTAAGTAGTGTACATTTCTGACATTATTAGATTTGTCTGGTACAATTGCTAGTATAAGGCAAAAATTTACTCTTCCTAAAGCAGTTTTATCAACCAATACTAGAGTAATTTGGATGGGGTCTAGCAAGTTTCTTAATACACTGTAAGTATTGCCTCTTTATATTCTATTCGTCTGCTAATGTGGTTTCTTGCTTGCCTTTTTTGCTGCAGCTGTGCACCGGGTTAACTGTTTCAATGGTTTTCCCACAATAACTCACAAATTTTTTCCTGATCAGTGTGCTGTATGATTGGTTCTTTGTTCCTAAGATAATTATTTTACATTTGTCTACACTGAACTGCATTTGCCATCTGCTGGCCCAATCACCTAAACAATCCAAATCTTTTTTGAATCTGATTGCATTGTTCCTCATTATTTCCCCTAGCTCCAATTTTAGGATCATCTGCAAACTCTGATATCTTTTCTTTAAAACTTGGACACATTTCATTTTAATATAGAGGGTTTTTTTTTAAAGTGACCCCTTAGCCACTACAGCTGAAATCTTCTTCGAACTTGAAAAGTTTTCATAAAGCTTATCCAAAGATACCTTCCAATTATACAGTCAGTGTTTCTGGAAACAAAGCTAAGTAGAACCTGTTCTATTTCATCTTTCTTTTTGAAAGTATTACATCTTCTACTCCCTTGTTCTCAAAGTACAATTTTTTAAGAAATATAAAAATTCTGTTGTCTAATACAGACATTCACAGTTATTTTATTTGGTAATAACTTTTGTAAGGTATACATAAAAAAATTTCCAACCACTCACTATACATGTCATTCATTACTCATAAAAAATATTTATTGGGCACACATCACTAATTAGCATTGAGAGTACACCTTATTACATTGGTCTAAGGATTGAGCCCCTAAACTTCAGTATCCTACTGACAAGGCTGTTAGCAGATGACTTCTAGCAACCCATCCACCTCTAGCATCCTGAACTGCTGTTTCATCTATTGAATAATATACTAGTTCCACTAAAATTTTGCCACTTCAGATTTCCCTGGTTCCATTTAATTATAAAGTAATTTTAAATCTTCCTATGATTCACTTTCTGAGTTTAAATACAGTATAGAGGCAGTTATTTAACAGAATTCACCCTTCAAATTAGATTTGCTTGACAAATCTGAATAATAAATCTTTGTTACATCTTTCACAGATGTAGGGGACCGGGTACATCGTTAGATCTAGGAAAATATTAGATCTACAAACTGTAGTAATGTTTGTATAATCAAATCTCCACTAAAATTATAAAAATGGTGTATTTGTTACCATTTTGCTATTTCAAGTGGCAGAAGACAAATTGAAGAGTTTCATTTTTTAACTCAAAAGTTAGATGTTACAAAAATATAAAAATGAATTTAAGATAGTGTTTGCCCTCCAGAAATTAAGGATAAGATGCAAAGAAATGGAAATAAACTACAATAGTGGAGGTACAGTTACAAGGAAGGAAAAGGAGGAATTTATGTCTGGATATGAGGCAAGCTTTTTGAAGAACATGCATTTCAACTCTATTAAAATACTGTCTTTTAAAAGCAAATTCACTACTATGACTTACCACAGAAAAGCAACAGAAAATGATAACCAAAGTAAAAAGAAAAAAAAAAAAACAGAAAAAAGGCATCTGCTGCTATTTCTGTATCATGGAATCATGTTTTGTTCTTTTACTATTTCTGTAATGACTATACACTGTTCTTATTAATAAGAAAGAAACCATAAAGGATTGTATTAACTTTCAAAGCCGTACTTTGACCAAGGGAATTCTATGGGTGACCCCAGTCTGAGGTCCCTGTTCAGGATGCCCACTGTAGGCAAGCCCAGGTCCCACACCCCACTCTAGGGCACCACTTGTAGTTAGCCCACCCAGTCAGCCTTGCTCAGGGACCTAGACCCACTACTTTGTTCTCCCTGACCCGGAGGTGAAGGAGGATGAATGACAGAGACACAGAGTCAGCTTAAGAAGCGGGCAGCCAGGAAGCTCATACCCCTAAGTATGCAAAGGAGCGCAGAGCCTTTGACTCACCTTGATTTTATTCAACCAAACACGGGCACAAGCAATCAAGGTAACACAAGATTCATCTGGTTTCCAGTATCCATTAGTACTCTGGTAAACAACTTAACCTCAGCTGTCTTAACTTTTCTCTAACATGCACTCACCCTAGAGTGCAGCCTTTCTCCTTTGTGCTCACAGAGAAGGCCAATTAGGCCTTAATTCTCCTCTGGTCCTCTACAAATACTATTATATGAAACTATAGAGGTCAAAAACTTCTAACGTATAACAGAAAAGTTAAGTAGACAACAAGTAACTTATATATTAAATAATATATAAAGTATTTAAAGGATACACTAAAAAATTCATGATGTATTAAGCCCTGTTTTTTGAAAGAGTCATTGATTTGGGAAGAATGACTTTCATTATAAAGTAGAATTTGAAAATACAGTAAGAATAATTCCAAAATAATGACTATCAGTTGAGGTCGTTCATCTAGGTTCATGGAAAACCCTCTAACAATTCATTAATCTTAATTCTTTTTTCTAAAGACTGATCAAATGACATTCAAGTTCTCTCCCAGAGATATTTTATTTGTATTTTAAGATAAAAGTATTTAATAAATCTATAAATATCTGACTTTTATTTCAAAGAGTTCTCCATTCACCAAAACTTTGATTTTTGTGTTAAATTCTAAATTAAGTCACAACATTCTACATAATTTAATCTATCTGTACTCTGATAAAGGTATTCAGTTAAAAAACTGTATATAGGGGGCCAGGGATTTAGCTCAGTGGTTTCGCCGCCTGCTATGCAAGTGCAAGGACCGGAGTTCAATCAATCCCCGGTACCAAAGAAAAAAAAAGAAAGAAACTGTATATACCGGGCCGGGGATTTAGCTCAGTGGTTTCGCTGCCTGCTGCGCAAGCACAAGGACCCGAGTTCAATCCCCGGCACCAAAAAAACAAAACAAAACTGTATATACCTTAAATTTCCCACATGATGCAAAACACAGAGAAAGACATGTATATGCATAGGAAAAGGAGAAAATAAGGATTTGGCATCAATGGCAAAACACTGAGGGGTGTCAATAAAAACTTACATAATCTAACATTTGCTTAGAGACTCAGAATTCTAGATTGAGTTTTATGCTCTACGCTATATAGACTATAGCTGAATTAGTAGTATCCTGAAATCTAAGTGGCAACCTGAAAATCTGAAATCTCTTTTGAAGTGCCTTTGGAGCTTATGACTATGAAAATAATAAACTCTTCATCTAGTATGAAAATTTCTCTAAAAGAAGGCAATATGCAGAAGTTTCAAACTGACATCTACAAGCCACCTCCAATGGACAAACTATTCACCCTAATAAATTGCTAAGAAAAAACTGGACATTTCATATAAAAATCCAGGTTAACTAAAAAGTATATATATACACTTAATTCTACAGTTCTGAGTCCATTTCAGGAAGCTTTCCAGTTACAAAGGTCCCCAACCACGTTCCTCTCCACTTTGCATTGCTTATCAAGTTCCACTGGGACTAGGGTTTGTAACCCCTAGTAGCTGGGGAAGCAGGCAGATCTTGCTTCAAATCCCAGCTTTTGTATCACCTGAGCTGCATAACCCTAGGAACCTCTTTTAAGTTACCATTTTCTCATCATAACAAGATAACAGTCATTTATTGTTCAGGGGTTAAAAATGAACCGACATATACAATACCAAACCCAAAATTAAATGTTCAATAAATTATAGCTATTATTAAACTACTTGGATTGCAATTACTAAACCTATTTAACTTAGACTAACTATAAACATTTCTTTCCTTTCGTAGACTACAGTAGAAAGAAAAAAACCTAAACACTGTTGTCATTCCAAAAACTCCTTTATAGGGCCAGGGGTTTACCTCAGAGGCATCATGCCTGCCTTTCAAGCACAAGGTCCTGTGTTTGATCCCCAGTACCAGGGGAGGAAAAAGGAGAAAAAAAAAGCTCCTTTATAAAATAAGTATAATAATATAAAAAGCAATGTTGCTCTGTTGTATTAAAATAAGTTAATACTGGTCAAATGCTTAAACCTAGTACAAGGCAAATACTAACTAAACAGAAAACGTTGTTGCAAGTAATAGGAGTAGTTGTGGACAATAAGCTTTAATAAATATTTGATGAGAGGCAAGTCACAAGCCAAATACATTTCAATGAATAAACACAAGGTCACTTACCAAGATTTCTTTGTATTGTCTTAAGAGTACTCTCAACTGTCCCATATTATGTTAAAGTTGAAAATCTCTGTGAAAACTAGTCCATGAACGTGTAGAAACAAACCTCATGATCTGGGCTTGAACACAAACTAAACTCTGACAGAAACAAAATAGCTAGTGCTGAGTATAAAGCATGAACATTATATGGTATTTATAATTTATTCCTCAAGAAGTTTTAGAGTAGTCCTGTTTCATGACCAACAGAACTGGACCTGTCTGGGCTGCACCTGCCAATTCTTTTCTGTCTCTACAATAATCTCAGCAGCTAAAGTAAGACCAATAGAAAGAAGAAAGTTTTAGGGGGTAATAGTTCCAACCCTTAGCCAGCAATGATTGTTCGTCAAGCAGCAGTGGTTCTCCACTAAATGATACTAAAAAGAGATGATTTGATCTTTAGCATTGTAATCATCTCAGTTGAAGCAGTTTTTAATTAGTCTGAGAATGATAAAAAAGCTTAATTCCTCAAGTATTTAATGAAAAGTAAAGACAATCTCTCCTGGCTATACTAATACACATATTCCAGATTCCATGTCATGTCAGGGAAATCCTTTCAGGGCAGTCAAAACAATGAGAAAAAAACCCTACAAAATTTACTTAAAAAGAGTAATTTATTTTCAAACCTAAATAAAACTTTACACAAACTTGCCTTTGATAATCAACTAAACAAGCTGCACCAGCATCAAGGGAGGTTGTGTGGATATCTAGCAGGTGCTGCAGTTTATCACAAAACCGTCTAAAATAATTGGAAATGACAAGCAGCACTACCACAAATGATTTATTAGTCTTTCACTCAGTTTTTCAGCTTCCTCGGGGCCAGAATAAATAATTTACCAACTTTCTACCTTCTAATCATTAATTCTTCCCTGTGCATCCAAACTACACTTAGCTCTGCTAGGTTCCGTGGAATAAAACATACAATAGGTATGTTTTTCCAAATATAGAACTGTCTGACCATACATAAAGGCAAATTTGTCAATCAAGATGTACAATTCAGATGCAGAAGTACTTAAGGGTTCAAAGTCAGCAACTGCAGTCGAGTTTAAAGCTGCTGACAGAATAAATTAAGTGAAGTGACGAGAAAAAGAAATACAGAGGCTAGCAACATACATCTCTCACAGGAAAGGTTCCAGGAGCATAGCAAACCATACACTACAAGAAAGTGACTTCAACACCAGTGTCACCAACTTCCAGAACCCAGTTCATTTTGACTGCAACTTAAAATATGATCCTATAATGGTAGAAAATATTCACTGCTGACCATCAAGAAAAGGTAGAAACTTTAAAACCTGAACATATTTGAATTTTTCTTAGGCAAAATACTGTGGATTTAATATAGAATAAGACAAGGCTCATTTTCTTTAAAATATTTTAGTAACTTTTAAATGGGTTTATGACACAATTACAAATTTCAGTGAATTTTTAAAAAAGGTATAAAAAAATCAAAGAAAAAAATCCCCCAAATCTGATAATGTAGTTTAAATGTCTATTAATTATGAAGAAAAAGGAAACAGAAATCACATCCTAAATCCACTTTTGATGTAAACCAGTCTTGTCTCATTAAATCAACATCTATGATTAAAACAGAAATCATTTCTGATACATAATATATTGTACTGTTAAGAGTAGCATCTGCTTATTACATAGCATAAACATTTTTCAGCTTTTTGAAACTACTGATATGAAAGAAGTGGTCCAGACTCAGCAATTCATTTAATCTTTTTTATTTCAAAAAGTAATACTTTCAGGGCTAGGGATTTAGCTCAGTGGTGCTGCCGTTTGCCTCGCAAGCGCAAGGTCCAGAGTTGGATATCTTGTACCAAAAAAAAGGTAATACTTTTAGTAAAGGGGCTAATAATATTAATAGCTAATATTTGGCATTCTATGAGGCAGCTTAAAGGTATTGGGCACACAAAAACTTTCATAAGTTGACAGTTTCTCTTCAAGAGCGCTCCACAATGTAAATCTTAATTGTATATGTTTAAATACAATTTTAGATAGGACTTCTAGCAAATATACAATTTCTTCCAAAATAAAAGTGCATTACACAGCAATATATGTGCACCCGTGTTTATAGCAGGAGAGTTTGTAATAGCTAAAGCTTGGAAAGAGCCCAAGCGTTCATCAACTGGAGACTGGATAAAGAAGATGTGGGGTTTTTTATAAAATGGAGTATTACTTAGCCATAAAGAACAAGAAACTAGAGACATAGCTAAATGGATGCATATTGAGCACATACTCTTAAGTGAAATAAATAGGACACACATGTGTAAATACCGAATAGTTTCTCTAGTGTGAGAAACTGAAAGTGTAAATAAGGATTAAAATGCTTAAAATGAATAACTGATAATTTGAAATAGGAAGAAAAGGTCCAAAGCGGTAGGGGAAATGGGAGGGGAAGGGAAAAGGAAAGAAGGTAAAGGAAAAATTATGAGAAAATAAAAAAATAGAAACGAAGTCTATGTAAATAGGGAAGGGTGGAGGGGTGAAGGACACATAGGTAATGGGGAAAAAATAAGAACTAAGATACATCATGTACAGGTACAAGCACCCAATGATAAATGTAAACATATTGTACACCTAAAATGTACCAATAAAATAATTTAAGAAAAAAAAGTGCATAAATAAAATAAGCTGAACTAACAAAATTAAAATATAAATTTGAACCTAAAGAATAAAATTTAGGTAACTTTAAATTTTATCTCTCTTTAAAAATTCCAAAATGTTCATAAAATGAGTGCTTATTTTCCAATAATCAGTATTTCATTGCTGTTAACTTAAAGTTATCTAACCACCAAAGCAAAAAATCATACTGCTCACATTAAGCAAAATCAGGTCTTATTTATGCACTGACCCAGCACACACTGCTACAAAAAAAAATAAACCAAACAGCATAGGCCCTAGCTTTCTACAGATTAAAATGAATCAAAAATGTAAAAACTGGATAACATATTTTTAAAAAGCATCTTTTCAAACAAATTTTTAATAAACAGTAGCTTTCTTATTTTTCATACTGAGAGATAGGAAGAACTGAAAGCCAGTTTTTAAAAGGGGGTTGGGGGAAGCCTGACAAGGTTGTCTGCAGTTTTTTTGCCTTGAGTGGAATCAATGGATTACCTGGTAATGAAGGAGGAAATGAAGCAAGAAAAGAGAGACAGCATGCTCTACTGACACCAAACTGCCTAAGGAGGCTACCTACAGCCAGAACCTGGTCACTGCTCTCAACAGTCGATGGCAGCTTGTCCTGTGCACTCAAAATACTGAGCCATGCAGAGTTCCATGAATATCTGGGGAAGAAATCTGCAAAGTATCCTGACCATGCAATGTTTATGAAAAGAGAAACAGATAATACAAATTATAGTATCGATGCTGTCGTTTTATGAAATATTACAGAATAGTAAAAATTAAGATGTACAAACAGTAGCAAGTAACAAGTTCAGGAAAAATACAAGGGAAAGGGGAAGGGGAGGAGAAAATTGCATAAAAGCTAATAGATTATTAGGTAAAATTTAAGAACACTTAATGTTATGAATTTAAAAAGTATAAAAACTGAGAGGAAGGATATAAATCAATTATTTCAGGATGGTGGTTATCTCCAGGAAGAGGACTTTAAAAAATTTAAAATATATATGGCAAATACTAATATGACAATTCTCCATGGTTTAAAAAAAAAAGGTTGCCTCTTCCATGTATCTTCTATACAGGTATTTTCTAAATTTTATTAAATGAGAGCCATGAAGTAAATAATTTTCTTCTGAAAGAAAGAGAAGATTTTCCAATATCAATACCTGAAACACAAAGACCTATAGTCTTAAAAAGCACTGATTTACCCAGTCCCTATTTCTAAAAATTGAAAATTTCAACCTAAGAAATTAAAAGGTCTATCCTCTTTTTTGCAAATTATAGTACTTGATTTTAGGAATGATTTCAGATCAAGTTTTCAGGAGTCTCCATGCTTTTCATTCAAAAGTGGAACTGAAGGTTTCCACTCTATGGGCCTCCTGAATGAAGTTACAAACCTTCTCAGCAGAGGCTTTAATAAAATGGTTCTACCATTTGTTCTAAGACCAAACAGGTTTGGGCTGGGGATGTAGCTCAGTGGAGCTGCACCTGCCTGGTAAGCACAAGTTCCTGAGTTTGATCCCCAAAAGGAACAAATAGGTTTGTGAGCCCAATTCTCAATTTCTTGGCTCTAACAGCACTGGGGTTACTTGTCACTTTGTTAGTATCTTCTTTTCCATTTTCTCTGTATATGAGGTAGTAAATTTTCACTTGTTTAAAAAACAAGAATTCCTACTTACCTAATGAAACCTTACTTTAAAGAAATTCAGTACCTCAAGAGTAAGTTTCTTAAAAGTCAGGCACGGTGGTGCACACCTTTAGTCCCAGCACTCAGGAGGCTGATGCAAGAGAATCGCTGCAAGCTCAAGGCCAGCCTGAGCTACATAGTGAGTACAAGGCCAGCTTGAGCTAGACAGTGAGACCATGTCTCCAAAAAAAGTTTTTCATCCTGTATTAAACTTGTCTGCAGTCAAATCTCTCTTAAGTTCAAACCCATTTCTTTATAGGCTTTTGGAAATCTGACCGACCATCTACAGTTAAATAGAAATACTATAAGATGTCTTCAATGAGCAGTTACACAAAACAGAAGTTTAATAGATTTTTTTTTTGTCACCATGAAGAAAATATCAACAACACTGTTAATTTTTACAAACTAATAAATATTCTCTGAGTACCAGCCACCTGATTTTTAAAATTACTGGCTTGTTATCTTAAACTAGAAATCATATGCAACTTATATTGATGTTTTCTATCTGAAGTGTGTCATGCAATATTGTAATTTATCTCATAAATCTACTAGAGTGTGATCAAATCCTATCAACTCTGATTGGCATAAATTTGAAACAATGAGGCAACCACATCTGTTAAGCAGTGTGGCTTTCTACACAACATTTTAAAAGTTTATACAATAACGTAATTATACTATTTTTTATGAGACCTTCCTTCACTTGAGTTGCACTTTTCATAAAGTTTTTTGGTGTATATTAGGTTCATTGTGACATACTATAGGAAACAAAGTACAAAATAAGGAAATGAAACAGGGGAGATTGAGTGATAGAGACAGTGCGTAAACATGGAACACTCAAAAAAGTACTGTAATAGACTCTACATGAAAGACACAGTCTCTAGAAAGGAGAAAATAAATTTGGATGAACAAATGGAATAGCGATCTAATATCTATCTTGAAACTACTGTTGAAAAAATATAAATGTTTAAATAAAAACACACAGGCATAGAACAAAGAATTTAAAAGATTAGTAGAAAGCAAAAGATCAGAATATAGCATTAAGGGCCACAGATTTAGCTCAGTGGCACCGTGCCTGGCTCTTAAGTGCAAGGTCCTGAGTTCAATCCCCAGTACCAAAAAAACCAAAAAAGAATATGGCATTTAAAAAAAACTATTTTTGGAGTACAATCTCTAATTTTTAAAACTTGAAGATTTTATGAAAACATTATTACACATGAATCAACATATGAAAAACACAATATCCTAAAAGTGATACTAATGTAGTTTTAAGAACATTTTTAATAAGGAAACTCAGTCATAAAAATGGCTAGGCCTTAAAGATACTGGGACTATGGCTAAAAAGAGCAAGAGAAATATTATAAAATTTAGAACACTATTAAGTAACTTCATTGATATCAGTCCTTACTGCTTTATATATACATCATACCTAAGATATTACTTAAGACTAGGCAAACATTCTATTAAAGATAGCTAAACTACTATAAATCCCATCTAGCCTATTCACCAGTAACTAATCATATACAATTTTAAGACATTCTTTTTTCTACTGACTCTTTTATCTTATAAGGTATACAGTATACCTTTCACTTGTCATTCTTTATATAAAAGTTTAAAGCAATTGTATTTCCTACAATTATATTTAAAATAAAACTAAATGAAATATTATGCAAAAAAGAAAAATCTCTAAAAGGAGACAACAGGTTATTACAGTAATGGAACTGATGCAGTCATGATACAGCCAGGGACTAGCACAGGAATGGGGAATAGGCAGAATTCTGAGTCCTTACTGCTGCTTATTAAAAGCATGACCTATGCTTTCTTCTGGGACAGTCAGGGAGTTCAGTCATTTCTGTTATGAACCATGACTGCACCTGGCCCCACATATGCCCAACATGTAACTAAAAGCAGAACAAAGCTTGACTTTTATTTTATATCCTTTGTGACTATAAATCTTGGGTCAAATCTCTTCTCAGCTTTGTATTAGGGTATGTTGATCATTTAGGGAGTGTCTGCCTAGAGGCTGACCAGACAGGACTGATTGATTAGGCCTGAGTTTATAGAACCTCATCCCCCTTCAAGAGTAAGGATACCAAAAGGTTTACAGGGATGTTCAGCTATACCCAGCAGCCTCCAGCCATTCTCCTATACCTGTGATCATGTAGATTCCAGGAAAAATGAAACCCCACATGACTGAGACCACCACAGAGAGAAGCAATCCTTTTTTAGGGATAAAATCACTCCTCAGCCATTGATTCTGGAACTATGACAGCAGCAGGACTGAGAAAATGATCAACTGGACCCCAGCCCACTAGCTAATCCTTAAAAACTGGCCTCCTGGCTTTATAAGTGAGGCAATTCCTGTATCAGAGTGTACTCCCATCAACTCCCTAAACTGGAATCCCTTCCTATTTTCCCTCTAATTAGAGATTCTTCTATAAATTTGTGCCTCAGCTATAATTTCCATTATTACTAAAAGCAATTAATTTCCATTATTACTAAAAGGAAACATGCTGGCAACAAAACTTCAAAAGTGTATTAAAGATCGCTCAACAAAATCTAGTGCTTAAACCAGACATGGTGGCACACGCTCCCAATCCCAGCACTCAGGAAGCTGAGGCAGGAGAATTGCTGAGTGTTCAAAGCCAGCTTAGACTACATAGTGAGTTCGAGGCCAGGCTGAACTGCATAGTGAGATCCTAATCTTTAAAAAAGAAAAAGAAAAACAAAAAAACTAGTGCTTAATTTAAAAGCTTTTATTATGTTTATGGATATGACAATAATATAGATAGTACAACTGGGGCTACTGGGCCATGTCCCTCCACTAACCTGCACCTGGGAAACCCAGACCCCACATTTGTCCCTAAGGCGTACTACCCAGATGGAAAAACAAGAAAAACAAGGAGCCCCAGACCTGCTGTAGAAAATTCCAAAATCCTAAACCAGGACACATCCCTGCCAGATCCTCCTGCATGACCCACAGCAACCTTTCTTCACCTCATTAAAGCTCATTAAAGGTTCGTGCATATGGACATCTCATACATCCAATTATAAGAGTGAATTATGGGAAAGGACATGCACACTAGACACAGCTGACATGACTCAGCTCCCTGCCAACTACATTGTCAATCATTCTCTAGAAGGCCCAGTGGGAGGCACCCTGGATTCAGTACAGCATTTAAAATCTCTAAACACAATGTTCTCAGTGCTTATGCCATTTTCGTCTTACCAGGATCAGCCTGCTCACTCCAAGCTTACCACCACCTAAACTCTGCTGCTGTTCTCTTACCACTGCGTGCCATATCCAATAGCTGGACCCCATTATTAATGGTAAGTTTTCACAAAATAAAGAAGATCATTTTTGGGAGAATTTTTTATCTTATATTTGGAATAATTGGAATATTATATTAATGAAGACTTTTCTCCATTCCTTTCTTTGGCTATGATTTAGTTGTATTCTCCTTCATACATAAAAATAACTGGCTTTCCTATCTGGTTTTTTCAGTACCTTGTAGCTTAATTCCTAATTAAATGCAAACTTGTATTAGTCTATTTTATGCTGCTGTTAACAAAATACCTGATACTGGAATACTTTGTAAAGGCTAGAATTTATTTGGTGCATGGTTCTGGAGGACAGAAGTCCAAGATCAAGGGACAATAACTAGTTAGGACCTTCTTTGCTTCCTACAATGATGGAATGCAGATGGGCAAGAGGAGGCAGAACTGATTTCACAAGAAACCTATTTCCATGACAAAGAACCTAAGCCAATGATACCACCTTTCCCTGAAAATAAGACCTAACTAGAAAATAAGCCCAAGAATGATTTTTCAGGATGCTTGTCATATAAGCTCTACCCCCAAAATAAGCTCCAGTTAAAATTGGCAGCCAGACAGATGCATTTAGTACATCTGATGCAAAAACGATGGATATATTGAATTATAAAATAATGTATAATTAAATATAAATAATATTGATATTAATATTTGAAGTAAATGATAATATAAATTATAATTAAGTATTTATAAATACCCAAGCAGGTGCCCTTGGACAAGAGGTAATTGCCTATGTGAACAGATGAACTTGAGACTTATTGCTGAATAGCCAGAGTACAAACATAACACATGAATAATGTGTGCACTTGATAATGAATGGACATGGTTGTGTCTAAGATCTTAATAATTCAATACATTGTGTGTTGTAATGGATATACTTAATGTACCCATGTGAAATAAAGAAGTATTTTCTGAATTTTGGTGCCCCCAGTTTTTCGTTGCCTTTGTGTGAACCATCATTCTTAACTATCATCATTTTTGTGGCCACTCCTATCTCATAAGTCTTTGATTAACATTTGATTTGTTGAAAACTTTGTGAAGCCTAGCTTGCAAGAGGTCATGACTTGGGTGAAGAATTTATGGGATAAAATGACCTACAGCTGTGTTGTCAATGCATTCTACACATAAGCTACATGGACAAGAAGTGCTCATTTAAGGACAGCTCTATTTGGAGACATGAGAGATTGGGGCCAATGGTTCTACAGGGAATGGGGTCACAAGAAATTGAGGCTAGAATTTAGGGTTTAGAGAGAGATGATGTTTCAGAAGATGACATGACTATTTGAATCAATGTAGATTTTTGTACATGAATAAATGTAGATTGTTGTACATGAAAAAAAAAATTCTCTGAAAATAATACATGCTCTGAAAATAAGCACTATTAAGTCTTTAGAGCAAAAATTAATATAAGACCCAGTCTTATTTTCAGGGAAATATGGTGGCAGAACACCTCACCAGCCACCTACTATAATGCCCCACCTCCCAACATTAATGCCTTGGTGATTATGTCTTTAACAAGGAAACTTTGAGGGAAATCTTCAACCCACAGTATCCCTTAATGTTAAAAACCTCATCACTACTTTGAAATTTAGCTTTGATATAAAGTTGTTTCTTTGATTATGCTAGGACAACAGCCTTAACATTTTATAAAAAGAAACAAACCACCAGTAAGTTTTTAATTTATCAAACACTAATTGAAATAGTCTAAAAGTATCAATCCATCTGACTAAAGTATACAATTGCTACCTATCATCTACCTCATTTCTGTATGTTTTCATCTATTAAATGCTATGTTTTATACAGGGACATCAGTAAAAATAAGACAACTCCTCTTCTTACTATAAGCAATAAACTAATAATTATAATTGGAATAAATAAGGGTTCTAACAATGTATATAAGAGGTATGGCAATATTACTGAAGAATCAGGGCAAGCTTCCAAGAGGTGCATCTTAATGAAAGATGGGTAAGCCAGAAGAGAGGTAAGGAGTAAAGAATACATAAAACATTGGCTCAACAAATACAGATTAACTACGTATCTTTCTTCTTCCTCCCAAAACCCTAATACACTGACAATTTTTATTTCACAAAGACAAAAGTAGTAGTAGTAGTGACAAAGGAAGAAAAGATGATAATTTTTGGAAGTAGATAAATAACTTGTCAAAGGAAGTTACCCAACATATATATTTTTATATTTTACATTTCATCTACAGTCAGATAATGATTTAACCTTTCACATCCCACCTCTACTACCCTAATTGTGAATCTAAAACTAAAAAAATTAAAGGAAAAAGAAGGGGGAAAGAAAGAGAAGAAATTAATTCAAGATAACACGCCCACAAAGAAAAGATCTTCTGAAGATACAGCATAAGCAATGAATAAAAACCATTCCAAGACACGCCATCATAAAACTTCAAAAATAAATGATTCTAGAAGTTCTAGAATGATTTTTAAAAGTATTATATAGTGAATAAGTGGGAAAAATGACAATGGGCTTCTTTATAACAATGAATGCTATAAAACAAAGCATTTGATATTTAAAACAAAATTACTACAACCTGCAATTTTTTTTTTTTACAACCTGGAATTTTATATCCAAACTCTTACGTCTAAAAGTAAAATAAATATATTTCAACCTTTCATAAAATCTATTACCATATAAAGAAAGAACTTAAAGAAAAATGACAATTTGGGATCCATAGACAAGAACCATGTAAAGCTATCCAATCTCTGAGGGTATCAATTCTGAAACTTCCCCAATATCTTTTTTCCACACTACATCCTAACTCTGAATGAAAATGGTAGTATCAGCTAGAGGAATAGTAGCCATAATAAAAAGTACCAGAGGATGCAAGTAAAAGCAAGTGTTCTTTGTCTGGGGAAAGGTATTTGTACGACTGGAGAGAAACCTCGTGATTATGGTGGCTGTGTTATTCTTCAGACAGATTCTACACTAAAGCAGTATCAAATGACTGCCAAAAAGTTACATATCCACATCACATACAATATCAACAATGACAATTTAAAGTTGAACCAAATCATGTTTCTATGCCTGTGCACATACATAAAAATACATGTATACCCACAAATACCACATGAACTTTTATATATTTATATGATAGGTTTTTCATTCACCTTATGGTTTAATGGTTTAATTAGAAACCAGTAACATGAATGTCTCAAGTTTAATACTTCTTTATGGCAGAGACTCCATTGTATGTAAGTACTACATTTTCTTTATCCATTCATTTGCTGATGGGCAGGAAGTTGTAAGAAGGATGAGGATTAAAAAAAAGAAGATGTGTTATGCATATGTACCAACTTGCCACAATAAATGTAATCATTATGTACTGAAAACATGTACTGATGATAAAAAAAGAAACCAGTAACAAAACAGTACAGTTTTCATGAAGTAAAGGAATGTTTTAGATATATAAAATAACATTTCAAAATGGTTGGCAATGATCATATCAGTTATCAATGTCAACCCCCCGAAACTTAATTAGTTAGCATCATTAAGCAAATTTTAGTTACTTTTCTTGGTTATTTTTCTCATTGCTGAGAAAAAATACCTGACACTCACAAGTGAAAGGAGGCTTTATTTCAGCTCACAGTTTGAAGAAGTTTCAGTTCATAGTCAGCTGGCTTTCAGGCAGGGTGCCATAGCAGAGGGGCATCACAGAGGAGAAACAGTGCACAGCAAGCAGGCAGGCGAGAAGGCAACAAGCAGCAAGTCCAAGTGACTTCAGCAGCTGCCCTTTTATATTCTATCTAGGCTGCTGGGCTTAGGGCAGGTGCCAGACCAATCAGTGGAGTGATTTAGTAAACACACTGCCTAAATCTCAGGATCACACACTCTAGATCCAGCCACCTCTGAAAAAGCCACATGAGGCTCTGGTGGGTACATCTAGACACAAGCCATAACAGTTGGTGCTTCCCAACCCAGGGTGGGGCTTCTCATTACCCACATCCAGAATAATGTTAAACCAATCAGTGGACTAATCCAATTATCATACCCTTACTCCATATCCACACCCCCTTAACCTACATTTACACACCCTAGATTCAACCACCTCCAAATAGCACTACCTATGAGCCCATAAAGCTTGGGAGGACACCTAGATATAAGCCATAACAACTATATACCATGTTTGGCTACCTTTTGGACAAAATAAGCACTCATACTTCAACTCCACTATTACATATTCTTCATATGGTTTCGTTTATAAAATATCAACGGATGTCAGGTGTGGTGGTATTTACCTATAATCCCAGCACTGTAGGAGACTGAGCCAGGAGGATCACAGGTTCAAGCCCAACCTGGGCACCTTAGTGACGTAGGAAGACCTTCTCTCAAAGTGAAAAAATTTGTAAAGGTCTATGGGTATAAGCTCAGTGTGAAGGGCATGAGTTCAATCTCTAGTACCAGAAGCAAATAAAATAAAATGAAATACCAAAGAAATTATAGTAAGGACCTATACTCCTAACTAGAAAAGCACTTATGCTGAGAGTATATGTAATTCTACATGAACTATTTGCTTCAGTATTTTTCCAAACTGTGTATGAATCTCCAATACAATCTTGAAGTATCTTTGAAGCTGAGGAGTTGAAAGAACTATCAGGAGTTAACCATACAACTGTAGAATAATGGTTCTTAATGCTGTCAGACTAAATATCTCTTTCATTCCCTGAATTATTTTGAAAGGAAATTTAGAGATAGTAAAACCTAATTAATCATATATAGAATTTCTGAAAAATACAATCCCCAATCATAATATTCATGAAAAATAAAACCAATTTATAGTGACTTATTTATTTCATTATGTAAATGCTTAAGCACAGCTACTTATAAGAGAATAAAATAACCACTTATTTGCATCTCTATATAATAAATAAGTTTAAACCTGAGAGAGGAAAGAAGACCGTAAGTAGTTCTCTAGAAAGAGTACAAGAAAATGAAATAGAAGAGGTACAGGAGAACATGAGAATAAAACTTAGTGTTGAGATAAGGGACACCAAACAAAACAAATTCAACTTGAAGAAAAATTTTTGTTTCAATTACAGATTAAAACACTAAGAGATATTAGAGACTGCTGAAATGAAGAAAATGATGAAATGTGGTATTTGCCCAGCCAACCTGCATTTTATTTCTAAGTGTAGTGTAAAACTAATTACCTATGTCAAGATGTAGGACAATGTGGAGACAAACTATCCCAGAAATATAACCACAACATCAAGGCATATAGCATATACTGTATGCATTAAATCTCTACTATTTAAAAATACAATAGAGACCATATCTTCCTAAAATAGAAAACAAAATGGAGTGGGTAAAGAAATACAACACAGGCAGTTTACAGAGGCATTATATATGGACTGGACAGAGTTATCAATAATACTTAAGACTAACAAAAATAATTTTAAAGTGTAATATTAAGAATGCATTTTTCTTCTAATAAATGAAATTTTGTGTTTAATATGTTATCATGAAATACTGTAAACAATTGTTAATAAAATTAAATGCCATACACTAATTTAAAATTGTCTTAAATATCCTTTGTTACATATTTGCAATGTATGAGCTTCCAATAATGGCACTACTGAACTGAAAACTTTCAAGTATGTAGTTGGAAATGCCATAAATTAGGAAGTGGATGACTGGTATTTAGCTTAGTGGTGCCACCGCCTGCCTCACAAGTGCAAGGTCCTGAGTTCGATCACCGGTACCAAAAAAAAAAAAAAAAAAATAGGAAGTGGAAAGCATTTGTGAAGCAAATTCAACAATTTTGAGACAATTTATTTTACTTAAGCTTCCCTGTACATAACCTGCCCCTAAATTACAAAATTCCCCATGTAATATTTAATAAAACCTTGCCAGTATTGTTATACACTCAAATATTACTGATTTATCTTTGAACAGACATTCAAAACTTGTGCAGTACTCAGGACAATCTCTATTCTGGGACTGTATCCTGCATACTTAGGATTCCCGCTCCACATCCATTAAATACCAAAAATTCTCCCACAATCATTTGGACAAGTGAAAACACCACAGAATTCCCTTATGGGGCAGCACCTTCCTTGTTTGAAAACCATTAATATATAACCCTGACAGTAAGAAAATAAATGCCAGAATGTAGAAACAATAGAAATATTCTAAAGAAAGAAAGGAACACTTTTATCAGTTATAGCAAAAGTCATATTGGCCAATTTTGTCCTCTTTTAAATGTTCTTTCTTCAGCCTATATTTTTTGGTTCTAATGACTTAAAGTGATTTGATAACCACTCTACACCATGTGTGTATTCTTTTATTACTTTTATAGAAACCTTTCCCATATATGTTATTAATCAACTTTTATTTAGCTATCTAAATTAAAGTCAAATATTCCAATCAATAGATTATATATCAATAATCATGTCAAATTTACATAATGCACGATTTTATTTTCTGATTGCTATGTTGTTTGCTTTCTGTTTTTTGAGCTACATCAACACTAAAGTTAATACTAAGACTCTGCATCCAGTCAGTGTAGTATTTGGTATTACTAAGGACTCTTACATGTCACTATTACTTAATGCCCTAAGAAAGCCTTTAAGATTAACAAGATTGGGTCGGGGATTTAGCTCAGTAGTTTCGCCGCCTGCTGTGCAAGCGCAAGGACCTGAGTTCGATCCCCAGTAACAAAACAAAAAAAAATATTAACAAGATCCCCTTTTTGTACTTTACAAACTTTATATTCAATAAAGTTCTATTTAATTAGTCCAAATTCAAATATATATTCATGCCAAATATTTTAACCACATGGGAGGTGAGTGAAAAGATACTTGAAACACTTTCATCAAAACATGAGTGCAAGGACCCAAACTATTTCACATGCTATCCATAAAATGAAGTATGAAAGAAATCTTGTGTTTAAGGTGACCTTCGGCTTTCGGTGTACCTTTACTTATCATAATTATAAAGTGGCTACTCTAAGAGCCAATGCATATGCCATACTATTATTCTTACAACTATCATAGTATTTTGGAAAATGCTTCATGCTGTGACAAACTTAAGGGATAATGTGTAGAGAGCAATTTCCTTTGTTTCCTGGTATAACAGGCTCTTCTGAACAAAAAAAGAGTTAAATATTATATGTAGTAATGAGCTAAGAATCACTGCATAAGAATTTTTCTGATTTTTTAATGCACAAATATGCTACTGTGGTTAACTAGTTCAACTTACCAGGTTTCTTATGCTCTAAACACAAATGAACTGGAATTTAAAATTTTATAATAATGATAATGATGTAGTTTGCTGTGATGGATAAATACATATGAGGAAATTAAAAAGGAAACTACACAAAAAGAAAAAATTTAAGCTACTCTTTCTAGGGATTTGTATTTCCCCACACAGAATTTCACTAAGGAAATACAGTCAGTTACATTCAAAACTGTTTTGGCAAAACTGCCAACTTTGTCAACACATGTGACTTGTGATACAGCTTATAAAGGAAAAAAAAAGACCACTGATCATTCTTGAAACTATAAATTCTGAAGACTGAACAAATAAGACTTTCTGTACAATGTCAACTATGCGATTTATACACACACACACACACACACACACGCATACACACACATGCGCGCGTGCGCACACACATATATATATTTTTTGTACCAGGGATCCAACTTGGGACCTTGAGCTTGCAAAGCAGGAGGCAGCACCACTGAGCTAAATGCCTGGCCCAATGCAACTTATTATTTAGAAGGCAAAACAAGCAAAAGAAAATCCTGTACTATTTGATATAAGGAAAAACTTCAGAACTTTCTACTGCAAAGTAGACCAACTGTACTTATCTTTCTGTTTCTAATAGTAATAAATACTCTTACTTTCACCTTCAAAACAGGCTTCAAACCTGTAAAATACCAGTTAGCCTTTATTAAAAGTTGTAGCCATAAAATGGCCTGGTTTAGCTAACAAAAAGACATAAATATTGGCCATTCAGAGTTTATCATTAAAGAAAACACTCTTGAAGAGAGAATATGTCAATTAAGATTTCTGTTCAAGGGCTGGGGATTTAGCTCAGTGGTTTCACCACCTGCTGCGCAAGCGCAAGGACCTGAAAAAAAAAAAAGATTTCTGTTCAATATAAATTGTTCACGACTATTAAGAATTACTCATCAAAAACTGAGATATTACTAGGGTGACTGTATACTTCCATTTCTCCGAAAAGGTCCCACTTTACAATCTACTGTCCTGACAATTACAGCACACCTTTTCACTTTTAAAACTGTCCTGGATTAGAAGATAAATCATACAATCATACTAGCCATTACAATACTTCATATTATTAAATCATGTGTTTTGAGGATTTTATGATGTAATATTCTTACTTGAAAAATCTTTCTAACTTTAAAACTTTGGCTGATTTCCACAGTACCCTGTACCCTGTCAGTTATGGCACTCATACCAATATCACCCAAATTCTGTTGCTCTTTAATTCATCTGTTTTCTGATGTGTTTTATGTATTTAACCCAGAATGGAGGTTTCCCTCTGTCTTCAGATAACAAACAGGGTTGGGAAGATTCTTTTCTTTCAATCTCATACCAAATTCACATCTTTTCTTAATCTTGTAGTCTCCCCACAATCTTTAAAATACTATAAATTGTATCTATTTAAAACTACAATTAGGGCCGGGGATTTAGCTCAGTGGTTCTGCTGCCTGCCTCACTAAGCACAAGGTCCGGAGTTTGATCCCCAGTACCAAAAAAAAGAAACAAAAACTACACTTGGCTACTTTCTTGTCCTTTTCATGCACATGTTAAAATGCCTGTGTATTAAACACTACATTTAGGTTTAATTTAATACTATGTTTGTAGTCATTTCTATAAAAGCTAAGTATCAGACAATCATTCTCTTAACAATATGTGTCTGACCCTGTTAATAAGAAGATTTGATCTAAGCACTGGAAATAGCTCTGGGTTTAAGAGTCAAAAGATCTGATCTGAATGTTGGTCATCAAAAAAAGCAACTGTATTAACTCGGTATGTAATTCTGCTTAATCATGCAGGATCATAAGCATCAAATCAGAAAAGTCAAGAAACTCAAGTACTTGCCTACTACTTAAGAAAGATGACTAAGTCTAACACAAAGTAAATATACTGAACAAGTTAAAGTTATCAGAGATAAAACCACATAGTCGGGGGTGGGGGGGTATTTAAAAACACTCTGGGGCCAAGGATTTAGCTCAGTGGTTCCACCGCCTGCCTCACCAAGCACAAGGTCCCAAGTTCAATCCCTGGTACCAAAAAAAAAAAAAAAAACACCACTCTGGTTAAAAACTACATTATACTATCTACACATACAAAAGTGTTACAGGCTTGCAAGAATGGCCAAGTCAAATTAAATGAGTTCTAATCCCAGTGCCAAGACTTACTCTCAGTTAAGACAAGGGCAAAATTATTTAATATCTCTACACTTCTATTTCCTCCTCCTGAAAATGAAATTGACAGTACTTATCTTACTGTGAACATCAACATATAATCCATGTAAAAGATATGAGCACTGTGCCTGCACATAAGATCTCAATGTTAGCTATCATTTTAATAGCCTACCATTAATGTCTCTTTGAAAAATAAGACCTAAAAAATGATTCTGATGTCAGAAGAAAATTTCACATGTATGTGTATGTGGTGTTTGTGTACACACAAATATGTATCATCCAAAGAAAGATTAGTTGGTAATTATATGTTAACAGTGTGGCCTCAGTAGATTATCACAAGAGCTAATATACTTTATTCAGTACTGGAGAGGCAGCTTGTTTTCTTTGAAAGAAAACCACACTGGCATACAGGACCACATTTAAAAATAAAATCCCATATCTAACAGTATGTGTGGCTGTTCATCTGTAGAACAGAAGAGTCACAGATACAGATGAGACATTTCTAAATCCATGTATAGAAATCAAAAGAAGCCACTTCTTTCAAGGCAATTCATACGAAGAAATTAAAGCAACATTCAAATGAAATATTTACATATTCAACATTTTAAAATAAGAAATTTGGGTATATGCATAATTTACAATTCTATAGTGAAACCTGTCTACAGAAGCCATTTTCACTATATTTCTTTTTCTTTTTTTTTGTACCGTGAATCGAACTCAGGACCTTGCACTTGCAAGGCAGGTGCTGCTCCACTGAGCTAAATCCTCGGCCCTATTTTCACTGTATTTCAATAGAACTTTTTTTTTTTTGGCTTTTGGAGACAAAGAGTCTCACTATGTCATTCAGGCTGGCCTCAAACACATGGCAATCCTCCTGCCTCAGCTTCCTGAGTACTGGGATTATAGGTGTGTGGCCAGACCCAGCTCAAAAGCATTTTAACTTGAGAAGCACAATGCAGCATTTCTCTGAAGTGTTAAAACATAAAGTACACAGTAACTCAATCCAAGCAAACACAAAATAAAGGCCACCGAGCATACGGCATTCTTTTATTCAAATGACTACTTTAACCTATTCAACTAACTACTCAACAATAGAGCCCTAATAATTACACTATGTTATGATACGCAGGACAGAAAAAGAAATTATATTCTTTGGGGGATTTAGCTCACTGGCACCGTGCCTCCCTGGCAACTGCAAAGTCCTGAGTTTGATATGAGTTTGATGCCCAGTAACCCAAAAAAAGGAAAATTATATTCTTTGGTTAAAAATAGAAACTTTAGGGCTGGGGATTTAGCTCAGTGGTGCCATCGCCTGCTTTGCAAGCTCAAGGTCCAGAATTCGATCCCTGGTACCAGAGGAAAAAAAAGAAAAAAGAAACTTCACATGAAAGAATTATTAAAATCAAACAAACTATATCTCACATTTATAAAGATCTTGGTCCATTCTAGTTTATTAAAATAATATAAAATTTATGATACACAATAAATGTCATCATGACTAATATAAAAATCTATATAAACATGCTGTTTTCCAAATCCCCATGTAATGGGGATTGAAACAACAAAGGACAATGTAGGCTGAAGTTTACATGTTCAGTCTCAGTTTACTGATGATAGATTCTATCGCTAATCTATACAAGATTCTATAACAACCATACACACAACACACTGACATTTTATCACTTACTAGTAACCTTAACAGGTAAACTTAAAGCTAAAAAAAAGCATTACTGAAATTTTATGAGTGCTCTAAATTACCAACAAAAAAAACCCATGGACAGTTCAATGAATATACTTTTGCCTTACAGCTAATACTTTAATTTTCAAGAACCACAAAGAAAAAAAGCAAAACTAGTCAGTAACAATGCCGCATCTAAAAGCAATAAACTCAAAATTAAGTTATAAATAATTTAAAGCATGTCATGAAGATGTATTAATAATTTATCAGATAAATAATTTACTAAATAATCAAATAAATAAATAATGAAATACATAAATAAATCAGCAAATAAATAATTCTGCAAAATAACCTAAACAATAAGCCACCCAAACAAATCGCAACCTATAAAACTACAATGATTTTTTTTATTCTGATAGTTTTAAATAAGCTAATGTACATAACTAAATCAACCCTTGTTAGAACTGGAAATATTTTTCAATGCTATCATAAAATCCTCATCTTAATTTTTAAGAATATATTTTCAATTTTTAAACAACTGCATAGGATTAGTTCTCATAAATTATTAGCATGATTATATCTTCCTCTATATTTCACACCTAGTATCTTTAACATATTTTCTCTCAAGTAGCTGGACATTTGGCAATGGTCTTCAATTACACTTTTTTTAACAAAGAGATACTTACAGTGTAGGAATACTACAGTCTGACAGTTTTTCTATCTTCACCAAGTTATTAGAAATGTTCTGCAGGGGAAAAGAACAATAAGAATAACCTAATTAGAGATGACATTTAATTCATTAGTGGACCATGATTCAAAATCCTACAAAATAACAATAGAAGTGGACAGCATTCCTTGTAAACTCTTTCAAGGTTTTAGAAGTCTTTAGTGGACTAAGTTCAATCCAACATAGTCAAGCTTTCTCTATTGGAGCTGATACAGAAGCTGTTACAATTGGCAGGATGTCAGATGTGAAAACAAAAAGTTAGAAGGAGGGCTGGGGATTTAGTTCAGTGGTTTCGCTGCCTGCTGTGCAAGCACAAGGACCTGAGTTCAATCCCCTGTACCAAAAAAAAAAAAAAAAAAAGTTAGAAGGACAAAGTGATTGACTGACATCTAATGCTATCTTCAATTTAGGAAGCTCAGAGTCCTTGAAAGAACATAGTAAGATCACTTAAATGCTACAATCTGAACACAGTCACAATCTAGCCCACCATAAGGTATCAAAACACAAATGACCTAAAAACAAGTCATCATTTATCTTAAGTTCTTACCTACCCAAAGTATAGTATTCTTGAAATCTGTAAATATGTCACAAACAATGACAGCTTTCCCTGTGGATATATGAACTTTGTGATAGGCTTTGACACATTTAAGGGAGTAAATTCAAAGGATAAAATACAACATTTGAAGAGAAGAAAACCAACATAAATCAAAGTACTGTATTTTATATAATTTATCTTCTTTTTTTTTTTTTGGTACCAGGTACCAAACTTGGGTCCTTGTGCTTGTGCAGCAGGCAGAGAAACCATTGAGCTAAATCTCCAACCCCTATATAATTTATCTAAATGAAGTCTTACAATAACCTTTCAAGTTAGATAATATTTTCCCTGTTTTATAATTGAGGCAACTGAGTTCAAGACAATTACAGAGACCACATTCAGTGCCCAAAAAGTAGGGAAGATTCAATCTCTTGTCTGTATAACTTCTATGTGAAGATTCATTGAACTATGAATTAGGAATCAATCTAAAACACAGAAAATTCTAAAATATACTATTTCACTTAAAGCAATGGTGCTCCACCACGGGTGATTTTGTTCCCCAAGGGATATATGGCAGTGTCTGGAGATAATTCTGGGTTTTGTCACTGGAGAGTATTTTGACATTAGTAGGAAAAGGTCAAGGATGCTACTGAACATTCTAACAATGCACAAGACAACCCATTCCTCAACAGAGAATTATCAGGCCCAAAATGTTAATAGTGTTGAGGGTGGGAAACCCTGGAGTAGAGCAGAAAGACTTCTAGTAGTATATGGTTTTCCCAAATAATATATATTTTGTTCAGGATGTGGAGTCTTTTTTTTCCATGTCTAACATTATATACAGTGAGATATATATCTTGGATAAAAACAACGTGTATCCTTGGGAATGCAAATATGTGGGAATTCCATAGTTTCTGCTCGTTTTTTATAAACCTGAAACTGTATCCCAAAATTAGTCTTATTAATTTTTAAAATGTGTATTCATCACTTATTTAACATTAAAATTATAATTAACTTTCTTAGAAGCAATACCAAAATTTAGTAAAGCTATAGTCACAAAGATGTTTTTAAAACTTTCATATATCAAAATTTTTTCAACAAAGTTAGTATAACAACATTAAAAGTTAAAATAATGATGCCTGTAATCCCAGCACTTGGGAGACTGAGGCAAAAGATTCACTGTGAGTTCAAGGCCAGCCTGAACTACATAGTAAGACTTTGTCTCTAAAACATAAATAAATGAAGTTAACTGAATGAATTCATCAAAATAACTAGCCAAGATATTTAATAATATTAAAAATTCACTGGTTTTGGTGGATGCTTATAATCCCAGCACTCTGAGAGACTGAAGTAGGAGGACTGCAAATTCAACCCCAGCACAGACATTTAGTGATTTGGCAAAGACAGGTCTTAAAATTTAAAAATGTAAAGGGTTGAGGGGGTGGTGGGGCTGAGTATGTAGCTCAGCATGAAGGCCCTTAGGTTC
Organism: Heterocephalus glaber; assembly: GCF_053883595.1. Taxonomy (NCBI): domain Eukaryota; kingdom Metazoa; phylum Chordata; class Mammalia; order Rodentia; family Bathyergidae; genus Heterocephalus; species Heterocephalus glaber. The sequence goes on along the minus strand of NW_028258315.1, from coordinate 84,434,348 downwards.
TATTCCCAGTACTACCAAAGGAAAAAAAATTTTTTTTCGTAGAGCTGCATTACTCTGATCCCATTCAATGTACAATCTTCAATGTTCTGCATTTTGCCTAAAAGGAATGAAGTGTTTTCTGAAATATTTGTTAAAATTATTAAAAGCACTTAACAAAATTCAGCAACTTAATCATCAGTTCCAGAAATTATTTTCCGTATCATTTAAAATATTATTTTTCAACAATTATTCTCTTTAGTCTCAACATAGTTTTCAGTTTTCAACATGGATCTAGCTTCTGCCATCACATAATACACATTTCCTTATATCAGACTGCTTATATTACCATAAAAAAAGGAAAAGCGAGGATATACATTTATTTCTCCCATATAATTTCCAGTAGATAGGAGTTCCAGTAGAGTTGGCAACTGCAAGTATTGACAACTCAAACTCCTCCCGCCATTTTGCTCTTCCATACTTTTTATTCAAAGTCATCTCATATTCCAAGAAGGTTGTAGGAATTCCAATGAATATTCCCACACTCCAGCAGGGAAAATCAAGAAAAAGGGGATAAACAGCCACATCACTCCCCTCTAAGTTTCAGCTTGCATGTCATAAACGATAACTTAGCCCTTTGGTTATACTGAACCACTTGAAAGGCTAGAAAATATACAGAAACAGAAAAAGAACCCAACACTGCCAATATGCCTAGCTATAAAAATGTGGTTCTCTTCTTGTTTTAACTAAGGAAGGAAGATAAGTTTTGTGAGGTAAATTATAAGAGACAGACTGCAATGGAGGTTACATTCTTTAAAGAAAATGCGAAACTTACACAAAGATTCATTAAGAAGTTCACTGCAAACTGTTAATATTAATAAAAATGAAGGAAAACCTATATTTTTAACAAGTAGGAGTTAAACAAATTTAAGAATAAGTAATCATCATCACTTTAAAAAATTTTACTGCAAATTAGTACAGACATTATGGAAAAAGCAGTCCTTCAAAAAATTAAAAATAGAGCTACTATCTGATCCACCAATTTAATATGAAGTGTATATCCAAAAGAAATCTGCATGTCAAGAAGATATCTGCACTCTAATGTTCACTGCAGCACTGTTCACAAAAGACAAGAAATGAAAACCAAAGTGCCCATTAACTAATGAGTGACAAGAAAAGTTTGTATATACACACAGTGAAATACTATGTGGCCATTAAAAAAAAGAAATCCCTCATTTGCAACATGCATGGAACTGAGGTTAAGTAAAATAAGCCATTCACAGAGACATACCACATCATCTCACTCAGATGTAGAATCTAAAAGCACTGAGTTCATGGAAGTTGAGAATGGAATGGTGGTTATGCAAAGCTAGGAGAGGAGAGAGGGACGGGGAAATCTTGATCAACGGATACCTAGCTACCATTAGACAGGAACAAGAAGTTCTGGTGTGCTATTACACAGCTGGGTGACTACAGGTAAGAATAATGTACTGTACATTTTAAAAAGTCAGAAGAAATTTGAAAGTTTTTACCATAAAAAAATAAATATTTGAGCAGATATGTTTAACCTGATTTAAACATTACACAATGTATACGTGCATTCAAATAACATTACACTATAAATACGTACATGTGTTGTGTTTTTATGTATCCTTTTAAAAAATAGGGGCTAGGAATTTGCAGCTCATAGATCATTTGCCTATAATGTGCAAGATCCTGGGTTAGAACCCAACACTGCAAAAAACTTCATGTAAGTTTTTTTAAAGAATGCAAGATTGATTTGAAAACAGTCTGGACAAAGGAATAAAATATTACAAAAAATAATGTCTTAAATTATGAGAAAGTGGGCTGGGGATTTAACTCAGTGGTTCTGCCACCTGCCTCTCAAGTGGAAGGTACCGAGTTCGATCCCCGGTACCAAAAAAAAAATTATGAGAAAGAAAAAGTGGGTTTTTTTTTAATTCAAGGAATATAGATGTTACATCAGAAGGATGTTCTTTAGTTCAGTTATTCTTAAAATCTGTTGTAATATCCTAGACAAACACAAATGGAATGGAGAGATTATCTTTATCTTTTTAACAAAATCTACAGAACATTCCAAAATAAAATTCTGAGAAGCATTCAACTGGAGGAAAAATGCTGTACAATTAAAGCAAATATCTAACATTTAACAATGATATGGAGAAACACTTAGTAGTAAATGAAAAATATAGGACATCCATTATATATAAATATTTACAAACACACCATTGTGTGTGTGTGTGTGTGTGTGTGTGTATTTATTTATTTTATAGTCTCGGTCCCTCTCTAGATATAGATAAATGATGGTCTGTGTTTATATATATATATTATCTATACATAATCACAGACCATCATACATTTAAATATGGAAAAAGATTGAGATTAAACAAAATTTTTAAAAATGAAATTAAAATGATAATAGTTAAGCTCTGCTTTGAGGAAGAATCACTGTTTTCTCCATACATTTCATTATTTTTTAATTTTTCTACATGAACCACACTATTCTTGTTTTTTTGGTTTTGTTTTGTTTTTTGTACCAGAGATCGAACTCAGGACCTTGCACTTGCCAGGCAAGCACTGTGCTGCTGAGCAACATCCCCGGCCCATGAACCACACTATTTTAATGATTACTGTTCATGAATGACTTTCACCAACCTCAAAAAGCAATCTGGTACCCTACACAAGTGGATAAAGTCAGGCTTCAAGTTATTTTATTACTTGAAATTTGCTTATTTAAAAAAAAAAGGGTGAAGAGTCTCTAACAGGGCTATACCTTTACCAGTATAAATACACATTTACCAGCAAAATACACATTTTTCTTTACTTCATAGTAATAACCCAAACTCTTTGTGCTCAACTTGTATTCAACTTACTAGCAATCACACATCATGTCTGTCAGCTTGTACAAGTCATTCCCAACCAAATGCTACATCCATCATTCAAACAGTTTACCTGTCTGTGGCCAGGGATTTAGCTCAGTGGTTCCTGCGCCTGCCTCGCAAGCACGAGGTCCCGTGTTTGATCCCTGGTACCCAAAAAAAAAAGTTTACCTGGACATATGGATTACTTTGTTTGTCTGATTCTGTGGAATTTACCATTTGTCCTTCATATTTCTACAAATCCTTTCACTTTCTGTATTTCTTACGATTTAAAGAAAACTTTTGCCCTGCTATACATTTTTTTGGTTACTTATATAGTGAACACATGTAACAGAAATTACATCTTGTATCTTTATGATTACATTGCATTGTCTTGAATTTTCTGGAGTTATTACTGGGTATACACAAAATTATACTGTGGATATTAATTCTGTTATATGAGTGTCTCAAAATTACCATTAATAGAGTCTAAAATTTATACTTCAAAGTTCTCTATACTTTCTATTGTGATTTAATTTCCTAAACTATCACACCATAAAAAATAGAAAAAGAAGAAGAAAGTAATTTATTTTAAACTACTAACAAGTACACGGGGTGAACCAAAATAGCAATGAAAAAGTAATACATGCACATACATGCACACACACGAACGCACGCGCTCGCGCGCGCGCGCGCGCACACACACACACACACACACACACCCATAATTCTATAGAAAAACCAGAAGGTAAAATGTCACAGTGGGCAGGGATATTCAAAGACAGATCCTTGACTAAGACCAAAATCACATACAGCTAGGAAAGTAGTTGTCACCCAAGGGAAATATTACCCCTAAGGAATGTGTGGTAATATCTGAAGAAATTACTTTCACTTGTCACAAACGGACGTTATTAGCCCAGTGTGGTGGCGAAAACTTGTAACCCTAGCACTCAGGAGGCTGAGGTAGGCAGAACACTAGGAGTTCAAGGACAGGCTGTGCTACATAATAAGTTCAAAGCCACCCTAAATAGCATAGCAAGACCCTGTCTCAAAAAACCAAACAAAGAAACAAAAACCAAATGGGAAGTACTATTTGCATCTAGTGCAGTCATGGCAAACCTTTTATAGTTTTCAGTGACCACAAACAGCCTGCTGAGGCACAAGTGCCACAGGTTCACCACCACTGATCTAGTGGGTAGTGACCAGGGATGATGCTAAACAACCTAGTATGCACCAGAATATCCCCCAAATGAATTCTTCAGTCTATAATGTCAAAGGTACTAGAATGACCAGTAAGAGTTAAAAAGAAGAGATAGAATTTACACAGAATGGAATATTGAAAAAAACAACAGATGGCCATTATACATATTTTTAATATGGCTAGAAAAAGAAGAGTGGGAAACAAGAGTGCAATAACATAACTGGAAGTAAGCTGTGATGGACACCAACAGAAGTCTGAAAAACCAAGAAGATATGGAAAAATAGCTAAAATAACAAAAGTATTAAAAAGCAGAGGCACAAAAGCCTTACTAGACCAAACTGAAGACAGATGAGGACACCAGTGTCCAGATAAACAGAAAACTAGGTATCTCTATACCATTGTTTTAATTATTTAGCTATCAAGAAAGTACAAATATCCACGTTAGCTATAAGAAAATAAAAGTGTGAACTTCAGGAAAGAGTAAGTACACTCAAAAACCAGTCTTCATCCTGAGTGTATATCCCTAACACTGGTGCAACTGGACTTCAGGAATTCACAAGGCTCAGGAGATAAGACGGTAAGGAGATTAACAAAAGAAAACAGCCGAACAAAAAATGGTGAGTCAGGGCTGTATTTTCCTATTGACAAGAAAAACACACACACACACACACACACACACACACACATATCCTTGCTGTTACCACTTTGTAGTTATACCCAACCTCAATACCCTTAATATCTCTAACCCCTGACAACAACTGATCTATATCCCACTTCTCTAATTTGAACATTTTTAGGATAGTTTCAGTTCGCCCAAGATTATAACCACAAAGCGTCCTTCCTGTAAGTTCTCAGACTAAATCATAATATGTGCCTGATCCAATAAACCTTGTATGAAGATGTCACCGAAAGAGCTCTTAAACTGCTAGGCAGGCAAGGGGACAAAGCACAGGTAATTTGTCTGTAAAAGAAAATAACTTCAACCCAGGGTTCAAAGAATCTAGCACTTTTCTAAAAAGAACTACTCCAGTCCAAAAAAAGAAAAGAATAAATAATCACAACACATACAAGGATACCATATACAATGAATGAGAACCAATACAAAAGATAAAAGACAAAATTTTATATATATATATAATATATAATTTCAAGAAAAAAATGTAACTTTAATTCAATATAAAAGCTAATAGAGTTGATACAAATCTGTTCTTTCACAGAGAAAAAAGAATAAACACAAAGATTATTTTAAATTCTATCCAGTGCTGGGGATGTAGCTCAGTGGTAGAGTTCTTGTTTAGCATATGCCAGAGAGGGAGTATCTGAAATTCAATTCAAACAAAGAAACAATGCAAAAGCAGTTACCAGATACAAAGAATAGAAGAGAGGAGTCTAACAAAATACATCTGGAACTTGACAAAAGACCATTCTTTACACTGCCAATGCACTGGAGAAACTTTTGAAAATTCCAAATGAAGTTTCAAAAAATCATATTTAGATGTCATGGTAATGTCAAATTGCTATAAAACTTTCTTGATGTAGCCAGGCATGGTGGTATGTGCCTGTAAATCCAGCACTCTTAAGAGAATGAGGGAGAAGGATCAAAAGCCTGAGCCCAACAGGGGCAACTTGGCAATTCAGCAAGAAAAAATAAAGTTTCTAAATGTTTACTCTGAAATTCCGTTTTTAATTCATCACAGACCAGTTAAGTCAGTTTGTAGACCAGCACTGATCTGAAGACCACACTTTGAGTGGTACTGATCTAAAACACAAACAGATCAATACGATAAAACAATGTAAGAGAAAAATGATAATGTATACAATATTCAAATAGAAATTGTTTAAATTTTTGCATATCAATTGAAGACACAGAAGGAAAGTCTGAAAGGCAAGAAACAAAGACAGTAAAACTCCAGGAAAATATGTAACTCTTCTGTTTAGAGGCTACATCACCACAATTAGCACAACACAATCCCGAACTAGCATTATCTATTATATTTTAAACAAAGAATAAGGGCTGGATGTACTCTAGATGAACAAAGCACTGACAAGTGAATTAGAAAAGAAAAGTAATTAGGAAAATAATAATAAGGAAATTATTTTTATAGGAAAATAATAATAATAAGGAAAGTAATTAGAGACCAAATTTCTAGAGCTAAGATCTCACAATAGATATATGCTATCTCTACTGCCAAAATTGTGTTTAGCTTATTAAATTAGGATTATTTTTAATGTGTAACTTATGAAATATAGAAATTAAAACCTTATATTAGCAGAGGCTGAATATATTTTTAATTATATTGAAATGAATAAGATTCCAATTTCCATTAACTATTTTTATTCAATGTTAGGTGAACTACATAATCCTGAGGCATATTTTGCCTGTCAGATTCTCCAAGCACAACAGATTTCTTTACTTTTAAATGCAGTTCATTTAAAGACCCTACTCAGATTTCTAGCAGAAGTCAAATGTAAATTCAAACCTACCTTGTAAAACAGCAATTATAGCATCACACCTCCTAAGAATCAGAATATCTACATAAATGTTTCATCATTCTTCAAATGTTTGACACATATCTAACTGAAGCATCACAACAACCCCATGGGATTCTGGTTTTATGGAATAGATATAGTAACAGCTAAAAGCTTAGACTGTGAGAGAACATGGCAAATAGTATCAAAAAATGTATGTAAATTGAATGTAACAACATAAAAAGAAAAAATATCCAAAATCTAATCAACAGCTGCTTCTTAGCACCATTCCTCCATAATATAATATTGAAAAGACAATCATTAGGTATACCCAGAAATTAACTACATAAAAGGATGCATTCATTCAGTGTCACCAAATTCAAACAATTTAACAAGAAAATGTCTTAAAACAATCACTTGTTGAAGTTAATAATATTCATATGCCATCACCTCCAAGAACATGGAAAAAGAATTAAAGTAAGAAAAAACGGGCTGAGTGATTAAAACTTCCATTGCATATAAGTAGTTTGAGACACTTGGAAAAGCTCAGTGGCAAAATCCTTAAATAAAAAAATTATTTTCCAAATTACTTTATAGCTGTACTAAGACAAAGGTAATGTCTGAACAGATACAAGACACAAAGCATCTTAACTTGGTGGTTCAGAATGAAACTGGATTTAAGGATGAAATATATATATAGTGGAGTTTTGTTTGTTTGTTTAAAAGGGCATTACAGCTAGATACAATGTTTGGGGCAGGAGAATATTTAGCCTTATATTTTCAAACTTCGACAGCCAATACCAAGTTTAAGTATCAGTCCATTCTGACATTAAAAAAAAAACAACTGAAATAATTCACGATGCCTTTTGAGTTCCTGAAGTCATAATTACACTGCATGTTTTAGGTTGCTTCAGGTTGTGTAGAAAGAAAAGGGCAGGATTTTAAACATTTATCTACATAAGGGCCGGGGATTTAGCTCAGTGGCACCATGCCTGCCTCGCAAGCAAAGGCTCTGGGTTCAATTCCCAGTACCCCCCCCCCAAAAAAAATAGAGAGAGAGGCACTTTCACGTATAGAAAATGTTCTCCAAATCGTATTCTTTTCACTTGTATTTAACCCTACTTAAAACATGGAAGTTGCATAAAATTCTTAAGATAAACTACAAATTAAAGTACTTTAAAAAGTTTTTTAAGTAGTAAAAGCAAGCCACAACATCTTTTTCTTTTTCATCCATAAAATCAAGCCACAAAGTCAAAATTCTTTATCATAACACTTGCACTGCCTTAAAATTTCAGAAGTAGCCAGGAATGGTGACAAACACCTGTAATTCCAATGCTCTGGGAGGCTGAGGCAGGAGGATTACAAATTCCTGGTCTGGGCAACTTAGTGACTTAACAAGACACTGCCTCAAAATTAAAAATACAAAATAAAGAGCTGAGGGTGTAGCTCAATGTGAAGGCTGCGGGTTCAATAAACCCTGGTACACAAAAACAAGCAAACAAAAAACACCACATTTCAGGGGTAACAAAAACAGCAGGTAGTAGTTCACCTCTACATCTGTCAAAAGACGTGACTGTGACATAGAATAGGGACACTCAGGAAGACAAAAGACGGTAAAGTCCTTGGGCCTTACTCCAGGACCAGTTACCTTCCTTTGCTAACAGTGAATGGAGTGTGCCCTCCCCCATCCTCCTATTCTCCTAGCAAGGACCAGGGGAGCTATAAAACCAGGAAGGTGCATGAAGTCTCCAAGAATGAGAGCAACTGCTGATCCATATACACTATTATACTAAGAAGAGTGAACAAATGGCACCTGTAATATTTATTTTAAGACAAAAGATGTTAATGCATGAGTTGGTTTTTTTCTAAACTAAAACTTTAATATTCAGGTTTAATTGCAGTGTTGGCACTCGCTGATAAATAACGTTTTGAGTTGCAGTCTAGGCACTCATCTCTAAAAGGTTCACCATTATTGTCTAGGAAGAAGCCCCTTAAAACACAAGGAGGTTTTCTTTAAATGCCATACTCATAACTCAGTAGAAAATTACCAGCTGCTAGCCCATACCAGTGGTGCCACAAAAGTTAGGACCCCTCTTTTGTTAACAGGCCAGTCTGATCTTCACCATCAGAGCAGTGCCCTCTTCAGTTCTTCTTCTCAAGATAAAGTCCTTTCCTCGCTCTTCTTTCTCAAAGATTTTGCCTATAAATGTGTGCCATTGCCTGTTTTCACTTCTATTTTCAGTGAACGAAGTGCCCATGTGCATTCTATATCAAGCTTACTAGAGGTAGATGCTAATAACTAAAATCAATGACTAAGATCATCAGTCAAAGAACCAAGCTTTCTTGCCAAAATACCCAACAGGTAATGAACTCATATATACAAGAGTCTAGGAACAGAACCTAAAATCATTAGAATAAAGTTTTCTTCCAAAATGAGTATTTTATAAAACAATCTTGTTAACTTCTTTTCCATTCCAGAATAACTCACTAAAATTGATACCTGAAAAGATTGCACCATATTTACACTACTTCACAAATCCAACTCTAGAAATAATTGACCTTGCCTCAACATTTTATGCCTTTTATGTTGAAAGGACACTGTAACTTCCTAGGTTTAAACAGCTGAATCCATCAAAACACTAAATATACCAAAGACTAAGACCACTTTTGATATGGGAAATAATACTGGAAATGAAATGTGAAATATATCTCCCAACCTGTTAGCTGTCTGATACGCCGAGCACATGTTCTCTAAAAATCAAAGAATGAATTCTAGGAACAATGATGGTTAAGAGTGGGAAGATATTTGATAGGATAGCTCCTGAGAGGGAGGAGGGGTCCTGAATGGGTAGCCAGGGACTCCAAGCTACAGGGGAGTTTTATAGAGTGAAACCCATGTGGGTACAACGTGCGCTATAGACATGATCATAGAATGAAGTTATGAGTACAGTCACTTAGGTAACAGTAGTCCAACTGGGAAACAAGCCAACAACAAAGACTTCTAGGAAATGGTGGGTCTAGAGGTCTCTGGTCATCCCAGGGTGGATGTGTCTATCTAGACTTCATTAGGCCCAGTGTTTGTCTTTTGAGGAAGTATGTAGGTCTGGTCATCTTGTCTTTATCGTGAGGCCTGTTCTCCAACAGATGTCTCCAGCTGCAGTCGTGGAGTGTTTCACTCTTGTCCTGACTCTCTGGAGGACCTACCCCTATGTGATTGCCGATAATATTTTACCTAACTCAGCTGTCTATAATACTTTGACTTTATACATACATACACACACGCGCATGCACACAGACACAAACACACTAGTGAGGTGTTCTTTTCAAAAATATAAGTAACATTTTTGAATGGTTAACCCTTAAAACATAAAATATATTATATTTTGGAAGAATACTAGGTAACCATGTTATAGATAACTTTTTCAGCAATTAAGGACTAACTCTAGTATTAAATTACAAATATTACCAAGAAAATCAAGCGGAAATAGTTCATGCCTTGTTCTCACCTAATTATAAAAATTATCTTAAAAGGTTATGTGACTTCTTTCAAATTCTGTATAAGGTTGTAACTATTCATAATTATATATTTAAACTTAAATTATATTAAATTAAATATACTGAATTTAAATTATCTTTACAAATTTTTATAATTAAGCAGTCATAATTTATATGAAATCCTTTAAGAAAAAAATCAGATCTAATCTAAAATTTTAAGACCTTTTTAAAAATAAACTCATTAATTTCTATTAGATTAACATTTATATGTAAAAAGATATAGGTTATTACTTTTCCACTTAAGTTCTCTTTATCAAGGGTAAATAAAAATCATTAAAGGTTATTTTAAGTTTTTAAATTTAAATTAGTAAATTTCCTAAACTTTGGGATAATTTTTTGTAAATCCTTGTTTAAAAATTATAAACTGCCATATAATTATAAATGCAATTTTAATGTGTTAAGATAATTTAAATTCAAAGACATAATGAACAATCATTATAACTTTTAATTACATTGTATTTGAGAAACTTTTATTACTTTAAGAAAAGAATTACAGGTCACCCACCAACTCCACTTCATTTTACTGTCAAGATATTTTACGTCATACAAAAACTAATCTTGTATTCTGGAGGAAAAAACACTCTGATTTTGATGTTACATCCATTTTCTCTCTTCAGTAACATTTACAGAATTTTCACAGTCAAGTATAACCTATTCAAAAGAAGTTAACAAGAACTTTAAGTACACTTTACCAGTAAACATCTAAGACCCACTTAGCTAAATTTAATTTCCCAGTTACTGAAAAAAATTATTTAAACTACTGTAATTAAATATTTTTATAACAAAAATCAATCTAACAAAATATCTAAATAAGAGAAATAGTTCATGTTTCTGTTAAAGGCCCAAGTATTTCTCCATATTCTAATACAGAAAAATCAGAAGACAAACAAGAGTTCTTTATGAACAATTTCACTTATGTGAATGAAGCACAAATGTAATGGTTGCTGCTACTCAAAATAGTTTCTTCACAATTACAAACATAAACTAAATAATAAGTAAAAATATGTAGTTTTTTTCCACAGAAAGCCAAGTTAACAACTTAGGAAAAAATAAAAAGAAATACAAAATATTCAACATGTTATTCTAAATACTCTGGATAAACCATGCATGAGCTTTATCAGGATGAGCAATTTTAATACTGTAACACAATATTGTTGTAAGTACGCACATTTCCATTAACTATAATTTATAATAAGTAATATTCAAATTATGCATTCAAATCTACATAAATATGAAACCATCTTTGCTTCCTATTATGTGTATTTATAAAACAATAAACATCACACTGAACCCCACTGTTCACCACCGCCTATCATAAACTTGGTATGTGGCCTCTTAATTCATTTCCTGGCTTATTTGGATATGTAAGTAACAGCTATATTTTGTGTATTTTTCAAGTAACATAAATGGTATCTTATTGTAAGTATTTGCTTCTTTTATTTTGTATTTTTGGAGTGTGTGTGTTTTGCTTGTGGGGATTGGGGACTGAACCCAAAACCCTTCCATTAAGCTAAATTCCCAGCCTTTTTTGCTTCTTTTAATTTAGAGACAGTGTTTTGCTATGCTAGGCTTGAACTTAAGATACTCCTGCTCCGGCTCCTTCCTGAGTAGGAAAGGCATCCTGGTTCTTCTAATACAACATGACTTATAATATCTACTAATACATCTACTAATCTGTTTCCTCTTAACTATTATAAAGCATTGAAACATATGTATACCATATTTTTTTATTCCCTACTGATGAACACTTAGGTTATTTCTAATTTTTCACTATTATCAACTATCCTTAATAAGGTCTCTTTGTTCATACAAAACACCTTCTCCTACAGCAGGGTCTCAACTTTAGATTTATTGACCTTTGTGGGCTGGATATTTATTTCATTGTTGGGATATGTCCTATAAATTATAGGAATTTGAACAACAGCCCTGGCCTCTACCCAGTTGATGCTAATAACATTCCCCAACTGTGACAACCAAAAATGCCTCCAGACATCACCAATGATGCCTAGTGATAAAACTGCCCTCTGTTGAGAACTGCTGCTTTAAAGTACGTAAGTGCATACAAAAGTAAAATTGAAACCAGCTGCGACAGCATAGGTAATCCCTGTACTGAGGGAGGCTTGAAGCAAGAAGATCACAAATTTCCAGTACTACCTGGGCAACTTTTCAAGATCCTGTTTTAAATAAATAAATAAGGGGCTGGGAGGGACAGCAGGGTATAATAGCTCAGTGGTAGAGTACCCCTGCATTCAATCCCCAGCACTGTGCCAAAAAAAAGAAAGAAAGTAAAATTGATGGGTTATATGTATATTTTCCATTTTACTGGATACTGCCCAACTGTTCTCCAAATAGCTCTATCAATTTACACTCCCATCAGCATACAATACCTCTGGTTTCCAAACATCCTTGCCAAAACTTCATAATGTCTGATGATGTAAATTTTTCCAATAAAATAAATCAATAATTTTCCAAAGGGAGAATGCCACTGGAACTTTTCAAAAATAAGTGATACCTATAGGCCACTTCTTAGAAATAACACTCTAAGAGGAAATCACCTACATTATACTTATACATTATACATTATATTCCCTTTACCTCTTTTCTGCTAGGCATTTTTCTTGGCATACATACTATTAATGTTAGTATAATAAATTACTTCTAACATTTACAACTTATTCCCCCTGGAAGCTTTGCAATTGTGATACTTGATCCATATTTCCTAATGAATCTTCCAAGACCAAGCAAACTCACTTGAAATATTTTGATTGATGTCAAACACTTATCATAAAAATTACACTTTTAATTCCTGGCCTGTAAATATAAAAGTAGGCTAGACATACGGAACTGGACATTCACAATATTTCTAAACCCCATCCAAAGAATCTATTAAATAAGCAAACTAAAATGATTCTAAAAACGGACTCAGACTGAATCAAAATGGTAGACTAAACACACATCTTGCTTTCCCCAATCCACAACAAATCCACAAAAATTACACCTGAACTTTGTATTTTCTAATTTGTAGTCCTATGTAAAACTCAATGTTAACTCCTGTTCATTAGCTCTGTGAGCTGCCTGTTGTTTAGACATTATCACTTTGTATAAACAATCTTGTATGGGGTTGTTACTGGCAAACATATAACCTTGTGTAAGGCTACAGCACACTGAAATGATTAACAAACCAGACTAGAAAATCAAGACAGAACAAAAACTAAAAGAAATAGCAGAAACAAAACAAGATCATCCTAAAGTTAAAAAAAAAAATTGCTGCAAAATAAGAAATGCTCTGAGACAACCCAGAGTGGGAAAATTTTTTTACCAGCTATTCAGATAAAGGACTATTATCTAGAATATATAAAGAACTAAAAAAAAAATCAAACCCCCCCAAATTTAAAGACCTAATCCCAAACTGGAAATAAAAACACACTTCTCAGATGAAGAATCAGAAACAGCAAATAAATATATGAAAAAATTTTCAACATCACTGGTCATTTGTGAGATGCAAATTAAAACAACGCTGAGATTCCATCTTACTCCAAAAAAGAATGGCTGCTATCAAGAAATCAACCAATAAATTCTGGAGGGGATGTGGGGAAAAAGGAACCCTTTTCCACTGTTGGTAGGAATATACACTGGAGCAACCACTGTAGAAATCAGTGTGGAAATTTCTCAACAAACTAAAACTAAAGGCTCCAATTGACCCACCTATACCTCTTCTTGGTATCTTCTCAAAAGAATTAAAAACATCATACCACAACGATATATGCACATCCATGTTTATAGCAGCACAGTTTGTAATAGCTAAATCTTCGAAACAGCCCAAATGCCCATCAACTGATGAGTGAATAGAGAAGATGTGGGGTTTTTTATACAATGGAGTATTACTCTGCCAAAAAGCAGGATAGGCTTCAGACATTTATAGCTAAATGGATGAACCCTGAGACCATACTCTTAAGTGAAACAAATCGGACACACACGTTTAAATAATGCATTATTTCTCTGGTGTGAGAAACCGAAAGTAAAAATAAGGACTGAAATATATACTGGATGTTGGAAAATGGGAAGAAATTGTTCAAATGGGAAGGGAAACAAGGGAAGAGGGAAGGATAATGGAAGGAAGGGACAATTTAAAAAAGTGAAAATAGATGGCCAGGGATTTAGCTCAGTGGTTTTGCCGCCTGCTACGCAAGTGCAAGGACCCGAGTTCAATCCCTGGTACCAAAAAAAAAGTGAAAATAGAAGGAAAAAATGGAAACAAAGCTTCTGTATATAGGGAGGGAAGGGGGCTTCGAGAGAGATGGGATAAAATAAAATTTATTAAAAAAAAAAAAGAAAGAGGGCCAGGGATGTAGCTCAGCAGCACCATGCCTGCCTGGGAAGCACAAGGTCCTGAATTCAATCCCTGGTACAGGAAAAAAAGGGAGGCAGGCTCTGAGAGAGGTTCAAGCATTAGAAGGCATGTATTTGAAGCAAGAGAAGTCTGAAGACTACCAATGACATGAATACACATTAAGAACATCTAGACATCCTACCTCTCACCTTTCTTTCACCTGTGCTGCCACCCTGGGGCCAGGGGTAGCCTAGGCCCTCAAGAAAGAAATAATAACTATGGGCTCTCAGTTAAAACCAAATTATAGAAGCCTGGTATGCAACATAAAAAATCTATACCTTAATATTTTGTAATGAAAGATCATTAAAGGTTTCTGAGGAACTGGATATATGACACATACCTGAGGCAGGACAGAAATAAGTTTTATAGAAGACTGAAGAGTTCAAGTTGAGATGGGGGGGGAGGGAGAGAGGGAGGGAGGAGGAGGAGGAAGAGAGAGAGGGAAGGGAGGGAGGGACAAAGGGAGGGAGGGACAAAGGGAGGGAGGAAGGAAAATTTAAAAGGCTGGGGCTATAGCTCAGAGCTCTATAGCTCAGTGCAAAGGCCCTGAATTCAATCTCCAGTCCGGGCAGTAAAAATAACTTTCTGAGGGAATATTCAGAATGATCAGTGTTTTAGAAAGGTTAATCCAGCATCGGTAAAAATAAACTATAGACAGGGAAGAATATACACAGGAAGGTCAATTGGTCCAGACATAGTAAAGGAGGATCCTGAAAGCCAGATGGACGCTTACAAAAACAAAGGAAGATTGTGCCGGGGATTTAGCTCAGTGGTGGTTCCAGCGCCTGCCTTGCAAGCACAAGGTACCAAAAAAAAAAAAGGAAGATTAACTGAGATATAGTATAAGAGGAAAAGATAGAGTAAAGATTGCCTCCATTCATTTATACCTTCAGAAAAGTATTAAAATTATAGTACTCTTAAAAATTTAGCATATCAAATTAATCTGAGGGTAAAGAAGTCAAGAGTAACATTAAGGTTTTGGGCCTGAGAAGGCAGTATGAGACAGAGAAGTCTGAGAATACTGAATTTACAGACTAGGGCCTATTTGAGTTTTAGAAATGCTGTCTTTTGAATTCCATTTTTTATGTTGAAAAGGTATTTTATAACAAATATATTTATAAAAGTGTTTAACTTTATATTATGAAGTACTTGATACATGCAAAAAAACAGGTGTATTATAGAGAGACATATGTTATAAAGACAACAATAATATGAACAGGTTAACCCATTTCTGCCAACTTGTGTTCACTGGAGACACATGCATGATTGTGCCATTAGGCAGCTTGTACCACCAGGGGCACATGCATGACTATCCCACTGGGTGGCACAGGGAAAGTCCCATGGTGTGGTACAAGCTGCCTGATGGGACAGTCATGCATTTACAACCCCACCGTGAGCATGTTAAACTCATCTCTGAACCTAAAAAGGTAGAATATTACCAATATCGTCAAGATCCTAGTGTGTTCCTTACCAAGTCTTTATCCTTCTGTCCCAAATACATTTAAAAGGCAAATATGTAAATACTATACCAAATGGTCATTCTAATAGCAGATGTCAGCCTAACTCTAGCTACAACCCTTGATTTCTAATACAGCTGTTTCTTTTTTCATTAAATTTATTGGTACATTTAAGATACACAATATAGTGACATTCACCATTGGAAATTTGCATCTTTACATAATCCATCTTGGTTCTTATTTTTTCCCCATTCCACTGCCCTCCTTTCAACTCCACCACTCTACCCTATCTACAAAGACTTTGTTTCCACTTTTTTCCTCATATTAATTCCATTCCTTTCTTCCTTTTCTCCTACCCCTCCCACTTCCCCTTCCCCCTTGCACCTTTTCTTCCTATTTCACATTATCTATTATACCTTTTAGTCCTTATCTACACTTTCAGTTTTGCACACTAGAAAAACTATTCCATATTTACAGGTGTCCTATTTATTTCACTTAAGAGTATCGCCTCAATGTGCATCCATTTAGCTATAAATGTCTCTAGTTTCCCCTTCTTTATGGCTGAGTAATACTCCGTTTTATTTTTTTGTTTTTGGTTTTTTGTGGTACCCGGGATCGAACTCAGGTCCTTGCGCTTGCACAGCAGGCTGTGAAACCACTGAGCTAAATCCCCGGCCCTCCATTTTATTTTTTAAAACTCACATTTTCTTTATCTAGTCTCCAGCTGATGGGCAATTGGGTTGCTTTCCAAGTTTTAGCTATCATGAATTTTGCTGCTATGAACATGGCAGCACATATATCACTGTGGAATGATTCTTTTAGTTCTTTAGGGAAGATACCCAGCAGGGGAATAGCTGGGTCAACTAGGACTTCCAATCCTAGTTCCTGGAGGTATCTCGACACTGATTTCCACAGTGGTTGCATCACTCTGCACTCCCAACAATGGAGAAGGATTCATTTCTCCCCACACCCCCGCCAGCATTTGTTACTGGTTGATTTTTTTTTTTTTTCACTGTGGGTACAGAATTTCTTTTAATAACTAAAACACAGAGAAACAAGACAGGACTGAATCACTAGACCCTTCACATTCCTAACCGTTTACTTTCAGCCAAGGAAACAAAAGCCAGAAAATGCAGAAATGATCATTTTGGGGAAAATATCAAAATGATCAAACATAAATCAGCAGAAGGGTGTTCTGATTTCTTAGGTGAACAGAGGAATGTGTCTCTATAACTTTGCTGAAATAACCTCACAGAACAATCCATGACAGTTGCTTAACAGTATCTGTGCAGACATTTCCAAGCAAACCAACACAATAGATCATTCTCATACATATCCAGTGTAAGAATATCAGGAAAAATAAGTAAAAAAAAAAAAAAAAAAAAAAAAAAAAATATATATATATATATATATATATATATATAGCTAGCCAGTTACACTGCATTGTTTGCAAGTGTCGCAGTCACCTGAACTGTCAAATAATTTAAACTCAGTAACAAGTAGAATTCAAAACAATGCAGGATCTTGCTGCTGTGCACTTGCACTGCCCCGTTCAGAATGCATCTGCAGGCTGAGGTGCTTTTCCTGGGGCTGGCCCACCCATCCAGGCCCTGGGACACACACATCTCACCCAGCTGTGCCTCACTCAGTCTCTGGCTCATGTCCCTGAATCAAAGTCCCTGTGCCGAGGCTCCAGATGTGAATCTTGAGGTTGCCCTTCTGGGATGCCCTAGAGTCACAGTAGGGACACTTGTAGAGCTTCAGTCCTGTGTGCTTGCGCATGTGCTGCAACAGGGAGCTCTGGAAGAGGAAACTCTTACCTCAGATGCAACAGTTATGGCATGCAGCCTTGTCCCCATCCACCTCCTGGCTCCTGCTGGCCCTGGGTGGGCTGGGCCCTCTCCTCAGGTCCATCTCAGCCTGTTGTGATCCACTGGGACATGTTACTGGGCCAGGGAAACAGCTTTCTCATGAAGGCCTGAAAGAACAGTGTCTTATCTCTCCATTCTCAGGGAGGCTTCTGCTGCGTGGAGACAATGAGAGACGTACCTGCGACCAGGAGGTGCATGGTCCAGATGGGGAACCAGGAGATGGCAGTAAGCACCCCCTCTTTGTTATGGTGAGAAGTGGGCTGCGGTCCAGTCTCTTTCACTTCTTGGGTTACAGTGCAGGCTTGTGACTTCAGATCCACATGATGAGGGCAGGGGGCCAGCTGGGAGGGGCAGGGGTGGGGCAGGGGTGGGGCGGGGCCCTCCCGGGGCCCTCCCTCCCCCCCACACCCTATGGCCCAGCCCCTGGAAACCCAGCAACAAGCAGCCACCCCCCACCGGGGTGGGCACATAGCTGACTGGTTGATTTCTTGATAGCAGCCATTCTTTCTGGGGTGAGGTGGAATCTCAGTGTTGTTTTCATTTGCATCTCTTGAATGACCAGTGATGTTGAACATTTTTTCATATTTCCCATGTCTACTTTTTTGTCTGAGAAATGTCTGTTCATTTCAGATGCCCATTTTTAGATTGGATCTTTAAATTTGGGAGGTCTCATTTTTTAAAGTTCTTTATATATTCTAGATAATACACCTCTGTCTGAGGGACACCTGGTGAAAATTTTTTCCCACATTGTGGGTTGTCTCTTCACACTACTGGTGGTTTCTCTTGCTGTGTAGAAGCTTTTTAGTAAGAAGAGATCCCACTTGTTGATTGTTTGTACTAGTTCATGGGCAACTGAGGTTTTGTTCATAAAATCTTTTCCTACACCAATGTCTTCAAGAGTCCTACCTGACCTCTGTTCTAGGCAGTTCAGCATTTAATATTTAGATCTTTAATCCATTTCAATTTTAGTTTAGTGCATGGTGAGAAATATAGGTCTAGTTTTAATCTTTGGCAAGTTGAAATCCAATTTTTCCAGCACCATTTCTTAAAGAGGCTATCTTTCCTCCAGTGAGGGTGTTTGGCTCCATGGTTGAAGATGAGGTGGCTGAGTGTGTCTGGAGTTGTTTCTGCATCTTCTAATCTGTTCTGTTTGCCAGTACCATGCTGTTTTTATCACAGCGGCTTTGTAATATAGTTTCAAGTTGGGGTTTGTGATACCTCCTACCTTGTCTTTGTTGCCTAGTACTACTTTTGCTATTCTAGGTTTCTTCTTTTTCCAAATGAATTTTTGGATTCTTTTCTCCAGGTCTGTGAAGTATGCTGCTGGGATTTCAATTGGGATTACACTCAATCTAGATAGCAGTTTTGGAAGTATGGCCATTTTCACTATGTTGATTCTTCCTACCCAGGAGCAAGGGATATCTTTTCATTTTCTGATATCCACTTCAGTATTTTTTCAAGGCACTGTAGCTTTCACAGTAGAGGTCTTGGATTTTTTTTTCTTACGTTGATTCCAAGGTATTTCAATTTTTTGGATGCTATTGTGAAAAGAATTTTTTGCCCTATTTCTCTCTCAGTGAGTCTGCTGTTGGTGTACAGAAAAGCTACTGATTTTTGTGTTGACTTTATATCCAGCTACTTTACTGAATTTGGTTATTAGGTCTAGAAGACTTTTAGTGGAGTTCTTGGGGTCTTCTATATACAGTATCATGTCATCTGCAAATAATGACAATTTGATTTCTTCATTTCCTATCTTTATGCCTTTTATTTCTTTCCTTATTTAATTGCTGTGGCTAATGTTTCCAAAACTATATTGAACAGGAGTGGTGATAGTGGACATCCTTGTCTTGTTCCTGATTTTAGTGTGAAGAATTTCAGTTTTTGACCATTTAGTGTGATATTGGGGTTAGTTTTTCATAGATGGCTTTTATCAGATTGAGGTAGAGACCGTCTATTCTGAGTTTTTGTAGGGTTTTTATCATAAATGTGTGTTGGATTTTGTCAAATGCTTTTTCTGCATCTATTGAGATGATCATATGGTTTTTGTCCTTTGTTCTATTGATATAGTGTATTACATTTATTGATTTGTGTATGTTGAACCATCCCTGCATCCCTGGGATGAATCCCACTTGGTCAGGGTGTATGATCTTGATGATCTTCTGCATTCTATTTGCCAGTATCTTATTAAGGATTTTTGCATCTATGTTCATTAGTGAGATTGGCCTATAGTTCTCTTTTTCAGTTGGGTCTTTCTCTGCTTTGGGGATCAAGGCGATGCTTGCTTCCAGGAATTAATTCAGGAATATTGCTTCCCTTTTAGTTTCACTGAAGAGTTTAAACAGTAGTGGCAGTAGTTCTCTCTAAATGTCTTGTAGAATTCAGCAGTGAAGCCATCAGGACCTGGGCTTTTCTTATTTGGTAAGTTTTTAACTACGTTTTCAATTTCACTGATTGATATTGGTTCATTTAGAATTTTTAGGTCATCTTTGTTCAACTTTGGTAATTCACACATATCCAGAAATCTGTCCATTTCTTCTGTATTTTCCATCTCATTGGCGTATAGGTTCTCAAAGTAGGTACTGATGATCCTGATTGCTGCTAGGTCCACTCTCATCATTTTCATTCCTAATTGCATGGATTTGGGCCTTTTCTTTCCTTTTTTTGACAAGGTTGGCTAAAGGTTTGTCAATTTTCTTTATTCTTTCAAAGAACTGACTCTTGGCTTCATTGATTTTTTGCATGGTTCTCTTAGTCTCTACTGCATTGATTTCTGCCCTGATGTTTGTAATTTCCTCCCTTGTATGAGCTTTTGGTTTGTCCTGCTCTTCTTTTTCTAGAAGCTTGAAGTTCAGCAACAAGTTGTGTAATTGAGCTTGCTCTGTTTTCCTAATGTGAGTATTTACTGCTATGAATTTCCCTCGTAAGACTGCTTTCATTGTGTCCCATAGATTCCAATATGTTCTATTGGCACTGGCTTTTTTTTTTTTTTTTTTTGGTACTGGGGATCAAACTTGGGTCTTTCCATTTGCGAGGCAGGCGGTGGAACCACTGAGCTAGATCCTCAGCCCTTGGCATTGTCATTTAATTGGAGGAACTGTCTGACTTCTTCTTTAATTTCCTCGGTGACCCATTTGGTATTCAGAAGTGTTGTGCAGTTTCCATGTGTTTATGAAATTCTTGTGGTTTCTTTTGCTATTGATCTCCAATTTCATCATGCTATGGTCTGATAATATACAAGGGATAACTTCAATTCCTTTGCACTTACTTAAACATGTTCTATGAGCGAGTATGTGGTCTATTTATAATGGCCCATGTACAACTGAAAAGAATGTGCATTCTGACTTTGTGGGGTGAAACACTCTGTAAATATCTGTTAAGTTCATTTGTTCAAGAGTTTGAGTTCTAATATTTTGTTGTTTATTTTCTGTCTAGTTGATCTGTTTGTGACAGTAGGATACTGAGGTCCCCCACTACTATTGTATTAGTGCTTATATGATTTTTAATGATGACAGCTGTTTCTGACAATTTGTAACATTCTACATTCTATGCTTCTCCCATCGCTACTGTTCTTCATCAAACTCACTTTTTAGCATATGATGCAATTAACTATCACAACTTCAATTTCTCTCTGTACTTGATCTGAAGAAGTCATCTCCTGGTTCTTTTTTGACATATCACACAAAAGGGAAAAAAATGTTTCTTAATATATAAGAGACTTGCATCTACAGTATCTAATATAGAACTGTTTAAATTAAATACTGGAAAGACAAATATCCCAATTAAAAACTGGGCAAAAGATCTCAATAGAAAAATATCCAAGGAAGATATATAAATAGCCAATAAGCACATGAAAAGATGTTCAATGTCACCAGTCATCAGGGAAATGCAAATGAAAATCAACGTGAGGAGCAAAGTCAGCAAAATGGCAAAGGAGTCAGTTCCAAGTTCTATCTCTCTAGAGAAACATCAAAAAGCAAACAGTAACATAACTGTTAGGATCAACTCTACCAAAACTACAAAAACATAGTATTTTACAGCACTATGCAAACACTAAATCAAGAGAAAGGCAAATTAAAATCCACAAAAAGGGCTTTGTGCTATTTATATAGGTCCTAGCCCCATCCCTTCCTGTCACAAACTGGAGCTTAGCCATCTTCCTTATGTGGTACCCTGGTCTCTGGTGCTAGAGAGAGCTAAACAGACCTTATTCACAAATTATTGTGTAACTATTTAACCTGTCTTGGCGTTCATCTCCATTTCACCCAAGAATTTAGGGTAGAAAAGTAGTGACCATCTTGAAAACACAGCAAACAGAAATAATATCTAGATGCCTAGAATAAAAATGTCCTATTTAAATATATTAGACTACCTAGGCCCCAGAAGCAAAACCTAAAAAGAATTTCTTGAAAAAATTAGAAATAAAGAGGAATTTAGAAGATACTATGCATATCCACACAAAGTTATATAACTAGGAAAGACTTGAGAAGACAGTAGGCTTTCAGTTTGGAATAATTTTTAGGCTAAGTGTAAGTAAGCCTGGCTAAGGCATAAAGGAGTGTCCTTACACAGAGCCAACTTGCAGACTGAGAAAGACATTCTTCTCACTGCTTTTATTCAACTTTTTTCATTTCAGTTGTCATTTAAAATTGTCTCCATCAAACCATTACCTGAACAAATGCTATGAAACAGAGAATTTACTGAACATACATAACAAAGAATAAAGTATTTGCAAAACTGGTTTGGGAAATCACACAAAAAAATGGATTGCTAGAGCTCTCAACAATGAGAGAGAGAGAGAGAGAGAGAGAGAGAGAGAGAGAGAGAGAGAGAGAGAGAGAAACACCCAAGGAAAGGGAAGAATATGATTTACAGAGTTACCATACTACAATATTTACATATCCAGCTGTCAACCATAAAATCATAAGGCTTTACAACAACACAAAAAATAACTGAAATGAAAAATTCCCTAGAATGGCTCAAGAGCAGAGTTCAGCAGGCAAAGAAGAATTAGCAAACTTGAAGATAGTATAACAAAGTATCAAGTCTAAGGAACACAAAGAAAAAATAATGAAGAAAAATGAACACAGTCTAAGAGATTTGCGGAATATCATCAAGCAAATACAGATATTATGGGAGTCATGAGGAAAACAATATGAAATAAAGGGACGAAAACAATTTGTGAAAAATGAATAGTCAAAATCTCCCCCATATCTGATGAAAGAAAGACATGAATCTACAAGCTCAATGAACTTCAGGTAAGATAAGCTCGGAGATTCACACAGAGACGCATTATAACCAAGCTATTGAAATGCAATGCCAAAGAGAGAATCTTGAAAGCAAGACAGAAGTCATTCATCATTTATAAGGAACCTTTAATGAGATTAATACCAATCTCTCATCAGAAATCATAGAGGCCAAAAAGCAGTGGGATGACATATTTAAGTATGGAAATTAAAAACAAAGTCATAATGGTTACTTTTGCCAGAAATCATAAGAGGCCAAAAAGCAGTGGGATGACATATTTAAGTATGGAAATTAAAAACAAAGTCATAATGGTTACTTTTGCAAGTATGATTCAACCAAGTTGAGCCACGGTCAAATAGTATTCAGGTGCTTCTGTGAAGGTGTTTTGGATGAGGACAATGTTTGAATTGATCAAACAAGTAAATAATGGTGGGTGGAATTCATTCAATCAAAGAAATGAATCAAACAAGAGCAGAGTAAGTGAGAAGTCCCTCTACCTGACCACCTTGACTTAGGAAATCAGTTTTGTCCTGCCTTGAGATTTAAACTGAAACATCACCATTTCTTGTGTCATAAGCCTAGTAGCTATCAAGCTAAAATGTATACCATCATTTCTGGTTTTCAGACCTTCAAACTAAAACTACACCATCAGTTCTCTTGGATCTCCAACTTTTCAACTGCAGATTGTGGGGCTTCCCAGACTCCATACTGGGGCTAGGTTTACAGCTCAGTTATACAGCATGTGCTTTACCATGTAGAAGACCCTAGAGGTTTGATCCCCAGTGACACACACATACACACACACACACACACACACACACACAAAGGTACAAAGGTCTAAGTATGTCTGTGTATGCATTTAGAAAATTTTTTTCCACCCATAATCTTCTATGGATCTGTTTCTCTGGATAATCATAATAATTATTAGCCAAAACTTTAAATTACATTTTAAAATATAAAAAATTCTAGCCACACAGTTCGTAATAGTAAAGGCTGGAAACAGCCCAAATGCCCATCAACTGGAAACTGGATAAAGAAGATGCGGGGTTTTTTAATAAAATAGAGTACTACTCAGCCATAAAAAACGAGAAACTAGAGACATTTATAGCTAAATGGATGCATATTGAGGCCATACTCTTAAGCGAAATAAATAGGACACACGTGTAAATACCAAATAGTTTCTCTAGTGTGAGAAACTAAAAGTGTAAATAAGGATTAAAATAAATAATTGATAATTTGAAATAGAAAAAGTCCAAAGAGGTAGCGGAAATGTGAGGGGAAGGGGAAAGGAAAGAAGGGAAAGGAAAAATTATAAGAAAAGAAAAAAATGGAAACAAAGTCTACATAAATAGGGAAGGGTGGAGGGGGTGAAGGGCACAAAGGTAATGGGGAAAAAATAAGAACCAAGATACATCATGTACAGGTACATGTACCAGTGATAAATGTAAACATATTGTATACCTAAAATGTACCAATAAAAGAATTTAAGCAAAAAAAAAAATTCTAGCCATGTATGGTTGTGCATGTCTGTAATTCCAGCACTCAGGAGGCTAAGGCAGTAAGATAGCCGCTAGTTTGAGGCCAACCTGGGCTACACAGTGAGACCCTGTCTCAAAAAGGAAAATAAAAAATTTCTATAACTGAAAGAACTTTCAAAATTAAAAAAGAAATTAAGACTTTTCCAGACAAACAAAAGCTAACAGTCATAAGCATTATGCCTATTCTGAAAGTAATGTTAAAGGAATCCCTGAGTCTAAATGAAAAAGCATTAAAAAGCAACTGTAAGCCTTATGAAAAATAAGTATCTTCAGTGAAGGTAAACACATCGCAAATAAAGACAACTATTACTGTATCTTTAGTTTGTATCTTTTTTTTTTTTTTTGATACCGGGATCAAACTTGGGACCTTGCGCTTGCTTGTGCAGCAGGTGCCAGAACCACTGAGCTAAATCCCTGGCCCTTTATTTTGTATCTTTATTGTCAAATTTCTGTAAGATTTTTTTAAACAAATACATCAAAAATGTATGTTACAGGACACAAAGTATAAAGATGTACTCTGTGACAAACAAAGGGGGAGAACAGAGGTATACAGGAACAAAGATTTGTATGCCACTGCAGGTAAGTTGGTATTAATTTGAACTTCACTATTAAAAAATTAGGATGTTAATAGTTATCTTCATAGTGAAAAAAGAAAATACCTAAAACTGCATGAAAGGGAATCAAAATCATTTACTACAAAACTCAATCAAACACAAAAGCTAGTAAAGGAAAAAATGTAGGACAAGACAAAACAGGCATAAGACTTAGAGAAAAAACAAAGGGGCATAAGTACATGATGAACACTGTGGCCCATGATTAGAATACTAGTTAATCAGGAAGCTGGAGCAGAAGGATCATTTGTGCTCACAAATTAAAGACCAGCCTGGTCAACATAAGACCCCAGTTGCAAAAGAATAAACAAAGAGATAAAGTATCACTAGTTACTTTAAATGACAGAATTAAAGTGGAAGATTTGAATAATAATATAAACCAACAAGATATGAAGGAAAGAAATAGATACACAATATATAAGTTCATCTCAGGTACACAGAGCATTCTCCAGGAAAGAGTATTCCAGGAAAAATCATATGTTCTGCCACATCAAAATCATGCCAACCACCTTCTCTGAACACAATGAAATAAAACTACAATCAATAACAGAAAGAAAACTGGAAAACACACAAATACTGCAAATTAAATAATAGTCATACATAACTACTGGGTCAAAGAAGAATCACCAGGGAAAAAAGAGAAATTGGAAATGAACAGAAATGAAAACACAACATACCAAAACATAAGGGATGCAGTGAAGGCACTGTTCAGAGGGATGTCGACAAATTTCTACATTAAAAAGAAAATTGCAAATCAGTAACTTCACTATAGACCTGAAGTACTAAGAAAAACAGGAAACTAAAACAAACCTAGCAGAAGGAAATAGAGTATAAGAGAAAACTATGAACTGTTTGCCAACAAATTAGATATACATGAATGGACAAATTTCTAAAAACCTACAAATTACCTAAACTTAGTAAGAAATATAAAAATCTCAAAAAATTATAACTAAAGAGACTTAGTAATCAAAAATCTCAAAGAAACAGATGGCTTCACTGGTAAATTCTACCAAACATTTAAAGAATCACCACCAACCAATTCTTTTCAAATTTTCTCCAAAATTAAAGAGTGAACACTTCCTAACTCATTCTATGAAGCTAGAATTACTCTAATATTAACAATAAAGATAATACATGAAAACTACAGGCCACTATTTCTTATGAATATAAATGCAAAATTCCTCAACAAAGTACACTAAAAGAATTACATATATAACATGACTACAATTTATAAGAGAAATATGAGGATGGTTAAACATAAGAAAAATCAATATAATGCACATCAAAAGAAGGAAAAAACACATAATCATGTGCAGAAAATGTACCCAGCAATATCCAAACACCCTTTTTGTAAACAAAACAAAACAAAACAAAACACTAGCATGATAAAGTACACTTAAGAAAAATCCACAGCTAACAGAATTCTTAATGGTGAAAGACTGGAAATACTGAAAGCTTTCCCTAAAAAATCAGTAAAAAGAATAGGATGCCCACTTTTACCACTGCTATTGAACAATATACTCAAATTCTAATGGAGCAACTAGGCAACAAAAATATAAATACATGGTATCAAAATTAAAACAGAGAAAGTAAAACTACTTTTACAGATGAAATGATTTTATATATAGAAAAATGCCAAGGAACCCATTATAAAGGTACTAGAGCTAATAATTTCAGCAAAGTTCCAGCATATCGTATCAATACACAAATATCTGCAATTAATGACCCGAAAAGGAAATTCATTACAATTGAAAATAATGAGATACCTCAAAATAAATTTAACCAAGGAAGTGGAAGATATGAACACTAAAAAGTTACAAAGATTGCTGAAGGAAAATAAAGACCTAAATGAATGGAAAGAGACTTCACAATCATGGATAGGAAGATTTACCATGGCTAAGATACCAAGATTACTCAAAGTGACTTACAGATCCAAAGCAATCCCTACCAAAATTCCCATGCCTTTTATTCATAAATGGGAAAAAGTGGTGCAGGATTTCTTAGGGGAGAGAATAATGAAAATGTTCTAAAATAGATTGTAGTGATGGCTATGCAACTCTGTGCATATCTGATAGCCATTAAGTTATATACTCAAATAGTGTACAGCTTGGCATCTCAAAGAAACTGTTTAAGGACATAGATAGTTCATCCTGGCTCTCTAATATTCTATCTTTATTCTCTTCAATGACCTCATTTCCTGAAATGTATTCAACTATCTACAAATAGTGCCTAAATCTCCATTGTCAGACCAGACCATTTTTCAGACATCCAGACCAGAATTTCCCAACTTCTTGGTAAATGTATGATAGGATACATCACTCACAAAGATCAAATTCATTTTCCTACTCCAGCAGCTAGCAGGTCTCAGCTAGAGTGCCACAATCTTAGTCATACACACTAGTAGCATCATTACCTCTTCCCTCACCTCAATAATAATCAGTTTCTGTCAGCTCTACCTCCACAGCATCTTTGCCTTCCAATTTATAAAGATATTACTTCAAAATTTTCAATTTTTCTTCCCTCCAATATAGCATTTTCCCATATGTAGATCAAGAATTGGAAAGTCTAAAACATACCATACTTGCCCCTTCTGGAAACCCCTCAGCAGCTCCCCATTCACTGCAAAATAAAACTGCATTTCTCTACAGCTTTAGTCTTCATTATGCCATGAAATGAAATGAAATCAACTCACCTAACTAATGTTACTCTTCTTGTCATTCTTAAACCTGAAATGTTAGTCTCCCAAAAGTATTCCTTTAGCATGCCACAGCTTTTGTGTCTGGCTGCTTTTTATTAGAATCTTCTCCACTTAACAAAAACCTTCATCTTCCAAGACCTATAGGTCTTTATTATTCTCAAAATATAGCTTTCTTCAACATTAAGATGTCATCAAACTATAAGACGTTTGCCAATTTTAAAGACGTTAATATGAAAAACTATAGATTTTAGACACAGCAAAATATAAACCTCTTTAAGCTCCCTAAATATAGTATTTATATTTGTTATTTAGTTTCTTTCTTAGGCCTTTGTATTACGACCTATTATTGTCAACTACCATTAAATTATAGACTCTAGAGAACAAAAAGTCTATCTTGTTCATCCATGATACAGTAGAAATTCCACTAGAATTTTAGTAAGACAACCTTGGTTTCAATATGTTAGAAGAGAAAGAAATAGAAAATAATACTAAAAACACCTATCTCATGTATATTATCAGAATAAATTAAAGAATATACATTAAAATCAATTTGTAAAATGGATCTCATTCAAATGCAAGATTCTGGTATTTTAAAAGATATATTTACTAAATGTAAATGTCATATTGCAAATCTGTCACTCCTCAATATCAGAAGCCACATTAATATAGGAAGTTTTTCTGAATTTCCTATCAAATTACTGCATCCCATCACACTTCAGTAATGTAGATCACTTGGATCCAGGAGAACAAAGCATCCTTCCAAAAGTCTAGGAGAAAATGATTAGTGGTTCCCATTCCTGTTACTAGAGGGCAACAGGTCACTCCTGTTTCTAGGCCTGTAACAGCGATTTTTCAAAGAAAACAAGTATCAGAATATCCAAGGAGGCAATTTGAAAACAAACAGCATTTGTCCATTGTTTGTTTTAAAGTTACATTAAATTACACAGAATTTTCAAATGACATGAGAGAAGGGTGTATTAAAGTGGGGCCTGGGCTGAAAAGCTTAACACTAGGAGGCACGAAGATCAAATGAATAATTTAAGTCTTAAAAAGAAAAAGGTGGCCATGCCGCAGCCCTTCTGGTTGAGTTGGTACATGGAGTACTTCTTACCCTGTCGCTCTCGCGCAAAAGGCAGTCCCTCAGCAGCCTGGTCTGTTACAGCTCTGAGGGGCTCAGGAGCGCTGAGAAGGGCACCTTCCAATGTCATCCTACACCCAGAAAGAAACAGATTCCAGCCAGCAATCCTGTGAGCTTCAGCATAGAGCCTTCTTAGTTGAGCCTTCAGATTTGAAAAGTTTTCTACCGGTAGAGGAGGTGAACCTTCCAGGGCCGCTGTACCACTCCATTCCCCCCAGCATCGAGGAGCAGAGCTGCCCCCAGCACACAGAAGGTCAACCTTCCGGGCTGCCTGCCGAACCACTGCCTCCAGGCCCCAGGAGCAGAGCTGCCTCCAGCACAGAGGTGGTGAACTTTCCTTCCAGCCACCGTACACCGCCCACAGCTCCAAGGAGGTGAGCCACATGGTCACCAGCAGCACACACTGTTCAACAGCCCCCCTTGTTGAAATGGGAAGACACTTAAACAAGTCTCAAAACCAGACTCCCACATAACCTAAAGCAACCCCAAAGGAAAACGAGATGGAACAATCTGATACTCAACCACCTGGACTCTCCGAACTGGCAACAAAAGAGGATCTGGAAAAAATAAAATCAGAAATAATTTCTCAGATAACAGCAGAGATTGTGCCCATACTTAAAGACATGATTAATAAGTCTAGAGAGGACATATAAAAAAATAGAGGAGCTGAGGAACATGACAGAAGCCCAACATAGGAAACAAATGGAATAGATAAAACAGATGCAAACAAATTTCTAGGAGATTAAAAAACTCCATTGAAAGTTTATGCAGCAGAATGAGTCAATGTGAGGACAGAATTTCAGATACAGAAGGTAAGATTGCAATTAGTGACCAGGAAAAGAAAAATTTCTTTAAAATAGTAAGGGACCACAAAAAATCAAACCAGCAGCTGCTGCACGATGCAAAGAAAAATATAAGACTGATCGGAGTCAAGGAAGAAACAGGAGAGAGTGCAGATGACATAAAACAAACTGTTCACAGATTGATCCCCGGTACCAAAACAAACAAACAAACAAAACTGTTCACAGAAGTGATAACAGAACACTTCCCAAACAAGGGAAAAGAACTGGACATAGAGATAAGTGAGGCATATAGGACTCCAACCAGCCTTGATCAAAAAAAATCTACACATAGGCATACAATTGTTAAGATTACAGAAACCCAACAGAAGAACAAAAGTTTACAAGGAGTTAAGAGAAAAGAAACAAATCACATACAAAGAAAAGCCCATCAGAATCACAGCAGACTTCTCAACGCGAACGCTCAAGGCAAAAAGAGCGTGGAGTGACATATTTCAAGCCCTAAAGAAAAACAGGCTCCTACCTAGACTGATGTACCCTGCAAAACTATCTTTCAAAATTGATGGAGAAATAAGATACTTTCATGACAAAGAGTACCTTAGAAATTTCATGAATACCAAACCAGCACTCCAAAGAATTTCAGATACTATCTTAGGAAAAGACAATGAGGATCACAACCCCAGGAAGCCCAAGAGAATGAATCCATCAGGTAAGACAAAGAATTAAATGCAAAGGGAGAGAATCCAACAGAAAGAAAAAGTCATGACAATGATAAGTCAATACGTATCAGTTATAACCATCAATGTTAACAGACTCAATTCACCAATCAAAAGAAATAGACTGGCAGAATGGGTCAAGAAGCAAGACCCAACAATATACTGCATACAAGAAACACACTTAATTCAAAAAGAAATTCATAGACTGAAAGTTAAAGGGTGGAAAACAATACTCTATGTGACAGGAACCTGAAAAAAAGCAGGAGTAGCTATTCTTTTTGCAAATCAAGTGGATTTCAAACCAACACTGATTAAGAGAGACAAGGAAGGACACGACATCCTCGTAAAGGGAACAATCCAAGAGGAAGAGATGACAATCATAAACATATATGCACCAAACACTATAACTCAACTATATAAAACAAATACTAATGGACATAAACAATCAAATAAGCACTAATAGAATAGTAATGGGGGACCTCAATACCCCCACTGAAATTGAATTGAAATTTCAATGAAATTGAAAGGGAAGTAATACTCCTGAATTCATTCCTAGAATCAAGCATCACCTTGATCCTCAAAGCAGAGAAAGATGCAACTGAAAAAGAGAACTACAGGCCAATCTCACTAATGATTATAGATGCAAACTTCCTTAATAAGATACTGGCAAATAGAATACAGAAGATCACCAAGAAGATCATACACCCTGACCAAGTGGGATTCATTCCAGGGATGCAAGGATGGTTCAACATACGAAAATCAATAAATGTAACACACTATATTAATAGAACCAAGGACAAAAACCATATGATCATCTCAATAGATGCAGAAAAAGCATTTGACAAAATCCAACACACATTTATGATAAAAACCCTACAAAAACTGTCTCTCGCTCAAGCTGATAAAAGCCATCTATGAAAAACCAACCCCAATATCACACTAAATGGTCAAAAACTGAAATCCTTCACACTAAATTCAGGAACAAGACAAAGATGTCCACTATCACCACTCCTGTTCAATATAGTTTTGGCAACATTAGCCACAGCAACTAGACAAGAGAAATAGGAATAAAAATAAGAAATGAAGAAGTTAAATTGTCATTATTTGCAGGTGACATGATACTCTATATAGAAGACCCCAAGAACTCCACCAAAAGTCTTCTAGACTTAATAACCAAATTCAGTAAAGTAGCTGGATCCAAGGTCAACACACAAAAATCAATAGCTTTCCTCTACAAGAACAACAGCCTCACTGAGAGAGAAATAGAGCAAACAATTCCTCTTACAATAGCATCCAAAAGACTGAAATATCTAGGAATCAACCTTACAAAAGAAATCAAAGACCTCTTCTCTGAAAACTATAGCACTCTGAAAAGAGAGACTGAAGATGATATCAGAAAATGGAAAGACATCGCTTGCTCCTGGGTAAGAAGAATCGACATAGTGAAAATGGCCATACTTCCAAAACTGCTATCTAGATTCAATGTAATCCCAATTGAAATCCCAGCAGCATACTTCACAGACCTGGAGAAAAGAATCCAACAATTCATTTGGAGCAAGAAGAGACCCAGAATAGCAAAGAAATCCTAGGCAACAGAGACATGGCATCAGGTATGACATCCTCCAACTTGAAACTATACTTCAAAGCTACTGTGATAAAAACAGCATGGTACTGGCAAAGAAACAGACCTGAGGACCAGTGGAACACATTAGAAGATGCAGAAACAACTCCAGACACGCTTAACCACCTCATCTTCAACCATGGAGCCAAATACCCTCACTGGGGGAAAGATAGCCTCTTTAAGAAATGGTGCTGGAAAAACTGGATTTCAACTTGCCAAAGATTAAAACTAGACCTATATTTCTCATCATGCACTAAACTAAAATCTAAATGGATTAGAGATCTAAATATTAAAACAGAAACACTGAACTGGCTGGAAGAGACGTTAGGCAGGACTCTTGAAGATATTGGTGTAGGAAAAGATTTTATGAACAAAACTTCAGTTGCCCACGAACTAGCATAAACAATCAACAAGTGGGATTTCTTCTTCTTAAAAAGCTTCTGCACAGCAAAAGAAACCACCAGCAGTGTGAAGAGACAACCCACAATGTGGGAAAAAATTTTCACCTGCTGTTCCTCAACGAAGGCCTACTATCTAGAATCTATAAAGAACTTAAAAAAATCAGACCTTCCAAATTTAAAGACCCATTCCAAAATTGGGCATCTGAAATGAACAGACATTTCTCAGACAAAGAAGTAGATATGGCAAATAAAGACATGAATAAATGTTCATCATCACTGGTCTTTGGAGAGATACAAATGCAAATAAAGCTGAGATTCCACCTCAGGCCAGAAAGAAAGGCTGCTATCATGAAATCAATAACATATGCTGGCAGAGCTGTGGGGAAAGAGGAACACTGCTCCACTCCTGGTGGGAGTGTAGACTGGTGCAAGCACTGTGGAAATCAGTATGGAGATACCTCAAAGAACTAGGACTGGAAGTCCCATTTGACCCTGCTATTCCACTGCTGGGGATCTTCCCCAAAGAATTAAAAGAATCATTCCACAGTGATATATGTGCACCCATGCTCATAGCAGCACAGTTGGTAATAGCTGAAATTTGGAAGCAGCCCAGTTGCACATCAACTGGAGAATGGATAAAGAAAATGTGGTATTTTTAATAAAATGGAGTACTACTCAGCCATAAAATATGAGAAATTAGAGACATTTATAGCTAAAGGGATTCACACTGAGGTGATACTCTTAAGTGAAATAAATAGGGCACACGTGTAAATACTGAATAGTTTCTCTAGTGTGAGAAATTGAAAGTGTAAATAAAGCCTAAAAGGTATAATAGATAACATGAAATAGGAAAAGGGCCAAAGGGGAGGGGGAAGTGGAAAGGAAAGAAAGGAAATGGAATTAATATAAGAAAAGGAAAAAATGGAATCAAAGTCTTTGTAAATAGGGAGGGCAGAAGAATGGGGAAAAAATAAGAACCAAGATGGATTATGTAAAAGTGCAAATTTCCAATGATGAATGTCATTATATTGTATACCTAAAATGTACCAATAAAATTAAAAAAAAAAAAACTACTCAGAGTTTATGTGAACTCTACTGCCTGGACAATTGTAATAGGCTCAACTATTGTCCTACTTGCACCCCTCTGAACTCATCTTCTGCACTGTGGAAAAGTACAGCTAAAACAAAGTTAACCAGACCACACTACTATCAAGAGACTGAGAATAAAAATAACCTAGCTTCTCTCTGGCTCTTCAGTCCCATTTTATACTCC
Source organism: Heterocephalus glaber (assembly GCF_053883595.1). Classification (NCBI taxonomy): domain Eukaryota; kingdom Metazoa; phylum Chordata; class Mammalia; order Rodentia; family Bathyergidae; genus Heterocephalus; species Heterocephalus glaber. The sequence continues at coordinate 84,400,510 of NW_028258315.1, read as the reverse complement.
TGCACACCCCAAACCCAATGCTCTGGCAGCAGTAACCTGATTCAAGTTTCTTACACGTTTTAAAAACTCTTTCAGGCTTTTGTGCCTTTGCTCATGCTCTTCCTTCTTCCAGTAATGTCCCTTAACTTTATCAGCTCTGACCAATCTTACGAAGCTTGGCTCAATTTTCCTAACTTGCTGAATTCCACAAACTACAAACCTGGCTAACCGCTGCTCCCTTAAATTCTACAAAGGCACATGTCCATCTCCAACTTATCACCCACTCTATTGAAATTACCTTTTTAAAAACTATCTCCTCCAGCAGGCTTTTGGTGCCATAAATCCAAGAACCAATTGCTTTCATCTTTATAGCTCATTTATCTAATATTATAGTAACACTGTACAGGAAATATTTAAAATGAATTTAAATGCTAATCTTAATATTGCTTTTAGGTAATTATCTTTTTCTGTTGTTTAAAAATATAGGTTTCCGGGCCGGGGATTTACCTCAGTGGTTCCGCCACCTGCCTTGCAAGCACAAGGACCCGAGTTCCATCTCCAGTACCAAAAAAATAAATAAAAATATATATATGTTTTCTCCCTCAAATTTTCTTAATAACTAGTGCTGTTCATGCACATAGGTGTACTGATGAATATTATACACTGGTTGTAGCTGAGCTGGCCAACTAAATTGCTTTCTAATCCATTTCCTATACTTACCCTATGCTGCTGTGTATCACAGGCCACTGCATTTCCCAAGCAACAGTGCCCTCTTGCAAAGGTTTTGGCCAGGAACATTAGGCCAGTGAGAGACACTGATGGGTAACTAGAAGGTAGAAGAGAGAGAAGACAGGATTTTGCCTCTTTTCTCCTTAATTTCTGTGGCATTACTGGCACAAGTTACCTTCTCCATAATTCCAATTCCCTTCAAACTATTCAGCCCTCCGATGTCCCAGTTTCTTCCAAGCACCCCTACTATGGCTCTCATTTCCTTACACAGCCCTGGATTCTGTACTTTGGTAACACCACCTTCTCTCCTGTTCCCTCCAGGCCTAAAGGTAGCATGAAGGTTTCCTTCTGTGGTTACAGTACTATCTGGGTTGTCTCATAGTACCCCGTTTGGTTCCTGAGCAATTCCCATTACCGTATAACTAATTCCTGGATTAACTTTTCTCTGCTGAATGATCTACTGTAGTTACTATTTTCTACATGAATTTTGACTCACTGTTTTTAAATGCCATTTTTAAAAAAAGAATGTATCAAGTAGTGTAACACTTCACCACAGGGGAGCATAAAAACTTCCTATTGAAGAAAGCTTATTTTACAAATATATGTATTATTCAGAATACAGATACAGAGAGAACATCATGCATTAAATTCTTTAAAAATAAAGAATCTAACATTTTATTCATATCAAAGCATTCCTCAGTAGGATAAAGTCATTACTCAGCTGTAATATTTGTGCGAATTAAGTCAATTGCTTACAATAAAAATGTCGGTTTTTTGAAACTTATTTAGAAGAGGGAAAAATTGGAAGGATTATGGGATTTAGAGTCACTGCAGGCCAAGACATCTGCTCAGAGAGGAAAAAAAAAATGTTAAAACCTCCTGTCAGTGACTTACATTCCTTCCTTTTTTAAGACAAATCCAACTAATCAGTTTAACAGATATACATCCATCAAACATATGTCCCACATTTTTAAGGACATAAAATATCAAAGCTGAAAAGAATCACCTTAAACATAAGGAATAAGAGTACAATTTGTAAACAATCCAGCATAACACTATTGCAGGACTTCTCGACTACCCTTTCACATAATCATTACATGAAATTCCTTTTACAGAGACTGATAAAATAGTAATTCAATCACTGTCCAAACAATATTTCAAGAAATAAGATACTTCTACAGCAGAGTACATCTGTTGTTTGAATTTTTTAAGTAAACCTTAATCTGTGAATGCATGTTCTTGATCTCCACAAAAAGAAAGTAATATCCCTAACAATTCCCAAACTAAAGTCAAAGCTCAATTCAAGACTATAAACTATGAAAGAATGAGACATAATGAAGGGTCTGATATTAATAATAACAAGGATCTGGTGAGCATAAAATTCTAGACATTTATGCCAATCATTCCATCTTATTTAAAACCATAGGGACAATTTCATAGCGAATAAACAGAAACCTAACTAAAAAGGTAACAGAATTTTTCCACACTACCTAATGTGTAAAGAGTAGAAGCAGAATTTCTGTTTTGTAAGGCTTAACTCTAGATTGTAATTTAATTAACTATTCTCATGTTGGTTTCTCTGGAATAATATGGCCAATGGGTGATTCAGAACTAAAAATCCACCAGTTAAACTATTTTTTTAAGCTAGAACAACAAAAAATAGTCTCTAGCTGATATTTTAAATAATCTTTAATATTAAAAACTTTCACACATTTTAACACAAATATATCTATATGCTTTACTTAGCATTTACTACGTTCAGACCTGCAAATAAACAGATTACAAGAAGGATGTACACCTCAGAAAGTTTCTAAATGCCACTAGATTTAACAATTAGTATATATTTTTCACTAATATAAAGAAGCAAAAATGAGATCAGCATCTCCAATCCACCACGCCCTCTACTCTTCCTGACATAGTCATCATATGCTGATAAATGTGGTAAAAATACCACATTTTCTTTATTCATTCATCTGTTGATGGACATACTATATAGGCTGCTTCCAAGATTAAGCAATTACTGAATTCCTGTTTTCAGACAGATTTTGGCCAGTAATGAGGTAGTATTATAGAGAGATGACTTAGGTAGAAATATTACAGGCAGTCAGATGGGCTAGGTCCTGGAAAGGGTCAGGACAAAGGTGAAACATACCAAAATGGCAACCAGAGACACATCAGCTGAAAACTAGGCCTTAAGATAAAGACAAGATGACCAGACCTACATACTTCCTCAAAGAACAAACACTGGGTCTAATGAAGTCTAGATAGGTATCAGCCACCCCGGTGAGTGACCAGAGACCTCTGGACCCACCACTTTCTAGGAGAATCTTTGTTCTTTACATTCACGGCTTGTTATGTGACTTGTTTCCCAATTGGACCACCATTACCTAAGTGACTATTCTTATGACCTTATTAGATGTTCGCGGCTATGGCCCATGTTGCACCCACGTGGGTTTCACCCTACAAAACTCCTTTGTAAAGTGGGGGTCCCAGGGATACCCACTCAGGACCCCTCCTGCCCTTAGGAGCTTTCTAACCAATAACTTTCTTCCTACTCTTAACCTCCATTGTTCCTAGGACTCATTCTTCGATTTCTAGAGAAGAACAACTCGGTGTATCATACAGTTAACAGGTTGGGAGATATATTTCATATTTCATCTCTGGTATTATTTCCTGTAACAGTGGCACAAAAGAAATAAAGATAAGTAGGGGCTGGGGATTTAGCTCAGTGTTTCTGCCGCTTGCCTCGCAAGCACGAGGACCCAAGTTTGATCCCTGGTACCAAAAAAAAAATAATAAAGCACAAATGAGACAAAGAAAACATAATTTAAAAATTGTACTTTTTAGGAAAACTGCAGTTCACGAAGTAAAAGTTACTTAGAACCTTTTCCATTCCAAGAAACTCACCCCAAAATTTTTTAAGTGTCAAAGACATAGGAAGTTTGACCTTATACTTTTGACTTATAAAAAGAGGCTTTTCACCATAAAATGCTTAGTGCTTTCTGCCTATAAAAAGGGCCATCACAAAGAGCCATCACCTTAGACCTGTAAACTGAATGCTCTTTCTAGATTTCCAGCCCCAAAACCAAAAAAATGGCTCTATGTCTCTGTGTATCTCTCTCCTCTCCTCCCCCTCCCTCTCCTTCTCCCTGGTTCTCTTCTTCTTCCTCTCTCTCTCTCTCTCTCTCTCTCTCCCCCATATTCTACTCTGAGTGTATACTTTTAAAATTCTACCTAATAAAACTCTGTATGCCTTACTGGCAGGTCTTGCAATTTTTTATCTGTGATGGAAGTCAGTGAACCTACAGCAACCCAGTGGGTGAGGAAAGTCAACATTTCCCATTTCCACTTTAGGAAACCTCCTTGGACCCCTTCCAGTGACATTAATTTCTCATTGTCATGTTAATTCAAAAGGAATAAACATTTTTAGTCTGTTTTATCCAGGATTTCTGATTTCAGGAAATTACTTTATCCATGTAGTCTCGCTGACCATATTACCCCTGTTCTCAACTTCAAAGAAATTTTGCAGTTTTCTAATTCAGTCACTACTCATTTCATGGAAATGTATAACACTGAAACAGCAATTCAGCTTGATTCACTGGAACTATCCAGGAAGAATTTCATCAAATCTATCAATCATATTATACCATTAAGCTATTAAGATAGAGAAGATTCTGAAATTAATTCTTCAAGTAAAAGTATAGATAACTTGTTACCAGGCTGGGTTTGAGTCCCTGAGGCTGAAATAAGGAACCTATCCCACCCATGTAAACTAAGTTTGCAAGTTCGCTGACTCCCACCTGGGAAAAAGAATTTTCAGGACACAGCAATAAGAGACACAAGAAGGGTTTATTACAGATTTTAAGGACACACTCAAGGGTGCAGTGCAGGCTCTCAGAGAAACAAGACACATTATGAGCCAGGTTTTTATTTTTTCTGTCATCCCTCGAAGCACCAGTGGCAATATATAAAATATACAAAAATTTTACATTTTTAACTATTAGAAGCTTAGCCAGAGTTGTTAGAAGACTACAAAGGAGAACTGATCTCAGCAATATTTCTACTAAGAAACAAAATTGTAAGGGATAATTACAAAAGTAATAATCACCAAAAAAGGGAAAGTAATCCTAATATCTGTTAAAATGTACTAATCAACAAAACTAAATAAGTGTTTTTTCTTAGGAAAACAAATTATTCAAGAAATGAAAAAAAAGTTAAACTAAGAGAAAAGCTGAGAAAATAAACTTGCTACTCCACAAAAAGTACAAAACCTAGACAAAGAATAGGTGAATTCTTTCAATCCTACGCTATTTAAACTGTTTCACAGCATAATACAGAAAAGAAAGCGTCCCTATTCTTTTGATGAAACTAACAATATTAACTGTAAAACTGGTACATAAATAGAACTGTATGCCTATTATATTTATGAATATGATTGCAAATATCCAAACAAAAGTATTAAAAAGTAAAAACCCACATTATATTAAAAAAGTAATATACACAAAGTTTTCTTTGAAACAATAAAAACTTGATACAAATAAAAGTTGTAATATAATTCACCATATTAGCAGGACAAAAGGCAGAAAATATGGTACAAGAAAAGTCAAAAAAGGCATTTTATAACAGTCAACATCCCTTCCTAATAGAAAATATTATGTATGACTTTAAAGAGCACACAATATGTACACAATTAAAATTGCATTCTGAAAGTAGTAGTCAAAGGAAATAGAAGAGATAAACAAAACAGTTATACTTATTAAAAAGAGGCAACATTCACCAATGTTTATGGGAATATTCTACCTAGAAAACCAAAGAGAACCAGCTATCAAAAATTAGGAAAATAAATATGTGTGATTAGCCAAAAAAATTCACAGAGAATACTGAGGGAAGCCTGGCTCCACCCAGGTATTATAATGTATTAAAAGCTACAGGAAATTGTTACTGATGCATAAAGAGACAGACCAACTGATAAAAACAAGATTCAGGAAATAGATCCAAGAAGATATATACATTAAGAATTTAATAAAGGTGGTGTTTCAAATCTATGGTTAAAAAGGCAAATTGTTCGATAAATGATGCTTCAAGTTGTCTAGTCATTTCAAATATAGATCTTTGTACACAAAACATATTTCTAGACAAATCATTTACTTATAAAAATATAAAACCATATATTTTAATATAAATGAAAAATAGTTTTATAATTCTGGGATATGGAAAGTTTAACTCATTATCCCCAAACCAAAACCATTGAGTACTACATAAAAGTTTAATAGCTATTTGTAAGAATTCTTAGAAGTCTAAGCAATGGTTTTTTAAGTGGGAATATCTGCAACATATCATAGGTAAAGGGTTTCTGGTTTTGGTTTTTTGGGGGGGGTTTTTTTGCTACAGAGAATTGAACTCAGGGTCTTGTGCTTGCCAGGCAGGCACTACACCACCGAGTTACATCTTCAGCCCAGGTAAATGGTTTGTTAAAGTTCCAATATAGAGCTTTTGAAAATCAGTAAGAAAAAAAGCATCCCCCAAAACAGACAAAGGGCTTAAACAGGCATTAAATAAGAATAAAAGCAGTCTATCATTATTTGCCAATAAGCTATTTACCAAAACTAATATATAGTACCATCGGGTAGCAAGGTTATGTGCAAATGAATCTTGTCATGCACTACAAACATGGGTATAAATTATCTATCAGGCAAATTGGCACTAAGTACCAAAATCTAAATTATACATATCCTCTGATACAATAATCCCAATTTTAGAAATACATGTAAGAGGAGCAACTTCATGCATGGGGATTTATGAAAGAGGAAATTTAAAAAAATAAAAATAATTAGAATTAGGAGTTGGATGCACAATCAAAATTTAAAAGTTAAGAAATCACATGCATAAAGGGAACACTAAGTAAAATTGCTTTTTAGAAAGAGGTCACTTTTAAAATTTTTATTTAATGTTGATTTCTTATTAATGATAAACTGTCGTGATTCAGGAAGATGAAAGTATAAACAGGAATTAATCTAACAATTTTTTTAGTTTTGTTTTGTAGGTGTGCATAAATTGAATACAGCTGAAATTCTTTGTCACTCTCTCCATCAAGAGATAAGAGTTTAATTCTCCTCCCCTTGAATCTGGGCTGTTTTTCTTAACCAATAGAATACAGCAGAAATAATGCTCCAAGCCTACCCTTTAAGAGGTCTGGTTTTTTCTACTTTCTGCCCCTATGAATGCTCATTTAAGGACACTCCCTCTCAAAACCAACCAGTCATGTTCAAGTCAAATGAAAAGGCCTCTTGTGCTCTAGCCAACAGCCCCTCCCTGAGCTCCTGGACACAACTGCCAAGTATGTGATTAAGACATTTTGGAAGTAGTTACTCTAATCCTACAAAGCTGACACTGGGTGAAATGGAAATAAACTAGCCCCACAAATTATACAATCATGACTAAAAAAATACTACTGTTGTCTTAAGCTAGTTAAATCTTGAAGTGTTTTATCACATGATAGTTAATAACCAGAACAATTCCTTATTTGCTGCTATAGTTTAGCACCAGGAACAGTACCTGATGTGCAGCATCTACTTTTAATAGACAGATCAGAAATATGAGAGTAAAAATGATGCTCTAGCAGAAGGTCAAAAGGAAGTCATGTACTAGTGAGTAAAAAGGGTAACTACAATACATAAGTGTTATAGATCTGTATAGGGTATTCAGTCAAACAAGAAGGGAACACAGATTTAGTGGTGTGAGGAAAATTCCTGAACAGTGTTATTTTACCGAGATCTAACAAAAGTCAGTAAGGTGAGAGAGAGTTTACTCCCCAGTATTACAAATTAATAAATCAGTAAAAATATCAATCAATCAACACCTGGCTGCAGGGGACCAGTCAGTACAGAGACATAAGCAAGAGATGATAGGATAGTAAACTAGAGTAGAAGTAGTAGGGATAAAGACAAAGAATTCAAGAAGTAAAATCAAGCATAACCATATAGGAAAAAAGAGAGCTAGCACTGAATATTTAAGATGATAAAGGTGATTCCCCTCTGAGGCTTAAAAACCATAATAAAAAACAAGAAACTGTATAGAGTGGAAAAAAGTTTTTTTAAAGAAGATGGTAAATTCAGTTGTACACACAGAATATGAAGTTTCCTATGGGCTGTCCAAAAGTGGAGTTCTCCAGCAGGCAGACACACAGGGCTAAAAGGATTAGGATTAGAAATGTGAAATAACAGGGGGGCATTTAGTTCAATGGCACCATGCCTGCCTTGCAAGCGCAAGGTCCTGAGTTCGATCCCCAGTACCCAAAAAAAACAAAAACAAAACAAAACAAAAATTTAAATTTTTTAAAATTTTTAAATTTAAAATGTAAAATAAGTCTGTTTAGGAGCTTTTTCTAAAACTAATCCTTCACCACTTACTTTGTAATCCCCAACCACTGTTTTAGTTACTCTTCTTGTTGCTGTGACAAAATACTCAACACCCACAAGTTAAAGCTGGAAAAGTTTATTTCAGCTCACAGTTTGTAGATATTTCAGTCCAGAGTCAGCTGGTTCCAAGGCAGGGCAGCATGACAGAGCAGAAACAGTCCATGGCAGACCAGGCAGGAGGAGGCAGCAGCAGTAAGTCTTCCTTCTCCTTTTATCCCATCCAGACTACAAGCCTTCTGGCTGGTATTACCCACACCCAGGGTGGGCCTTCCCATTACCCATAGCCAGAACTATGCTAAGCCAATCAGCGAACTAATTCAGTACCATACACCCTTAATCCCAGTATCATACACACTAAATCCAGCCAACTCCAAAAAGCTCCACCTATGAGCACATGAGGCTTTGAGGACACGTCTACATACAAGCCGTAACAACAACGCAGTTACTACTATATCATTCTCTGATAATTTCATAACGTATATCTCAGTATAGTCTTTCTCACATTTCTTAAGTGCTTCTATGTTATGAGGAAACCAAATATAGTCAACATTTTACCACACCCTTTGAAAGGTAGTTTGGTTGCTACTGGTCAGGGGCATTCTGCGTGCAGTTTTGTAACAAAAAAGAAGACCCTTAGAGAGGATGATTAAGGCCCCTTCCCTGCCTGATGCAAAGTATCTCAAACAAAGGGGGAAACGAGGTACATCTGGAGGCAAGAGAAGGGAAAGAAATACAAAGTCAATTAAACCTAAATAAAGCTATTAAAGAAAAAATGATTAATACCTATAACAGCAAGGTACAAGGCCTTTCAAATGACTTCTTGTGAAGGGTTAACTGGTGTAACCTTTCTAGTAGGCAATTTAGCCAAGTACCAAGCATAGGCATATATTTTGACCCACTAATTTCACTCAAAACAATTTTCCCTAAATAATGCACAGGTACAAAGGAATAGTAGCAAAAAATAAAATAAATATTTTTTTGTACCGGGAATCGAATTCAGGTGTAGTGCCACTGAGATAAACTCCTGGTCCCTAAAAATGAAATTTCACTGTAGCACTCCTTGTCAGAAAGATTTAAAGAAATCTAGGTGTCTAAAAATAAAGGACCATTTATGTAAAGGACATACATACAATGAAGTAGTATCTAGCCACTAAAAGTTATGTGGAAGTGTGATGACAATAACATATTAAATGAAAAACAAATGCAAGGGCCGGGGATTTAGCTCAGTGGTGCCACAGCCTGCCTCATAAGCGCAAGATCCCAAGTTCAATCCCCGGTACCAAAAAACAACAAATGCAAGCAACAAAATAGTATTTTATGTTGGGGTTTTTTCTGAAAAGGTACATATATTCACGCACACCCTACAGGATTAAAAAGACTAAAATTAACCCCTACATTACTTAAGAGAATGAAAGTGGGTTAGGAAGCAATTTATCCCAAGTCTCCCTGAGCCACTCACATGTACTAATCAAAATTTTTATAAGACTCTGTACTTCAGGGAAGTAAAAGAAACCCTGTTTCATAAATGCAGTAGACAAAAGACAGAAAGATTGGTACCACCTACCCATCTCATTAATGTTACCTCTCCAACTCTATTCCCCAAAATCCACCAAAGATTTAGGGCAATCAATCTACCATCTCCCCTGAAAACAGAAAGACTTGTATTAGTAACTCTTCTTGGATTGCTACCAGGTAGCTGCTGGGCACTCCGAAAGGTCCTGGGAAACCAGGTGTATTCTAGTCTCCACTGGCCATTATCAGTTTGCACATCTCTGCATCCTGAACCTAGGATTTAGGCTCTGTGTTGCAACATTGTATCATCACAACTCCATCTCAGAAGGTGGGAACTATTACTTTCTGATGTATTTTCCACAAGGTAATCACATCAAACACAGAGGTTTACTTCTTACTAGTCTAATTATGAAGATTTTTCTACCTTTTTTTCTTAGGGACAAAAACTTTATTAACTCTAGGAAATAAAACATACCTGCTAACAAATGGCTGTTACTCAGCTTTCTAAACTAATACTTGAAGTACAAAACTGGCATTTGTTTCAGCATCTCTCAAGACAAAACAGACCTGAAGAACTTTAGGAAGTTTCCAACAGTGTGGGTAAAGTCATGGCTAGCTTAATGACATTTATATTCCGAGAAATGTGTCATTAGAGGATTTAATCCCTGTAAAAACATTGTAATCTGGGCGTGCTGGCGCATGCCTGTAATCCCAGCACTTGGAACCTGAGGGAGGAGGATGGCCACAAGTTCGAGGCTAGCCTGCACTACAAAGTCTCTGTCTCAAAAACCAAAACACAAAAACGAAAAAAAATCCATTGCAGAGAGTATTTACATAAAACTAGATGTTACAGGTCAGTCATTCAATAGTCTCTTTATTAAAAGACATGATAAACATGAAGTATATGAAGCTGCTGCTGGAGTAATACAGCATTGTTTTACAGTAATTCTTTAGTAAGTAACAGAAGTACATTCTAACAATAGAGAACCATGGTAATACATAATTTGTAAAAAAAAAAATACTAAAATCATTATTAGTAAGTGAAAATATAAATTAGAAAGTGTCCTTGATTTGCACATGCAGCAAATGCTCAAGTTTACTGTTTTGGCCATTTGTCTGTGAGGCCCAGGCAGCAGGGCAGACCGTGCCCCCCACTGCAGAGCATCAGGGTAAGAAACAGGAAAGCCAGCAAGTGAGTATGCAGCAAGGATTTCAACTCTACATACCCTAATATTTAAAAAATAAGAGAGAGGGCTGGGGATTTAGCTCAGTGGTTCCACCGCCACCTGCCTCAAAAGCGCAAGGTCCTGAGTTCGATCCCCGAAACAAAAAAAATAAATAAGAATAAGAGAGAATTTGGGCAATTCTGAGAAGAACCTCTTAGCCTCTTCTTATGGTTCAAAATACATAATGTTCAATGTTAAAAATCCATTATATTGGGCCAGGGACTTAGCTCAGTGGTTCCGGCGCCTGCCTTGCAAGTGCAGGGACCCAAGTTCAATCCCCGGTACCAAAACAAAACAAACAAACAAAAAACATTATATGGGCATTATTTTTAAATGTTTGTATGACATTTGTAGAACAGTTAACATTTTCCTAAATAAAGTGTTTTTGAGGAAGCATTTATGCCTGAGATCTATTGTTACTGACTTCCCAAACTCATTGTTACTCAAGCAGCCCACAGACCCTCCCTTCTTTTCCCTCTCTGCTTACCAAACCCACCACTCACATTTCTCAAGTTCTAGGAAACACACTGTACATACTACCATTCCAGTAATCTCTCCATGTTAAGAGAAATGTCTTAGATCAGATATACAAGCACCACTTCTCAGACTTCTATAGAAATAAAAAATTACAGGGAAAGGCTTAAAGGAAGGATGATACATTATTCAACTTAAAAGTTAATTCTTTATTCTAGGATTGTCCTTACTTTTTTAGTATTATAATAAGACAACAACCAATGCTTAGTTTTTGTCTTAACTGACCAAATAAAAGGTCAGTAATCTAGACAATCCCTAACCTAAGTGTTAAGAAATGAAAAGTAACAATTATAGAAAAACCCAGTGAACCCCTAAACTTAAATATTAGGATAGCAAGTACAAACTAAACCTTCCATGGGCGGGGGTGTTGCAGGACTGAGGTGGACATGAAAGACTGAGGAACTCAGTGAATCAAAAGGAATATTTAACAGTGACAAAGAAACTCAGATTGATCCAGCAAACAAGTGCAAGCAAAATACAATTTTAAGATTTCAGTATCTTATTCAGAAAAGACTAAGTATTAAGGGTTTCATTTTAGAATAGAATAAAATGCAGGACATAAAAAAGAAAAATTTTACTTTTAAAATGCAAAGTAAAGCTCATAATTTTCAACAATAATAGAGAAAAAAAGGATTTAAAAAGAGTATTACTGATTTACTTTTAACAAAGCAGCATATAGACAAACTGTAGTCAACAAGTCAGAATACTAGATCTCCTTTATGTAAACCCAGGTATGGCATGTGGCCTGTCCCACTCTGCTTCCTTTTCCTTAAAGGTTGTTGTGAAGACTAAATGCATTAAGAGATGCAAAGTTCCTAGAACAGTGCCTGGCACTAAGTGCTTCAAAAAATAGTTACACATACAGTTTTAAAACATGAAGAAACAAAGGTAATGACTAGAATGAAGAATATAAAAATTTGAGAGCAGTTGCTAACATACTTTCATAAAGTTCTTAAAAACTTCAGTACTCAGAATGCCCAAGGTCCTAGGTTCAATCCCCATCCTCATTAAAGAAAAAAGTATAACCATATTTATGTACATATGAGCTTATATGTGACATTTTAAACTCTAATTAACATGATAAAAAATTACCTTAAGAAAAAATCTGAATCCAGTTAGCACACCCTCAGTAAGAGTGACTTTCAATTGTTTAAAAATTTGCTTCCAAGGCTCAAGGATGCAAGAGCCAACTAAGGCTGCAAGTAAAGGATTGAGAGAAAGCACTTTCAATACTTCTATCAACTAAAAATATTCTCACCCAGCAGTACATTCACACAGGATTACTTGCCTGTATGTATGTCGATAAACCCAATTACTTAGAGACAAGCAAGTCTTTTAGCTAGAAATATCCTAATATTTTCTATTTCTATAGGAAAAATTACAGGCCAGACGATGCAGGCACCACAGTTTACAGACAAGGTATTTGCACTCCTCCTATCCACGCCCCCCACCCCACTCTTGGCCCATTCTGCATAACGGATTTCCCTAGGCAAGATTTCTCAGTTCATTCTGGCAAATGACCCTTTTGCCAAATCACCTCTACAGCAAAAGAGGATTACTAAAAGGAGTATGTTCATTTATAGATATAGTACACCCCGTTATTTCTTAGCACAGACGTTACCTACTTCCCTGATACTCAAAGGATTTTCTTTTCCTGCAGAATATCACTGAACTACTGAATTAGAAGCTGCATTTTTAGCAAGAGCCCAAATGATTCCCATGGACATTAAGGTCTGAGTGCTCTTTGACACTGCTATACTTATGATAACTAAAAATGTTCGTTCACATTTGAATTCTGGGATACGGCATGAAACTTATATGGAATTGGAAAAGCTCAAAGAGAAACAACCAATGTATAAATGAAATTCCTGCCACTGATACAAACAATATTCAAAGGTTTTTCACCAATGCCTACATTTAATGCTTCCTACTTTTATGCAACAGCACAACACTAACAGTTTGTATGTTTGTACTGGGACTATATTTTTAAGTACGAAGGAATGACTGGGTATAGAAAATTTCAGCGCCAACTGGCCCAAAAGTTTGCGATACACATGTTAAAATTCCGAGGTTTAGTCCAATTCAAAATTGACAAATCAAAGACTCAAAAAAGTTATTATACAGGGAAAAATCCTAAAGGATAGAAACTTTAAACTTCCCGGAGTTGAAACTACTTAACTATTATTAACCAAACTTTAGGTGGCTTGTAGACCAGAATCTTTTTTAGGAAAGCTTGTGTGTTCCCAGGAAAGTAGCTTAGGAGGAAAAATATATACATAGAAACTTTCACTAGCTGCAAAGTTTTTCTTCTCCGTAGGCCTCAAACTTGTAGTTCTTACTGGTGAACAGACGTAAGCCTTCCTATAACAAATGAAGAAGTGATGGACAGGGTTCTGTCTTCTAGAAGGTGCATTTTAAAAGGTTACAGGATTCCGGGTCCCTTTCGCTTCCGGCCTGTGAAGGAAGCGCGCTGCCCCGGGCTGAAATGAACAGGGAACTTGACCAAGTAGGAAGTGGAGCCTTGGCTCTGCGGCCGAGCCCGGCCCTGGGGCCACAGCGGGCCTCCTAGCCTAGCCCCGAGCTGGGGCGGCACCCCGCCTCCCTCCGCCCAGCCCCCACGCCGCCCGGGAAGCGCGCACACCGCGGTTGGCGCGGCGGCCGCCTCGGGCCCTCGGGTGGGGCGGCAGCAGCCCCCGCAGCAGCAACGGCGCGAGGGGAGGCAGGACTTGCGCTGCAGAGGCCGAGGGGGAGGCCGGGCGGGAGCGACTGCACGTGAGGCTGCACTGGAGGGAGGCGGAGGTGCTCTGGGGGCTTGGGCTTTTTCACGATTATCGTCATCATTTTGTTTTACCTGTGGCGCAGAAGGGCTCCCCAGCTCCTACTCCCTGAATCCTCCTCCTCCCCTTTCTCTCTCCCTCAGTCGGCCAGGCGCTCGCGGAGCCGGCCGGGCCCGGCCCGACCTGAAAGAAAACAGGGCGGGAGGGTGGGTGGCGGTGACCAACGGCCACGTGACCACGCTCGCGCCGTAACGACGGCCTCCTCCTCCCGCCCCTACCCCCCCCCAGCCCCACGCCGCACCGCACCGCACCTCTAATAACCCCGCGGCCCTCGCGCCCGGTGAAGCTCGTGCGCAAGCGCCGGCCCGGGCCTAGAGAATGCGCGGGCGCGCGAGGCGCTCGCTCTCCGGCCCAGGTGTCCCGGGCCCTAGAGGCGCGAGGCGAGCCCCCGAGGCCGAGGCCACCGGGGCGCATGCGCACAAGGGCTTTGACGTTTGCTCCCCTCTTCCCACCTGCGCGCCGCTGGGGCTGGCAGCCTGTTAGCGGGTCATAATCCGGCGTTCACACTCACCGTGACCTTTCCTGGATGGAGGAGAGAGTTCAACTTCTGGGGCACTCCTAAGAGTCTGACCCTCCTGCCGAGGATTTTGCATTTCCCTGTAAGTGAAATAACTGAGTAAACTCACCCAGTTCACCTGTCACGGAAATTTATCCATCTCTGCTTTATGAGACTCACTAGCACTTTGTGCAGACCTACTTTGTAATATAGCCTGTAGAAATACCAGAGTTATTTTTTACAATCTCACTGTGCTAACCTCGAGTTTTATTTTTCCTCAACCCTGTGACAGTTTCAGCCTTGAGCATCTCCCTAGAGGTGTGACGACTGACCATCAGAGTGCAAGCAGTGTTTAAACCCTACTCTTGTTGCCCTCAGTATGCCTAACAATGATTTAAGATTCTCTTTAACCCGAGCACATGGAATGCTGGTGTTTATCTCCCCAATATGAAAGCCTTTGAATGGTAATGCTAATTAGGGTGGTAAATGCCTCACCTAGTAAAAAAGATTTATGATCTCTTATTAGCCTATCTTTACAAAGAGCGCTGAAAGAGATTGATTCAGTTGAAGTCCACAAAAAAAGAAACCAAGGCAGAGAAAGATCATATTTCCAAAAGTTATCCTCAGAGGAAGGCGCCTATGTGGGAGACCTTTGTTCTGTTCAAATGCTTCTCTTCACACAGGGATTCCTTCTTTTTCTGTTGTGCTTCTGTAGGGAAGCTGATTGGGTTGTTAGTGCCCTTGGCTAGATTTAATCAGAACTAATAAATAAAATTTTAAAACTTTCAAATGAGAGTTCTGGCTAAACTAGTTATCCACCATTACGAGTGAATACTAAGATGATGGTCAAGAAACAGGGCTAACAACAACATCCTAGAAAATGTTGGAGTATCTGTAGTGTGTGGAGAAACAGTACAGACATCGTTCCTGTCTGTGGTAGTACAAAGGCTATTCACAGTCAGTAGAAACTGTTATTTTGAAATTTGAAATTTTTCACTTTTCCCCAGCTAGTACATGATTCTTGGGATTTTGATTCTCTGCATGGACAGCAAGTTGTAGCTTGCAGAAACCAATGTAAACATCCTATATTCTACAGTGTATAAATGGGCTTTCTTCCCCAGTCCTAAAAACATTTCTCACCCCAGATCCTCATCATCTCTTTCCTAACCTACTGAAGATTCATCAGGTTCTTCCACTTTGCAAAGAAGAGTCACTGAGTATCCAGATTACTTAAGAATTATTGTCAAGCAAAAAGTGAGGAGGTGGGGAAAACCAGCCCTATTAACTTTATCCTGGTGGTTCCCAGTCTGGGAGACCCAGATGTCCTCATAGAATACAACTACACTGACTTTTAGGCCACAACTAAAGTTCTAGGGACCCAGCTTCTCTCTGACTTCTCACTTTCTCACTCCCCAGGAAAAAACCTAAGGAGTCTGCTAGACTGTCGATACAGAGCATCCTGACAAGGCAGAGAGTGGCCTACAGTCTGATCTTGAAAAAAGAAACTAAAGTAATAAAGCTAATGATTAATAACTCCATAAAATATAAACATTGTATAAAAATCCATTTAGAGTTATGCTACTTGTAATACAATTTATGTGTTTTAGGTAGAAGAATTAAATTAGAGCCAACATCACAGCATTGTTAGAAAAATAACAGCTGTGGCATTTGGTTTTGCAGCTGCCTATATGCTAGTTGAGTTTCTGCTTTGATATCTATGTGCCTTCCTTCTCTTGGGACATAGTACCAAGAGAACCACAAAAAATACAAATGTTCTTCCCAAGAAAACTGGAAGCTAAGGGGACAGCCCTTGACAATTACTGGCTTTCTCATAGGGCTCTACCTATGTGAACCCAGCCTACCCCACTCTGGCCAGGCCAACTTCCACATCCCTTCTTCTAGCTCTTTTCTCCTCTACAACTCTCAACTTGCACAAATAAATTGGCCATTATCAGATCCTGAAATTGCCATAGTGACCTGGATTAACCTGATAAGATATACATCCTGCAGTGTGCTGTTGACCAGTGGGGAGAGGGTTGTAGTAGGCATGGGCTGTGTATGGGACCAAAGTCAAGAATTGTCTCTTCCTTTCAGGCTGGGTTGTGGCTCAGTGATAGAGCACTGGCCTACCACCATGAGGCTCTGGGTTCAATCTCCAGCACAATATTTTGAAAAAATCAAGTTTTGTTTCCATTTATGGAGTCCATGGAAATATTCTATTCAGGTCTCAACCAGAACTTTCTTAGAGCTGGACCACAGTCTAAGGCTCTTCTTAACCAAACTTCCATCTTTCCTCCATAGCATTCCCAGGTGACAGATCTGCATTGTGGTCTGGCTCTCCTTCCACTCATCCTGTCTCCTTCCCTTTATCTTTTAGTGGTGCCCTCCTGATAAAGTTTTGTACACTCATTCCCATCTTAGCTCTATTACTTTTCTGAGAACCTGGACTAAAACATATACCCATCCTGGGACTTCTCTGACCCATTCTCATACCACAGTTACAAGTGACTACTATGTATATCAAAAATTCTAAATAATTATGTAAGTTCTTCAGTTTTGAACAACTTTTCATCTGCCAGAACTGTCCATTAAATGCAGCCAACCCCAAGTAAAAAACAAAAGGCTAAAAGCCTTTCATTTTTAAGAAAATAAATATTTTTTAATTATTTTGACTATAAAGGTGATTAAGATTATAATAAAGAGGCTAAAAATTAAAATTTCTAAAAGTTTTGTAGGGTAACATGGCACTTAGGTACCCCACTCCCCAGTCTTTGTTCTTGTAGCAGATACTTTGGGGGCTGTTTGACCAGCTCATAAATATCAACCACCGTCCTTTAATTACATACCTCTTTCTCCCTCCTCCTAATCCTTCATCAAGAACTTGAAAGAAAACATGTTGATCAGTTTCTCTTTCTGAAAGAATTGAGAATTAGGATCAAAAGGCAAATAGTAATCTTTGTGTGGTGAGCTGTAAAACTCAAGAGACTAGGCCATTTTATCAGCAAAATCCAAGGAAGAGAATAGAAACCACTTCATTTATTTACAACAGAGGGACTTTACTCAGAGTATGAATCACACATGTGATGGAATTGATGCATTCCAAAGAAGCAATGGGGGTGTTGCCCACAGATTACTAACAGTAGGAGAAAACTGGACTACCTTTTAGCTAACGAGACACAGAAAAATATCATGGTACTGAGACTCCCAGGATAACGTCATCTAGTTCAACCTATACCATGGTACATACAGAATCTGAGTAATTTTATGCAGAGAGAAATACTTTGGGTAGTTTTCCTTGGAGGGAGCTATAAGCCTAATAGGTACTCACAAGGTACATCCACTTTCCACCAACTACTTCAAGGAGTGGGAAAGGGTCAGTTTTCCAAAGAAGGATCATGGCTGTTTGGCAGAAGGGGAAGAGAAATTTGGCAGATAAAACAATATGTGTTCACTACATTCCTTTTGTTAATTACCCAGCACATGTATATACTTTTTCTCATATATAATTTCAAAACAACCTCACCTGATATAACCATTTATTAATCCTGTTTTAAAAAATAGCTGTGTGTCACCCAATGCAGAACTTGCAAACAGAAGCAAAGTTGTGCCGAAGGTTTTATTTGCAAACTGAATTGTTTGCAAACAGAAGCATTTGTGAAATGAAGTGGTACTGTACTATGTTTCAGCCACTGTCTTTTTAACCATTTTTAAACCCATATACTTTATACCCTACCTAATATAATATGTAAGATAGTGTATTTTGTTAACTAATGGGTTATATGAAAAATTATCTAGATCACTTTTTAAAAACATAAATAGACGTGTCCAATTGCCCTTAAGAGGAAATTATGTGAAAAGAATTTTTGCAACATTTGTGCTTTTGGTCATCACCAGGGCAAACATGCTCTAAATTGCTCTTAACCCCCTTCTGCAATGCTGTTTCTGCCTCCCCTCAGACTCGCTACATTGGAGCCAGCCATTGGTTTCTGAGCATGGACTGAAACTTCTGAAACTGCAAGAGACCAGCTTGAAACTGCACTGAGCAGGCTTTAGATATTATTGGATTGGCTTATGAATTCAGCTATTGATTAAAATTATGAGTCATTCCAAGGCCTATGTGTGTCTTGCTAAATGAGTCTTCAGCTGGTGTACAGAGAGGGACTTCCCTGTGCTGATGGTCACAATTGTGATCTCAGTGATCAATGAGATTGTGATGTCTCTAATAGCAAGAAAACACTACAGCTGAGGAATTATGACTCTGCAGCCATTCTCCAAGATCAAAAGTTAGCTAAAGATAACGCAGGTGGCTTATTAGCTATGACCCGCAAGATGGCACAAATGGCTTGTTAACTGTGACCTGTCCTTCACAAGAAAGCATTGTTCCTCCCTTTTATAGCCTGGCTCATTAGTGCATAAATTCTGCTATTCCCTACATCTCTCCCCACCCCCACCCCTGCTATGTTATACAATCATAAATGCTGACTAATCCAGAGATCTTGGTCTTAGCCAGGATAGAGATAATATCAGGTAGTCTTAGCCAGGTCAGAGGTAAGATCAGGAGGTCTTACCCAGAATAAAGCTAAGATTAATTCCCAACCTCCCAAGTAATAAACTATCATTTTAATTTTTTATTCCTTGTTCTTTGTATATTATTCTTTCATCCCCAGCTGTATCCTCAATCAGGCAATCCAGCATCCCTCAATAAACTAACTGGTGGTTGGGCCTTCACCCGACATGAAACAATGAGACAAAATAAATCTTTACTCCTTTAAGTCTTTTCCTAAGTATTTTGTCACAGCAGTGGAAAGCTGACTAACACAGAAAATTGGTATCAAGAGCAGAGTCATTGCTGTGACTACCTGACAAATGTGTTTCCAAAGCCTTTGGAACTGGTTTGTGGGTAGGCTTTGGAAAAGTCTATAGAAAAATCAGGCTAGAGAAAGCTTAGAACATTGTAAGTGGAATTTAATGGGTGATTTTGGAGAAAGATCACAAGACCAGAATACGGATAGAAATGCACGCTGTAAATACTGCTCTTCAGACAGAAATGAAGACTCCATTGGGAATTGGACTAGAGGCCATTGGTATGTAGTACAGCAAAGAACTTGTCTGCATTTTGTCCATGTACTGAGGGTTTTTGTGAGGCTGAAAGGTGATGAAGGAATTAATCTAGCAGAGCAAATTTCAAGGCAGCACAACATTCATGCTGTGGTATAGATATTGCTGGCTGCCCTTAGCTCAATTTACAATGAGAACTGAGAACAAAAAAAGCCAGAGTGGAAAAATATGAAAAACTTGAAATTTGGCTAGGAAAAAAAGGACAATATATATTACTGCCCTTAAATAGAAACCAAGTACTTTTCACTAGGACATTAGGAAAGATGCCCTGAGGACATTTCAGTAACCATAAAGACTCCACACATCACAGGCTCAAGAGTTTAGAAGCATAACGATTTCATTTGTGAAGAGAGCTCCTGGGCCCCATAAAGCAGACCACTTTGGCTTCCTAGGATGCTTCTCACTATGCTCAGCTGTCCAGGCACTCAGAGGCCACTGCAGCCACGGCTCACCTACTGCTCAAGCTGGCAGTAGACTTTGGCATCATGCATATGTTGCTGGTTTTGCAGACATACAGAGCACCAGAGTTACAGGGTTATGGAGGCTTCTACCAAAATTTCAAAGGAAGGCCTCAGAAGCCAGGCGATATATGACAGAATTGGAGCCCCGGTGGGCAACCTCTGAGACAAGAGATGTATGAAGCTGTAAGACTAACATAATTACTTAACCTCTATGGCTTAAGTTCCGTCTCTGAGGTGAAGATGAAACAGTCCCTAATGTTATGATGAGCCTTAAATGAGATATTTTCCTGTAGCATATCTAGCACACAGTAAACATTCACTTAAAAACAGATACTGGGGCTGCGGATTTAGCTCAGTGGTGCCGCCGCCTGCCTTGCAAGTGCAAGGTCCTGAGTTTGATCCCCAGTACCAAAAAAACAAAAAAAGAAAAGAAAAACAGATACAGTGTTAATTTAGAATCTTGATCAAAAAAGGCAGGCTACAGAAAGAAGAAATTATCCTAAATATAATAATAATGACTGAAGTTCAGTGTTTGCACACTCAAACTAGCAGATTCTGGACTTTATTTTTTACATCAAAAAGACAAAAGTATCTTTTGCTGTACTGCTTAAACATCTTCCATGATATAAATTATGTGCCTAATTGATGATAAAAGTAATGTCTTCTTTTTCAATTTTCATTTTTTGGGTGTTTGCAGGGTGTAATGATTATATTCCCTTTGGGGAATTGGTACATGTACATAACACACCTTAATTCTGTCTCATCACTTTCCCTCCCCTCCCTTCCCCTCCCCTCCCTTCCCCCTTCCCCCCATCTCTTTGTCCCCTTTCCATTTGCAAAAATCTGGCTCCCTATTTTCTATTATCTATCTTTATTTTGCTCTTTATATTTTGGGTTTCTCACATAAGAGAAACTATGTGATATTTGAGCTTGTGTGTCTTATTTATTTCACTTAAAATTATGGTCTCAAGGTACACTCATTTTCCTAAAACTGATTTGAGTTTATCCTTCTTTATGCCAGAGTAGTACTCCACTGTATTTAAGCATCACATGTTCTTTATCCATTTATCTGTTGATGGACATACAGGCCACTTCCAAGATTTAGCTATTATGCATTGTGCTCCTATAAACATGGGTATATATGTATCACTGTAATATGATGTCTTTAACTCTACAGGAAGATTCCTAGAAGAATAGTTGGATTAAATGGAATTTCTAGTTTTAATTTATTAAAGAATCGCCATACTTATTTCCATAATAATTCTTCAACAATGAAGAAGGGTTTCTCTTTTCCTGCAGCTTCACCAGAATTTGTTATTTTATTTTTTAAAGATCTCCATTCTATCTGGAGTGAAATGGAATCTCAGTTTTGTTTTAATTTGCATTTCTCCAGTGGCCAGAGATATTCTGAGAAGTGTATTTATTTCAGTTGCCTATTTTTTGATTGGATCTTTTATTTGGAAGGGTCTAATTTTTTTTATATTAGTCCTCTGTCTAAGGAACAGCTGTCAAAATTTTTTTCCCATTCTATTGGTTGTCTCTTCATTCTGTTGGTTGTTTCCTTGGTTATGCAGAAGCTTTTTAATTTGTTGATTCTTTTTTTTTTTTTTTTTTGATACTAGGGATTGAACTCAGGACCTTGCACTTGTGAGGCAGGCAGCAGAACCACTGAGCTAAATCCCCTGCCCAATTTGTTGATTCTTAGTGATATTTATTATGCAATTGGGATTCTACTCAGAAAGTCCTTGCCTATGCCTATGTCTTCAAGAGTTTTACTTGTTCTATATTCCAGGAGATTACATGTTTTTGTTATAACATTTAGATATTTGATCCATTTTTATTTTAATTTAGAGAGATACGGGTCTAGATTTAATCTTTGGCATGTGGATAACTAGTTTTTTGCAGCACTACTTATTAAAGAGGCTCTCTTTCCTCCAATGTATGTAGTAAAAGTAATGTCTTAACTTTTGTTCTGAAAGTATCATATCTCAAAACTTTATTCTATAAGGAGGTAGAACTTTTATGAGAGAGATGATCAGCATTGATTTTCAAGTTTTATGGAAAAACAGTGGTGTCATGATTACAATTAAGTATGTAAAGTCATTTATTTGATGCTTTTGTTCTCTATGTTAGCAATTATTTCCATTGAATTACTTTTTCTTAGGTATGTGTGATGGTTGATTGTGTCAACTTGAATAATAAATGCCCAACTAAATTGGCTCAGCATAGTTCTGGGTGTGGAAGACCCACCCGAGGGAGGATTATCACCAGAATGGTATGAAAGGGAAACAAAGAAGGAAGGATTGCTTGTTTCTTTGGAGGAGCTCCAGTCTTCACCTTCACCTTGGAAGACATCTCCTGGCTTCCAGCACAGACTCCTCAGCCTCCAGCACCACCCCTTCAGTCTTCCAGTGCAGACCCTTTGGCCTCCTCATACAAACCTTAATGAGACACTACGGTGACCTCCAGACCTTCGACTTGATCCTTCCGTTCTCTAGCATGCAGGCAGACCCTTTGCACTCTTCCACACCTGACTCTATGGGTGACCATTGTAAGCCAATCTTTTAAATTCTTACATATTTGAATATCTTGCATTAAATCTGTTCCTCTAGTAAGCACTGACTGGTACAGTATTGTTACGGCTTTTATCTAGATGTCCCCTCAAAGCCTCATGTCGTCATAGGTGGGACCTTTCAGAGGTGGCTGGATCTAGGCTGGAGCGATACAAGGATTAATTCATACTATGATGCTGGGATTAAGGCTCCCCCATACTGGGTATAAGTAACCTGGATAGAATATAAGGGACAGCCGGGGATTTAGCTCAGTGGTTCCACCGCCTGCCTTGCAAGTGGAAGGACCTGAGTTTCATCCCCGGTACCAAAAAAAAAAAGAATATAAGGGACAGAAAGAGGGTCACTTGCTGCTATTACTACTTGTCTTCTGCTGCCTCCTGCCTGCTCTGTGATCCTTCCTTTTGCCATGCCACCCTGCCTGGGAGCCAGCCAATTATGGACTGAAACCTTTACAAACTGCAAGCCAAATTAAACCTGTTGTCCTTTTAGGTGTTGAGCATTTTGTTTCAGCAATGTAAAAAGTAACTAAGACACATTATATATAGATGGGTCCTTGATAACCATATTTCAACAGCAACTTCATAGTGTATCCGAGACCTCTACCTTTTTTTCCAGGTACAGGCTAAAAGGTTGTGCGAAGAAAAGCATAAATAAGTAACATGATACACCATTTACTTCACATCCCTGTTAAAGTGTTTGCCCCATTGTGTTCTGAGCAACTGCTTAAATTGTGTGACATTCCCTAGACTATGAACTCCTCAAGGATAAGCAATATGTCTTATTCACCTTTGAATACTCAATGTTTTAAGAAGTCCTTTGTATTTGGTAGATACTCAATAATATTTGAAGTGAATAAAAGTAAATAGATATTACATTACAAAAATCATCAATTTCCTATCTGATCAGTGTATTATTTATCTATTGTGAAATAATAAATTTAGCTTCTTAAAAAGAGTGTGCATTTATCCATCCAAAGTTTCTGCAGATCAAGAGTCTGCACATGGCTTAACTAGCCTCTGCTTCAGGATCTCTCCACATATTTGCAATCAGGTTATTAGCTGAGGCTGCAGGCTACCTCATTCAGTTCTGGGTAGTTGTAGATGAGGCCCTCAGTTTCTCACTGGATGTCAAATGGAGGCTATCCAAAGTTTCTTGCCATGTGAACCTCACCATACAGAAGATTGCTTCAAGGGAAGGAGAGGTGGAGGGTGGGGAGAGAAAGAGAGACTGGGGTGAGGGGACAGAGAGAGATTTGACAAGAGAGACACTAAATATTATGTAATATAAATATTATGGATCTAATATCCAATTTGCCATTACAATATATTCTTTGTTAGACGCAAGTCCCAGGTCCCTTCCACATGTAAGAGGAAGATGTTAGATGGGATGTGTGTAACACGAGGCAAGGATATTTGGAGACTATCCTACAGTCTGTCTGTCCCAGATATGCATGTCTATAAATAAGATAAGATGAATGGTCCACTTGAAGCAACTTGGTTAAGCTCACATGCTACTTCATGAGATTGATTAGATGCTTATTCACATGCTAATGCTTCAAAACATGACATAAGAGAAAGAGAATCTATCATCAGAGTCTTTTTAATTTGAATGACTAAGTCACAATTCATTAACAGAAATAGTTGATCCCCAAAATAGTCAGCTAATTTTTTAGGCTTAATGCTCATCTAGAAATTCTTTTAAAAGGTGACTAACATGTGAACACTGACAATATACAACATCACACCAATACACTAGACATTTTCTGGCAAAAATGTCTCAATTGACCCTTGGCATGTTCCAGTTCATTCCATCCATTTGAATAGCCACCCTAAAATACTAAGCATTCACAAAGGAAGACAAATGGCTGGACACTGACAATGGGAAAGGTATTAATTAGCTATAATTGCAACACTGTTGCATAACAAATAACCCTAATATCTCAATAACTTGCAAAAACAAGCACTTGTTCTCACTCAAGAATTACTGGTTAGCTGTAAGTCACATGATCTTGTTTAGACTTGGCAAGGCCAAACTCTGGACTTTGGGTTGGGTTCAGACATATATCCTTTATTCTGGGCCTAGCAGCTATATATGGCATGTCCCATTCTGCTCATGGCAAATGACAGACTTACAGAGGACCAGGTAGAAGAATTCTATGTATTTTTAGGCTTTGGCTTAAAACTGGCACACTATCACTTTTGCCCACATGCTGTTAGCTTAAGCAAGTTATACTACCAAGGTAAATATCAGTGAGATGCATAAATATATTCCACTTTTAGTGAGAGGCAGTATGAAGTCCCATGACAGGATATGGTTAATAATTCCAATGTAGGGAGAGAGTAATGAATGGAGAATACCAAGGGAAGGCAAGCACAAGTAGGCAGCCATGAAGCTAACCAAGTTGCCTATAACACTACAAGGAACTCCCTGACTGCTGTTTTAAAAGAATAAGCTACAACTTGAGGAAACTAACAACTCAGGCCATGCATTGGTGAAGCATTGTGTTACTTTGATCCTCTATAAAATAAAAATCTAGTTTATAGTAATACTATAAAGGTAAAGATTTTACAAGCACAAGGGTCTTAAAAATTGTGGTTCCCATTGCAAATATAACATAGCCTTTTGCACCCATGTACTGTGAAGACAAAAGTAGTCCTAACTATAAACAGTAATGGGAATTCATGCATATTCAGGGATGAGGGTGGTGAAAGAGTTATGAGCTCAGTTAGAAAAATTATTTTGGGAGTTTTATAGACAAAGCCTAAAGTAATATGCAACATTACACAGTGAATGTTTTAATGGGTGACTATATAAAGTAATTTTTTCTCAATCAAAAAGGCAGCAATGTTGTAATCCAAACAAAATGAAACATACTTATTTTCTTAGATTTATTATGGACAGTGTTGACGTTGTATTCCTGTGTTTTTATTTCAAATTGCAGTGGTTTTCTTTAATTGATGGTTATTTGAACTGTTTACCTGTAGTGTTAAAATGAATAATATGAAATAATTCACAGCTTGGCATTTAATTTTACTATTTGAAGGATATTAGATAATATGCTATAATTAATTAATAAATTTGAATTTGCACATTAAAACACCAGAAGTTGAAACACTACTCTATCAAAAAATACTTAAAGAACATAATGCTAGTCCTTCAAACATAATGCTATTTCTTCCAAATTCTATAGTGTCATAAGTGTTATATATGTAGCCAATTCCCCCGATATCAAATTATCAATTCATTTATATATGCCTTAAGATATGAAGAGATGCATTCCTGAAAAACTGGAGTACATCTAAATTCAATATAAGACTTTTCTAATTTAACTTTCATATCTTATGTTAAAATATTGAAGATACTGTATAGTTCTACAGCAAAAGACTTTAATAGCACATCTGCAATTTGGGTTCACAAAGGGACTGTCTAGAGATATTTGATAGGCCACCTTAAGATTGTCTATTAAAATGCCCACAGAGCTATAGTCAAGGAGAGAAAGCAGTATGTGGCACTGTGGACTTGAGATGAGAGAAGACAAGTTGCTAAAGACTAGGTGGAATTTGAACTACAGTGATACCTCAGTTCACAAACTTAATTTGCCCATGATTCTGGGAAAGATGACCATACTCTAGTTTGAGTGGGGAAGATGGTTGGGGTCATGTTAGTCACCAGATACAGCGTTTGTGAACAGAAGGAGAATTGTCCCAAATGCTTCTGTTCGAAGACCAAGGTATTATATTATCTGCCTTATTCATTATGATGGACTGAAAGCATATTCTTTTTGACTGGCCATACTCTCATTGTCTGCAGTTAACTCCAACGTGCAGGTACTTTACTGAAAAAATAAATACCAACTGAACCAATGAGAGCTCTCTTTCCCCCATCTAACCTCATTAATATTCATCTCTCCATGCATTCAGAAGGGACTTCCAGCATGCACAACAGAAGAAAGAGCAATGAGTGAACAATGACAGTTTAAATCTTGGGATTCTTCGTTACCTAATGATAAGTGCTACATATAGGATACAGAGAGGGATTGAGGAAGACTGCCAAGTTGATTTTGTTCATATATTACAGTCTTCAAAGAAGAATTGCAAACTCTTTAGTCAGAGAAATCAAAGTTGTAGGAGAAAAATATAACATCAGACCAGTTCTCATATGTGTGTGTGTGTGTGTGTGTGTGTGTGTGTATTTGTCTCGTGTGTGTATGTATGTATGTAGTGTATAGATACTTTGGATATGATGTATGGTATGCATACACTGTACTAATGAGCTATACCTCAAGCTCCTAGTAAATATATATTAAATATATATTACTGTCTCAAGGCAAAATTTCTCAATGGAAGCATTATTAGTTTTGGAGGAAAAGTGATTTTTTTCCTTGTGTCAGATAGTTGGCTTCACTGCCCATTAAGTTCTTAATTCAGATGGTACTTTCTGTGTTCCAGTTATTAACGTGGCTAACAAAGCACCCTGAGCTTAGTGACATAGAACAATAATCATTTTGTTACATTAATAGATTCTGTAGGCCAGGGATTGGAAAGGGCATTTAATGATGGCTTGTCTCTTCTGTACTGTATCTGAGAAAAATGCAAAGGCTGGGAGCAGTCACCTGTTGGGAGCTGAAATCAACCCCAACATATCTGGCATATGGATGAGAAGGACTCCGAAATGAGGGCCTGCTTACTAGTTCTCCTACATGGGACCTCTCCATGTGACTTTGTTCCATCACAGCATGGCAGACTTAGCATAATCAATTTCATATATAAATGACAGCTTAGGACTCTGAGTATTACGGCTCCAGGGAACAAGGTGAAGCTTAATGACTTTTCTGACCTTACCTGGAAATTATACAGCATCATTTTTGCCTAATTCTATTGGTTAAACATGAGTCTAGTATGCCCAGATTTGAGGTTAGGGACAGAGCCACTTTTCTATGGGAAGAATGTCATGGGCAATATCGGTCTAGCTTTAGAGGGTAAAACTTGCCACAACCTGTCACTGAGATCATTTATGTTCATTTTATAACAATTTGCCACAAATTTAACCCTTTTAACAACATAACTTTTTATCATCTCTCTTGAAGGAGAGCAGAGTTTTCACATGACTAAAATTGTCATCAACTGCATTTGTTCTGGAGGTTATAGGAAGAGAATCTGCTTTATGCTCATTTGGGTTGTTGCAGAATTCAGTTCCTTGAGGTTCAAGGAACCACAGTCTTCATGTTCTTGTCAGTTGTCTGTCACAGTTCATGACCATGGTGCCACACAAAGGATCAGAGATTACTTGGAGTCAGTGTCTATTTTAACCTCCAAGAAGGCCCAGAGGGGCTCCTTAACCGAGACTCCTCACTGTGAGAGTCTCAGGAAGAAACAGCCCTGATCTGAAGCCTCTGTGGCTTTTTATTGATAGAACCATCAAACAAAGATACAGGACAATAGAAGGGGGTCTGTGCAGGAATTCATTAGAGAACAGGGTAAGGACAAGGGGATCCACTACATGACTGACCTCAAAGAAGATCTAAGTAATAAATCACAGTATGGGAAGGACAAGGGCCAGAGCAAATATTTCTTAAGGCAATGTAGTTTGATCCTGCATGGACTTGTGGCCCTGTAGACAATGAAGATTGTAAAAGATTGTCTTTTGATCTTTAGTGGTGCATTCCAGCAAGTTTGGGGCTTGTGGTCCCAAAAGCCCTTTATCTCTGCATATCCATCTCATACATACATCTGGCCAACACCCTTCACAGTTGTCAGGTAGAGGCTGTCCCTAGTTTTTCCAAAGCCATCTGCGTTCTTTGGTTTGTAGTGGCCTTCCTCCTTTGCAAAGCCCACAACAAAGTTTGAATCATTTTCATGAACATTCTTCTGATCCTTCTTATCACATGTCTTTTTGACCATAGCTCAGAAATGTGGAAAGGTTCTCTCTCTTTTTAAGGATTTCTGATAAGATTGAACTTACTTGGATTAAGTTTAGAAAATCTTTCCATCTCAAGAGCTATTAGCTTGATTATGTCTATAAAGTTCCTCTTGTCATCTAAAGTTGCATATTCACAAATTCCAAGGATTAGGGTATGGTTATCTCTGCAGGAATAGAAGGGACACTATTATGCCTGCCTTCCTAACACAAAATCTAAGCTAGCTTTCTACATTTTGAAATTCTTTTGGTAATGGTTCCATCCCTGTTTAATAACTCAGTGTATTAGAGATTTTGCACATCAATTTGATCTTTAGGTTTAGATCTGAGAATAACTAATGATACTTAATTCTCTCTCTCTCTCTCTCTCTCTCTGCAATCATTGTATTCAAACAAAAATGTTCTCCAAATTCCAAAAGGAATAGACAGGGTAAAAAAATTCAGCTTAAGAGTCTGTGGAAAAAAATACTATACAATATAGAACAGAAACATCACCTTTTAATATTCAGCAGAAGATCATGACTCTGGAAAAAAATTGTCTCTAAGAAACACATTAAAATTTTACAGTATATCTGCTTGAAATCACCAAAATATGCTCAAGGACATGTTTTTTGGGGGGGAAGATAACAGAAATGACAAGACTGGCATAAAGATGGCTATGAAAAGAAACTGATTGAAATTAGAAACAGAATGTAAGCTGTTTTAAAATCTGAATTAAAATTAAAAGCTGAATTAAAATCTGCATAGAAGGGAATAAAGGGAAAAACTGATACTGCACAAATATTAAGTCAGTGATGTGGAGGAAAAACTCTTAGAATTCATTGTGAAATTCTTTTTTTTAATACTTGAAGGTTTTTTATCAGTACATTTTAGGTATATAATATAATGACATTCATCATTGGAAATTTGTACCTTTACGTAATCTATCTTGGTTCTTATTTTTTTCCCCATTCCCCTGCCCTCCCTTCAACCCCTCTACCCCTCCCTACTGTGAAATTCTAATGAATTAAAAAAATTTTAGTTGCAAGTAACTGAATCTACTGAATCTAGCCACTGAATTCTCTGAGTGTTCAGGTGAGGTCTGTCACTTGCAACCAAAAGTCTCATAGTTTGGATATAATTATTAAGGCTGATTAAATATTACATCAGAATTTGTGCTCCACAAATAAAAATTGTGCTTTTTCAAGTGTTTTGGAACACTGCTGCATTTAACTATTCTTCCTTTCTTATAAGTGACAAATGAAATTAGCTGACTGTCATTGCCATTTGAGCCTTGTGTATGTTTTGTGCATTTTGGGGTAAATTATATTTTACTGTAACCTCCTCTAAAAGAAACCCCAGGAAAACAATTTAACCAGATAAACTCCAACAAGACACAAATAAGAAATTGATGAAGATTAAAAATGGGGATTAATAATAAAACAATAGAAGAATTTATGTATTCATGAAATTTCCTTTGTTTTTTTGTTTGTTGTTTTTTTTTGTTTTTGGTACCAGGAATTGAACTCAGGTCCTTGCATTTGCACAGCAGGCGGCAAAACCACTGAGCTAAATCCCTGGCCCCATGAAATATTTTTTACAAAAAGATTAATATAAATAAATATTACTTTTGATAAAAAGTAGATGTAAAAGCAAATTAGATAGAAATATTTTATATGTGGAAAATTATACAAATATTTTTATGAAACTAACATAACTTTGATGCCAAACCTAAGAAAGCAATACACTACTTATTTATGTCCTATAAAACACAAATAAGATGCTAATAAATTTAGTCAGTTATTTTAAAATAACAATCTGACATGATTTACATGTATTTTAACTTACAATGCAAAGGTGCCTTAATATTAAGAAACCATATATATGTATATATAAAACCATATATATATATATAAAACCGTATATATTAAATCTACTAGCATTAATTTTGGAAAATCTGTCTGTCTCAAGATCTATAATCTTGATCATATCTGTAAAGTTCTTGCCATCTAAAATTTCATACTCACAAATTCCAAGGTTCAGGATATGGTCATCTCTGCAGGTGTGGAAGGGACACTGTTCTGTCTGCATTCCCACCACACAATCTGAGCTATGTACATTTTTAAATTCTCCTTTTGGTAATGGCTTAGTAATGGAAGACATTATGCCAAATATGTATTTATTAGAGAGAAAGGGAGTCTGCCAAAGAAAAAATACACATATTTCAGGAAAAGAAAAATAATATGCTGTTTCCAACAGATGGTATTACCCTCATATGGGGGACCCTAAAGGATGTTGTATTTTGCAGAAAACCCACTACACTGCTGGCCCTTAGAGAAGAAATTGAAAATGCACGTGCAACAATCTTAATGATTAAGGTTATGCAAGCAGAAGTTCACCATACTAATAAATGTTTGCAAGCTAATGGCCACCACTTTGAGCACCTCTTGTAACTGTAGAGTCCAAAAGTAACATATTAATCTCGTGATGTCTCAATAAATTTAGTATTAAAATAGGTATACAAGTTTTTCTTTTCCTGAAGTGTGTATACAGTTTGGCAATCTCTCCCCCTCACTCTAATTTTATATATACATAAATTTATCACATTATTAGCATAATATAATGTATGCTTATCATAATATTAACATAGATAAACCAAAAAGAATTCTAATCCTAGTATAGAGGATAAAAAATTATATAAAATGTGAAAATTCATTCCTGATAGAATCTCAATGAATCAGTAATAAAATTTACAGGCAAAGAGAGAGGTCCCTGGCCGCCTGGAGCCCTGCTTTGTCCAACCTGTACCACACCCACTGGTGACCAGCCAGACAGGGAGGACCTCTCGCCACTCGCCACACCCACAGTGACCAGCTTATGGCCTCCTGGCTGTGCTGCTACCTGGTTCCACACTACAAAGGCACGGTGGGTGCATAAAGGCACGGTAGGTGCACGGTGGGTGCATGGTGGGTGCACGGGGGTCGGTGCATAAAGGCCCAGAAGATAGAGCAGAAGTCAACAACAGATAGAGGACCTCTCACAGGCTCCTCGATGAAAACTGAAGCTCACTGGAAAAGTGAAGAGAATCTCTGCAATAAAGGCACACTAGAACACTGTACTTGGTAAGTTGGAGGGATCATCACCTCCCATCGGAACCTGGACTATCTTCAGGGGAAGAGCACCTGGAACCTGCCATAGAACCTTGCAGTGTTCAACCCTGCAGGAGGACAAGGAGCTCAATTTGGGCCTTGCAGCCAAAAATCTGCCTGAATCTCATGGGTGGGCAACTGGCTTGCTGAGACTCATTGACTTATATCTGCACACTACTGCCCGCATTGTCTATTGTGACAGCACAGTCATAGCCTGAAGGAGGCCCTTCATTTTTCTTTTTTCTATTATCAAAATTTTTTTTTACTCTTATTTTTAATTTTTTTCTTTTTCTACTCTTTTCAAGTTTTTATTTTCTCTTCTTTTTTCTTTTTTTTCTCTTTTCTTTCTCTCTCATACTCACTCTCTTGCTGTCCCACACTGTTCGTCATCTCCCTTTTTGTTCCTATTCTGGCCCTAATTCAGATTTTTTCTTTATTTTTCTTTTCTTCTCTTTTTCCTTCTCTCGCCTGTGTCCTCTGGCCTCACTGCTAACCTTCCCCTGTCCACTTACCTGTCTAGCCATCCCTGCCCATTCTAACTTCCCATCCCAAAGGCTAAAGTTGCTATAATGAAGAGTTTATTCACTATAAACATATGTTGGGTTGCTCCTTGATTTTGATTTAATTCACACAGTTAAAGGTGATAGATTAATAATTTTTTACCACAAATTGTCACTTTCTAAGATGTACTTGATGCTATGGTATTGCTGATTGTATCACTTGGGTTAAGGTGTTTTGATTGATCTAATCAGTTGTCCTTCCTGGTATAATGAAAATGAGACAGCCTCAGAGTCATTAGAGACTCAAAACCTAAAGACCAGCTATATCTGGAAGATACCGCTGAGAAGCAGTCATTCCATATGGGTTCCAAAATAAAGCAACAAAGATACTTACAATAAGCAATTTCAAAGTATCAACCCAGGAATTAAACCAAGGACAGTACCAAAACCAAAAATGAGAAGACATTTAAGCAAGGTATAAACTCAGACTTCCACCGCACCAAAGGTAAATTCTGGGCGAAACAAGGTGGAAAAGTCTGATAATCAACCACCTGGACACCCTGAACTGATAGCACAGGAAGTAACAAAACAGATGAATGAGGCCCTAGAAAAATTCAAAGCAGAAATAATCTCCCAGATAACTACAGAGATGGTGAGCAGAGTGAAAGGCATGATTAAAGGCTACAGAACAGGAACAGAAAAAAAAAAATAGATGAGTTCAGAAACATGCTGGAAGCCATGAATGCCCAGCATAAGAAAGACATGGAAACCATGATCACCCAACATAAGAAAGAAATGGAATCCATGAAACACATTCAAACAGATATCCAGGAGATTAAAAACTCCATTGAAAGTATGTACAGCAGATTCAGGGAATGTGAAGATAGAATATCAGATGTAGAAGACAGGATTGTGGTTAATGACCATGAAAACAGAGATTTCTTCAAAATAGTAAGGGACCACAAGAAATCAATCCAGCAGCTGCTACATGATGCAAAGAAGATTAACATAAGACTGATAGGAGTCCACGAAAAAGCAGGAGAAAGTACAATTGACATTAAAAAAAAAAACTCTTCACAGAAGTAATAGTAGCAAACTTCCCAGACAGAGGGAGAGAATTGGACATACAGATAAGTGAGGCACATAGAACTCCAACTAGCCACGATCAAAAAAAAATCTACACCTAGACATACAATAGTCAAGATCCCAGAAACCCAACAGAAGAACAAAATCCTACAAGCAGTTAGAGAAAAGAAACAAATCACCTACAAAGGAAAGCCCATCAGAATCATGGAAGACTTCTCAACACAAACCCTCAAGTCAAGGAGAACCTGGAGTGGAGTATTTCAAGCCCTAAAAGAAAATAACTTCCAACCTGGACTATTGTATCCTGCAAAATTATCTTTCAAAATCGATGGGGAAATTAGATACTTCCACGACAAAGAACACCTGAGAAATTTCATGAACACCAAACCAAGACTCCACACAATTCTAAACAATGTCCTAGAAAAAGACAATGAAGGTCACAACTCCTTGAGGCCTAACAGAATGAAGCCACCAGGCAAGGTAAGAAACTCAAGGGAAAGGGGGAAAAATAAAAAATAAAAGAGCCAACAACAGTAAAATATCCTGACAAGGATGAGTCAATATCTATCAATTATAACCAACAATGTTAATGGCCTCAATTCACCAATCAAAACAAATAGACTGACAGAATGGATTAAGAAGCAAAATGCAACAATATGCTGTATATAAGAAAAACACCTAACTCATAAAGAAATTCATACACTGAAAGTCAAAGGATGGAAAACAGTTCTCCACATGACAGGAACCCAAAAAAGCAGGTTTAGCAATATTATTTGCAGACAAAGTAGATTTCAAACCAAAACTAATTAAGAGACACAAAGATGGTCACTACATCCTTGTGAAGGGAACAATCCAAGAGTCTGAAGAGATGACAATCATAAATATATATGCACCAAATATGAATGTCCCAAACTATACAAAACAAATATTAATGGACATGAAAAACCAAATAAGCACTAATACAATTGTAGCAGGGAACCTCAATACCCCACTATCACAAATAGACAGATCATCTAGACAAAAAATCAACAATGAAATTGTAGAACTGAACCAAGCTATTGAACACACAGACTTAATAGATGTTTACAGAGTGTTCCACCCCACAAAATCAGAATACACATTCTTTTCAGCTGCACATGGGTCATTCTCCAGAATAGACCACATGCTAGCTCATAAGACATGTCTAAGTAAATGTAAAAGAATTGAAGTTACTCCCTGTATATTATAAGACCATAGTGCAATAAAATTGGAGATCAATAACATAAGAAACCACAAATACCCCACAAACACATAGAAATTGAATAACACCCTCCTGAACAACCAATGGGTCACAGAGGAAATTGAAGAGATTAAACAGTTTCTACAAGTAAATGATAATGCCAGTACAACATACAGGAATCTATGGGACACAATGACACCAGTTCTGTGTGGGAAATTCATAGCAGTGAATGCCCACATTAGGAAAACAGAGAGAACTCAAATAAATAAACTAATGCAGAACCTCAAGGTCCTAGAAAAAGAAGAGCATAACAAACCCAAAGCTTGTACAAGAGAGGAAATTATAATGATCGGAGCAGAAATCAATGCAGTGGACACTAAGAGAATAGTAAAAAAAAATCAATGAATCAAAGAGTTGGTTTTTTGAAAGAATAAATAAAATCAATAAACCTTTAGCCAACCTTATCAAAAAAAGGAAAGAAAAGGCTCAAATCCATGCAATTAAGAATAAAAAAGGTGAAGTCGCAACAGATCCAGCAGAAATCCAGAGCATCATCAATACCTACTTCGAGAACCTGTACTGTAATACAATGGAAAACACAGAAGAAATGGACAGATTCCTAGATACATACGAATTGCCAAAGTTAAATGAAGAAGATATAAAAATTCTAAATACCCCAATTATAATGAGTGAAACTGAAAATGTAATAATAAATTTACCAACAAAGAAAAGCCCATGTCCTGATGGCTTCATTGCTGAATTCTACAAGACATTTAAAGAAGAGCTATCGCCATTACTCCTTAAACTCATCAGTGAAATTGAAAGGGAAGCAATAGTTCTAAATTTATTCCTGGAAGTAAGTGTTACTTTGATTCAAAAACCAGGGAAAGACCCAACCCAAAAAGAGAACTACAGGCCAGTCTCCCTAATGAACATAGATGCAAAAATCTTCAACAAGATACTGGCAAACAGAATACAGAGGGTCATCAAAAAGATCATACACCCTGACCAAGTTGGATTTATCCCAGGGATGCAAGGATTTACGTATGGTTCAACATACGTAAATCAACAAATGTAATACACTATATTAACAGAGGCAAGGACAAAAAGCATATGATCATCTCAATAGATGCAGAAAAAGCATTCATCAAAATCCAACACCCATTCATGATAAAAACCCTACAGAATATTGGAATAGAAGCTCTTTATCTCAACCTGATTAAGGCTATCTATGAAAAACCAACAGCCAACATCATTCTAAATGGTCAAAAACTGAAAACTTTCACACTAAAATCAGGATCAAGACAAGGATGCCCACTATCACCACTCCTGTTCAATGTAGTTCTGGAAACATTAGCCACAGTAATTTGAAAAGAGAAAGAAATAAAAGTAATAAAGATAGGAAAGGAAATTAAACTGTCATTATTTGCTGACAATATGATACTTTACATAGAAGACCCAAAAAACTATGCCGAAAGACTTCTAGACTTAATTGACAGATTCAGTAGAGTAGCTGGATACAAGGTCTACACTCAAAAAACAATAGCATTGTTATACACAAATAACGGAGTCACTGAGGGAGAAATTAGGGAAACAATTCCTTTTAGAATACATCCAATAAAATGAAATATCTAGGAATCAATCTAATGAAACAAAAGACCTCTACACTGAAAACTACAGCACTCTGTAAAAAGAGATTGAAGAGGATATAAGAAAATGGAAAGGCATCCCTTGTTCCTGGGTAGGAAGAACCAATATAGTGAAAATGGCCATACTTCCAAAACTGCTATATAGATTTAATGTAATGCTGATTGAAATTCCAACAATATATTTCACAGAACTAGAGAAAACAATCCAAAATTTCATTTGGAACTAGAAGCGACCTAGAATAGCAAAAGCAATTCTAGGGAACAGAGACATGGCAGGGGGTATCACAATCCCCAACTTGAAACTATACTACAAAGCTACTGTGATAAAAACAGCATGTTACTGGCAAAGAAACAGACCTGAGGATCAGTGGAAAAGATTAGAATTCACAGAAACAACTCCAGACATACTCAGCTACCTCATGTTTGACAAAAGAGCCAACCACCCTCACTGGAGGAAAGATAGCCTCTTTAATAAATGGTGTTGGAAAAACTGGATTTCAACCTGCCAAAGATTAAAACCAGACCCACATTTGTCACCATGCACTAAACTAAGAAGTGGATTAAAGATCTAATATTAAAACAAACACTAAACTTTCTGCGAGTTAAGTTAGGTAGAACTCTTGAAGACATTGGCATAGGAAACGACTTCAGGAACAAAACCTCAGTAGCACGTGAACTAGCACAAAGAATCAACAACTGGGATCTCATCTTATTAAAAAGCTTCTGCACTGCAAGAGAAACCACCAACAGAGCTAAGGGACGACCTACAATGTGGGAAAAAATTTTTAGCAGCTGTACCTCAGTCAAAGGACTACTATCTAGAATGTATAAAGTACTAAAAAAAAATCAGACCCCCCAAATTCAAAGTCCTAATTTAGAAATAGGCATCTGAAATGAACAGACATTTCTCAGACAAAAGAAGTAAAAGCAGCAAATAAACATATGAAAAAATGTTCAACATCACTGATCATTCGAGAGATGTAAATGGAAACAACACTGAGATTCCACCTCACCCCAGAAAGAATGGCTGCTATCAAGAAATCAACCAATAACATGCTGGCGAGAGTGTGGGAAGAAAGGAACCCTTCTCCATTATTGGTGGGAGTGCAGACTGGTGCAACCACTGTGGAAATCCGTATGGAGATACCTCAAAGATCTAGGACTAGGGCTGGGGATTTAGCTCAGTGGTTCCATTGCCTGCTTGCTTTGCAAGTGCAAGGTCCCAAGTTCAATCCCAGGTACCAAAAAAAAGAACTAGAACTAGAGGTCCCATTTGACCCAGCTATTCCCCTGCTGGGTATGTTCCCCAAAGAATTAAAAGAATCGTACCACAGTGATATATGTGCACCCATGTTTATAGCGGCACAGTTTGTAATAGCTAAAACTTGGAAACAGCCCAAGTGCCCATCAAATGGAAACTGGATAAAGATGTGGGTTGTTTTTATAAAATGGAGTACCACTCAACCATAAAGAACAAGAAACTAGAGATATTTATAGCTAAATGGATGCATATTGAGGCCATACTCTTAAGTGAAATAAATAGGACACCCATGTGTAAATACTGAATAGTTTCTCAGTGTGAGAAACTGAAAGTGTAAATAAGGATTAAAATGATTAAAATGAATAATTGGTAATTTGAAATAGGAAAAAAAGGTTCCAAGGGGTAGAGGAAGTAGGAGGGGAAGGGTCAAGTAAAAAGAGAAAGGAAAAATTATGATAAAAGGAAAAAATGGAAACAAAGTCTTTGTAAATAGGGAAGAGAGCACAGGAAATGGGGAAAAAATAAGAACCAAGATACATCATATACAGTTACAAGCACCCATTGATAAATGTAAATGTATACCTAAAATGTATCATTAAAAGAATTTAAGCAAAAAAAATAAAATTTATTTTCTTAATAACTGTCTTAAATAATAACCTAAATTCTTCTTACCAAAATGTCATTGAACATTCATTTCTTTTGAGAATTTTGGCAAAATTTGGTGGTGGTCAGTGCAAAGTGAGAGTGGGGAGATTAAATTAGAATACCATGATAACTTTTATGTAGAATAAAAAAATTAAAAGCGAAAACAGAAACATTAAAAGGTTAGAATTAATTAATTAATTAGTTAATCTATCCTGAGGAAGGGCATTTTAAGCATAAAAGCAGCTTAAGAAATTCCAAAAAATTACTGAACTCAATTCCATTAAAATTTAAATTAAGATTATAAAGCATTAAAAAATTAGGGCAAATACAAATTCAGAAAAGTATTTTCAACAAAATAAGAAAGGGTTCATCTACTTAATCAGCAAATAATTCTTACAAACCAATAAGGGAAATATTAATATACCAGGAGGAAGAATAAGAAATAGGAATGAGACAATGCATGAAAGAAATACAAAGGGCCATTACATTTATGAAAATACAAATTAAAAGAAAACAAAATTATATTTTTTGGCTCACAAATAAGCAAAGAAGAATAAAATAACATTCAATCTGGTAAACATGTGCTGAACAGACATTATAAATTGGTTGCAAATTTCCAATAATGGAGATATATGTATGTATCCAAGCATGTATATATGCTTGAGCCCAGTAATTGTACTTCTAGTAATCTAGCCAAAACAAGTAGCCAAGTAGATAAAAGACTTTGTAGAAATGTGCTAATCAGAGGATTGTCATAGATAAAGCATTAGAAACAAACATTAAACAATAGGGAAATGATTCATTAGTTTTGATACGTCCCAGAAATGGAATATTATATGGGCAGTACAAAGAATTACTGTTATGGCTTCTGTCTAGGGGCTTTTTGGAGCTGGCCAGGTCCAGGGCATGTGAAACTAGGAGTAGGGGTGTGTGCTACTAAATTATTCTACTGATTGGAATTTGCATAATTCTGGCACCACTGAAAAGGCTGGTTGCCTAGATGGGACAAAAGGGAATGGCAGCCTTGCTGTTTAATGCTTGCTTCCGGCCCTCCCATAGCCTGTTTCTCATCTGTGATGCCCCTCTGCCATGCTGCTCTACCTTGGAATCAGCTGACTGTGGACTAAAACCTGTACAAACTGTGAGCTGAAATGAACCTTTCCTCCTTTAACTTTGCATGTTGGGTATTTTGTCATATCAACAAGAAAAGTAACTAAGACAATTACCAATGTATACCACATAACACATGTTTATGTAAATGCATATAATATAGCAGAAAAGTTAGGAGAGAACTACCAAAATCTTTATATTGGATATCAGTTAATTGATGGGTTAGGGACAATTTCAACATTATTCTTTTTCAGTTTTCAAATTTTCTATACTGAATATGTATTATTTTTATAGTCAGAAAACAGCTTTTCTTGTAAGAACAGAGAATTCTATCACACAGTTATTGTGTGGTTTATACTCTTTCATCCTTGATGATTGATAGAAAGTGCTTTCTTTTATTTTAGGGTTTCTGTAGACCCTGAAGTTTATGGTTTCTCATGGCTATTTCTTGGGGTGAATGTCTTTGTACAAGTTTTGAAAGATTAAAGCAGCAGTGTGATTCACAATGGAAAAATGTGGGAGCAACTTAAGTGGCCATCTGTAGATAAGCAGATAAAATTTGGTATATACACACAATGGACTATATTTCAGCTTTAGAATGGAAAGAAATTTAGAAATAGGATACAACATGGATGAACCTTGAAGACATTATGCCAAATAAATAAGCCAGTCACAAAAATACTATGTATTCCAATTACATGAGGTTTAAAAATTAGTCAAGTTCATAGAGACAGGCAATAAAGAGGCAGCTTTCAGGAGCTAGAGAGAGGGAAAAATGAGGTGTTCTTATTTAATGGATACAGTTTTGGTTTTGAGGTGAAGAGTTCTGAAGATTGTTGCATAATATGAATGCACTGCTACATTTTAAAGAAGTTGAGATGGTAAGTTTTATGTATGTTTTACAACATTTTTAAAAAGAAAAGATTAAAACAGAGATAAAGAGGACAAAAGGGAAGAACAAAAGCCTCTACCTAGCACAGGCAAGGTGGTACATAATGCACCACTAGCAGAACCTTAGAACTGGGCCATTGGGACCTTACCTTTGATTACTGCAAGTCTTCATTTACTAAATTTGTTTTCTGCTTTATTAATTCTGTGAGATGAAAACTCTGCACATCAAGTTGTCACCAATTAATGGATTCTTGAATAACGTGTAGCACACCCACAAGGAAAGCTTTTTTAAAGCCACATTCTTTTGAGGGGGTCTTATTTTGGGAATCTACACTGTGAAGAAGTGATCCATGAATGGCTTTGGGATTTCTTTATTTTCCTGAAAATTTCTGTATGTAGCTAAATATGTGTACTTTCATGGGAAGAAGTCCCTTTGCTATTAGCAGATTTTCAAAGATGCCTCAAGGTTGAGAATCACTGTTAGGAGTGTTTCTTGTATGATCTAGTCTACTAAGTTTCACTGCAATTTATAGATGGCAACTACATATTTCAGATACCTAATAATATTTAATGAGGTTTGTACCTGAGGATTTTATGAATGTAACAGTATGAGAGGGAATTACCCTTCATTCATGTTCATATTGTACATTTCCTCCATCTTTAGCTTGAGCATGAGTACATAAAGCAAACAAGAATGGTCTCAATTTTAATGTGATGCATTACAAATTTCTGTATTATGTCTATTCAAAGATTATTGATAAATTTTTGTGTACGAAACTATTCTTATCTTGCTTAGATTTTTTTAAAAGATCAAGTTCTTTTAAAAAAATTAAGGCCTTTATTTGTGACTGTTTTTCCATCTTTTATGTGCATATTCAATATTTACCTTAAAACAATGGTTTTAATCTTTCTTAGTAGTAACCCTTTATACAAGGCTCTTATACATATAGATATGAAA
Source organism: Heterocephalus glaber (assembly GCF_053883595.1). Classification (NCBI taxonomy): domain Eukaryota; kingdom Metazoa; phylum Chordata; class Mammalia; order Rodentia; family Bathyergidae; genus Heterocephalus; species Heterocephalus glaber. Next base: position 84,359,264 of record NW_028258315.1, on the reverse strand, counting down.
AAGCCTTCAAAATACCTTGACTTCATGTGATACACTGACATTTTTATTCCCTTCTATTCCTTTCCATTCTATTCTACTTGTCAAAAGAATTACTAGTTGTGACCTTCTCAATCAGTGGCACTCAAAATTACCTATACATTAAAATTATTTAGAGAATTTTAAAAATATATAGATATCTGGGTTCATCCCTCATCCCTTGCCCCTTCCCATCACTAACGATTCTGATCTGATTGATTTGGGGAAGAACCTGGGCATTGGGACATTATAAATCACCCCCCAGAAATGCTAATGTGCAGCCAATGTTGAGAAACATGAATTTAAATGGATCAAACAGTCCTCTTAAATCTCATCCCTCAATTTGAAAAACATTGCTTGAAATGGCCTCTTTAAATTTTATTTTGGATGCTGTAGCAAATTTTAAGTGTTCATGTTGGGTTTATTTCATTTGGCTTTAATAATACTCTTTCTATATTGTGTATTCAAATGCACCTCACAAAAGACTGAGACTTACACTTGCTTCTATAGAATTGGACTTAGTAAGCTCACTTGAAGCATGTGGATGAGACCACTCTTGTCAAACTTTCACTTCAAACTCTAATGTGGATGAGAATAACCTGAGGTCCTTATTATAATGAAGATTCTGATTCAGTATGTCCAGGATGGGGCTTGAGATCGGCATTTCTATTAATTTCCCAGGTAAAGCTGGTGGTACTGGTGCATGGATCATATTTCAAGTAGCAAAATACCTGTTATGACATATTTAGATGTCCCCCCAAGGCCACATGTGTTCATAGGTAAGGCTTTTTGTGGGCATATGATACTGGATCATGGTGTGTGATACTGGATTAGTCCACTGATGGATTTATGATTGGGTGTGATATTGAGAGTTGAAGCCTGGTAGGAAGAGTTGGGTCACTGTGGGTCTGGCCTGAAGCGTATACATCCCTCATCTTACCTTGATCTCTTACATTGCTTCCTGCCTGCTTTGCTGTGAGCTCTTTCTCCTCTGCGATGCCTCCCTGCCTTGGAGTCAGGTGACTATGGACCAAAACCTCTACAAACTGAGTCAAAATAAACCTTTCATCCTTTAATTTGTGGGTGTCCAGTATTTTGTCCCAGTAACAAGAAAGACAGTATCATATAAAGGTGTTTCAAGTCTCCTTTCCAATTGGCTCATTCACTAGTCTCTGGTCAGCTACCTCTATTCTCTTTCCCTTTGTTATTTACAGTTTTGCATAAATCCTGATGGGTAGAACAGTACTTTATTTCCTTCCCATTGAAAAACAAATGACCTCCTTATTAGGGCTCAAGATGACAAGAAAACCTTTAATCCAAAATGGGCAGATATGTGAACATTATGACCTTAGATCCTTAAACCTCCACTTTGCTATGGTAGTTTAAGTGGGGATCCTTGATTCTGTGCCCCCTACTGGGCAAGTAACCCACATGTATGTGTGTGTGTGTGTGTGTGTATATTATACACACACACATGCATGTGTGTTGTGTGTATATTCTATCAATTTTCACATTGTAAGTTCTTTGTAATCATCAAAACTGAGTAATGTTCTTATAGCATGATGTGCTTGTAGTTAGCACTACTTTACATTGATATTACTATTTGCAAGTCTGTCTTTTTTTACTAGTTTAGAAGCATTTAGAAGGCCAAGGACTATTATGCCTTACTCATCCTTGCATCATCTGAAAGCCTAACTACGTACTCAGTGAATGTTTCTTGGGTTGAATAGTGGCTATATAAATTATTAATCACTATGATAATCCTCAGTAATGGCACCTCAAATCTCAATGTCTTAAAATAATCAGCCTTTGGGAGTGGGAATGTAGCTCAGTGGTAGAGTGCTTGCCTACATAAACAAATCCCTGTATTTGATCCCCAGCACTGTAAATAAATAAATTAGCTTTTATTTAGCTCATTAGTTTGTGGATCAACAATTTAGGTTAGGTGTGGTTGAGTACTTTGTGTGATCCAGACTAGATTCTGTGACATGTCAGAGCCTTGGCTTACTATTGGCTGAATGGTAGGGGTCACTGGGCATGTGTCTTTCAAGAACAAGTAGCTTCTCCCACTCATTTTGTCATGGTTGTGGCAAAAATGTAGGAGTACAAGTGCAAACAAGTGCTTTTTCAAGCTTCTGTCTGTGCCACGCTGGATAATATCCTACAGGGCCAAGCAAGTCACCTGGCCAACCTATAGTCAGTACAAAAGAAATATGGCAAAGGCAAGGTACAGAATTTAAGTGTCTTATTTTTTTGTAATCAGTCTACCAAAGTGCTTTTCCTTTCAGCCTCCATTTTCATGATACCATCTCAAAGTCTAAAATTCCTACAATGTCTGGAAATAGCATAATGTACTAAAGTTCTTCATAATTTTAATTTTGAAACCACTAGTTAGTTGTATCACAATAGAGGCTTGATCTGAAGTGATTTAGTCAAAGACATGAAGATCTTGATTTTTACTGAAGTGCAGCCTGGGTTTCATTATAGTCCATTCGCACGTCAGGTGTATCAGCCACAATCCTATCCACCTGCTAGTGCATGATCCTTCCAGGCACTGGGCCAATATGTAAGGAAGCAGACAGCCATGTGTTTTAATCAGCATCTGTATCTTGATTTTTTTGGTTGCTCTTTGAGCCATGTTAAACAAAAACATAAAAATTACCTTAAAAGCACCTTGATGAAAAGACACTGTTATCAACTTTCTCATCAGATGGGAGGAAAAATCTGAACATGCGATGAGGCCAACAGCATGACTTCACTGAAAACAAAATTTTAAAAGCCTAATAAATGCCTAGTTTAACAAAATGATCATAAAGAAACCATTGATTGTAATAACAAGAAAGACTAAATAACCAATGTCATTTTCAGTGTCCCCTTACTCTTCTACCATGAGGAGATATATTACATGAAACATATGCACATAATTGAGAGGCAAATAAAATTGCTTAAAAAGATACTCAACTGACAGCAATAAAATTTAGACCAAATATCAGAAAACTATTAAGCCTAGCAGTAACATTGATTAGAGCACTATTTTCTTATTTGGTTAGTCCTAGGAGGACTATTGAGTTGCTATTTTGTTTAAACTGGTGGAAAGGTAAACTAATCTCATTTAATGGGCAGAACATGCAAAAGCTGTGCTTTCTCCTTTCACTGCAAGGATGAATTGGGAATAGTTGAAGCTTCAGTAAGATTATTGGGTTCAATACATTATTTATTTCCTGGAAATGTAGGAACTTTTCACAGCTCAGCTCAGTGGAAATTTTTCTGCCAGCCTCATTTTGAAGTAGATCACTTGTATCTTTGGATCCCAGCTTCAACCCTTTGCTCTAGGAGGCATTCTGTTGCAATTCATCTTTCCACATCCCCCACAGAAACTTTTGGTTTGTCTCTTCCCTGTCAAGAAGGCCTAAAGTTCATCTGCATCTCAATGTTAATGATGGCTAACCAGTTAAAGAATTCTTCCCCTTATCCCTTGCAAAAAAGAAGAAAGTTTTCCTGCTGGGGATTAAGCACAGAGGCAACATGCCTGCCTCTCAAGCACAAGGTCCTAAATTCAATCCCCGGTACCAAAAAGAAAAATTTTTTTTCCAGGAAAGATTTTTTTTTTAGTGAAAGTGTGTACACCATTTCCACACCTAAAATGACATCCAGGCACCTTTGAAATTTAGAGTACATTAATATATATAAAAACAAATGAACAAAAGATATCAGGTAGAAAATGAAATTTAGGAACTTCTATTCAAATACAAGAGGTTGAAGATCTCTAACAATGTCCCCTGTTGAAACCTCATCAGAAGTACAGCAAAGAATAAACTTAAATGGCAAAAGTAATAATAAAGGGGACAATAGCAGATGAAGGGTTATAAACTATCCTTTAGAAGATTGATAGTAGAAAGATGTGATAACTGACATAATCAATTTACTTTGCCAAGTTTCTGTGAGATAATAGGAATGGTGGTGGTGATAGTGATATTGAAGGTGGTGGTAGAGCACATCTTCCTTCTACATTGTGTATTACCTGAAGGCAAGGAGAACTCACCTTGTGTACATAGGACAAATCTACAAAGGCTGTTAAGTGGTAGTTTCACAGCAAAAATATCTGATGACTTAATGGAATATTCTATCAAGAACTGTGAAAGATCTGAGATTATCCTACTTACAGGCAAATAGGTTAACTTGGTACAGGCATGTTGACAGAAGGTCGGAGACAGAGGATTATATTACTCATAGCACAATATCAACATCAAATTCAAACTCACAGAGGAACCTCTTCTCTCCAAAGTCCCACAAGAGTGATGCTGAACAAATCAAATAGATGCATGTAAAGTGGATTTAGTTCATAGCTGATGAATCACAGCTTAGGAAATTCAGTCTTTTATATTATTCTCCTTTATGCCTCAAGCAAGCAAACCTGTGCAACTTTTTCTCTGGAAGGAGATAGTAACTATTATATTGGGCAGCAAACAAACCTTATATTTATTCCAGAAGAAGATACTATATCTTCCAAGGTTATTTGTAATGTGAAGATCCTTGAGAAAAATAGTCAATAGCAAGGCTGCCAGTGTCCTGCCTCATGAGACATGCAGAAACACAACACCCATGGAGAATTGTCTCCCAGCTTATGAGACTCTTCTTACTATTCTGACAGCAATAGCATACCTTGACTGCTTTATCTTGTGAATCACTTATCAACCAGTCCTTATGGTCCCATATAGTTTCAACTATAAACCAGTTACTTGCCTATTTTTCTTAGCTCCAAATGTTCACGTTATCTAAGGCTGCTCTGTGACTCCAAAACTGCATCTTCCAGCTCATTTTCAGAGAGATTCTAAGAAGCATTGATGGGAGATTAGAAGACAGAAAGAGGGTATGATGGATCTTCTTCTGGCTTCCAGCTCAGGTTTGCCTCTCTCCAGTTGGAGAAATTACAGCTTCTGAAGAGGAGAGCTTTACCTATAGCTTCATACTTTTGGCACTTCCAAAGCCACCTGTGTTCCTCACAGGTACATATAGTAGCCATACTGTTGGATTAGCATCTTCACTGTCCTCCACCTACCACACTATTCCCAGAATCCCATTTCCATGGTTTTTCATCCCAATGTCCTTGGCCACCTTGCTATACTCCCTATACCACCAGAGATTTGTATGAAGGTGTCTCTTCCTATACTACAATAACAAAGGACTTTTAGGGTTGGTAACACCATCTTTTTGTCTTTTCTCAGTCCTAGATGCAGTAACTTTTTCTAATATCTTCAATCTTCATGTTACTTCAGCATCCCATTTTCAGCCTTTCAGTACCTCTGAAATGATTTTCTCTATTGAATATTCTCTATTTGAAATAACTAGCATAGCTTCTGTTTTCCTGACTGGGTCATGGCTATTCTGCTACCTGTAGTTAGAAATAATTTCGTTTCTTAGTCCAAAGTCTATAGTTTCATATTATTTTTAGTTTGATTCTTACTTTAGTAAAGGACATAGTTCAAAATATTAAATACAACAGTACACGGTGATATGTTTAACAATCAGCTCTCTAGAGGGAAAAAAAAGACCTTCATTTATAATATATGTTGATTTATATCTTGTAAATTCTCCATGGTCAATTTCAAGCTACCAACCTGATGTCATTAAACTCGTGTGACCTAGGGTGAGCCAGCTTCAGACCCTTATTGTCTGTTCTTTACCTTCAGTCAACTACTTTTAACTCTTTTAGCCAGAGCTTCTGGTTCTGACTTCCATAATTCCACTTAAAAATAACTAAAGGAAATACCTCTCATTCCCAGTGCAGATGGAGAAAATAATTAGCATTTACTGGTCACAATCTTTGTTTACTCTTTAATTAGTTAATTTCTTCTCCTTTATGCCTCAGTTTTAATAATATTTCCTGAGAGAAGACTTCCCTGACCACCTCGATTTAAATTAGGTCCTACTTCCTGGTCATTCTCATTCCACTTTATCCTTTAATTTCATGGCACACATCCCAGTTTGTAATTGTGAAATTATATTTATATTCATTTATTTATTGTCTTCCTCTTCCACTACTTTGTAAATTCCATAAGATCAGAGGCTTCATCCATTTTGTTCCTTGGTGTATTCTTGAATAGTAACTGAAAACTACTATAAACAGTACCTGGCAAGTTATAGATGTTCAATAAATATTTGTAGAATGCGTGAAAGAAGGAAGGAAAGGGTAATAAAGAATGAATGCCTAATATATATTAGATACTCTCCTGAATTCTTTCTTACATTTTATTTTTAATAATACCCCTATCAGATAGTTGTTACTGTCCTCATATAAATGAGGAAATTTTCTTAAAATAGATAAGTAATGTTCTTCAAAGTCAAATAGCTAGCGTTGGTACCCAAAATAAAAAAAAATTAGGCTATTTGATTAAAAATATTGTCTTTGTTGTTGGTGGTGGCGTTACAGTTATTATTGAACCAACATTTAACTTCATGACTCTGCTAAGGTCTTGTGCTTTATCTTATTACAAGTCCACACATACTTTGATTTCCAGACCTTCTTAACCTGACAAAAGATCAAGACTGTCTCCAAATTATGTCTTTGATCTAAAACTCAACCACTTCTTTTCCTTAGTTCATCCTAGTAATCTGAAAGACACAACGGATCATTAAGCAGCTCTGGTCCCAATCCTCTCATAGAAAAGCAAAATTAGATAAGATAATGGGGGTTGGCTGTTGGTGGGCCAGACCGAGAAGCTGAATTTCATCCTGTTGTCAGCATCAGGATATTTTAGTGATCAAAGTAAGGGTTGCTCTAGTGAAGGATTTTCAGGAGAATAAAGATGGTTGTGTAATTTGGGGTAGATTATGGTGGAGAGATGTAGAAGGCAGGCAGATCATCTGAGAGACTTTTGCTTGAATTCATGTTTCAGATATGGAAGACCTGAATTAGGATAGTGGTGGTACAGATAGCTATGAAGGAATGACAATAAAGGACCTAAAAAGAGCAACCTATAGAGCTCAGTAACAAAGTCATATGTTTTATGGAGGAATATAGAAATGAGGAACTTTGGGAACTGGATTTTGCTCCTTCCACTGGCACTTACTAGTCATGTGCCTCTTGGCCTCAAGTTCCTTATTGGAAAAATAAAGAACAGGCTTACATGATCTTCTATGTCTCTTCCTATTCTATTGAAGAGAATTAAAATCATCCTAAAGATTTAGGAACTAAATGACAGTGAGTCCCACAGAAATGACGAAAGTGGACACATATCTAGCTGTGCACACACACACAAGTGGAGGAGGAAGAGGGGAAGGAGGGGAGAAAAGGGAACAGCAGGTAAATGATGACAGGTAATTGTTAAAACATATCACAGTGTATATCATCATATTCTGCATCCATCTACACTCTTAGTGCTGTGGGAACTAGAAATTAAAAAAAAAAGATTGCAACTTTTACAACTTTGGGTTTAGGATGCAAATTAGATTCTATGAGACACACACCCTGTAGCTTTTGAAGGCAGAAATTATGAGAAGGCCAGTAGAGGTATGTACCAGACAGGGTTGAGAGGAGCAGATACGTCTAATCTCTAAATTTGTGTTTACTGACAGACAGTGCTGATAATGGCTTTCAGATTTCTAGATCAAGACCCCTGGTTCTGGATACTCCAGCAACTTTTTCAATGATTTTCCAAATATCTAGTTTCCTATATCAAATCCCTGTATGTTTAAAATATCTAGAATAGTTTGTGTTTCCTTCAGGATGCTCACTGATGCAGAGACTAAATTTCATAAAAGTTCTTCTTGACCCATTGATTTCACCGTATCCATGATGTACAGCTATCTTGTTGTTTATTAATGGCTCACAATTTTCTTTACTATTAAGAGAATAAAAGAATCGCCTTTCACGCAGTGCTGTGGAATTTATGTTCAACAAACATAATTTTTTATCTATTAAAAGGAAAGACCATTCAGAATGGTCACAGGCTGATCATGTATAGCTTTAAACATATTGTTTATATCAGTACTTCTCAACTGCCACCAGCACAGTCTGAAAACTTATTAGAAATACAGATTCTTTTTTTTTTCTGTATATCATTTAATTGGTATATTTTAGGTATACAATATAATGACAGTCATCATTGGAAATTTGCACCTTTACATATTCTCTCTTGGTTCTTATTTTTCCCCCTTCCCCTGCCCTCCCTTCAACCCCTCCATTCCTCCCTATCTACAAAGACTTTGTTTCCTTTTTTTCATTTTCTCATATTAATTCTATTCCCTTCTTTCCTTTCCCTTCCCCTACCCCTCCCACTTCCCCTTCCCATTTGCCCCTTTTCTTCCTATTTCATGTTATCTATTATACCTTTTAGGCCTTATTTACACTTTCAGTTTCTCACACTAGAGAAACTATTCAGTATTTACACATGTGTGCCCTATTTATTTCACTTAAGAGAATCACCTCAATGTCTCTAATAAATGTCTCTAATTTCTTGTTTTTTATGACTAAGTAGTACTCCATTGTATTTTTTTAAAAAACCACGTTTTCTTTACCCAGTCTCCAGTTGATGGGCATTTGGGCTGTTTCCAAATTTTAGCTATTACCAACTATGCTGCTATGAACATGGGTGCACATATATCACTGTGGTATGATTCTTTTAATTCTTTGGAGAAGATACCCAGCAGGGAAACAGCTAGGTCAAATGGGACTTCCAGTCCTAGTACTTGGAAGTATGTCCATAGTGATTTCCATAGTGGTTGCACCAGTCTGCACTCCCACCAGCAGTGGAACAGTATTCCTTTTACCCTAGTCCCGCCAGCATTTGTTATTGGATGATTTCATGATAGCACCCATTCTTTTTGGGGTGAGGTGGAATCTCAGCATTGTTTTCATTTGCATCTCTCGAATGATCGCTGATATTGAACATTTTTTCATATGTTTCTTTCCCATTACTACTTCTTTGTCTGAGAAATGTCTGTTCATTTCAGATGCTCATTTTTGGATTGGGTCTTTAGATTTGGGAGGTCTGATTTTTTTAAAGTTCTTTATAGATTTGAGACAGTAGACCATTGTCTGAGGGACAGCTGGTGAAAAATTTTCCCCGCATTGTGGGTTGTCTCTTCACACTGCTGGTGGTTTCTCTTGCTGTGCAGAAGCTTTTTAGTAAGAAGAGATCCCGCTTGTTGATTGTTTGTGCTAGTTCCTGGGCAACTGAGGTTTTGTTCATAAAATCTTTTCTGAAACCAATGTCTTTGAGTTCTACTTAACCTCTGTTCCAGGCGGTACAGCGTTTCTGTTTTTATGTTTAGATCTTTAAACCATTTTGATTTTAGTTTAGTGCATGGTGAGAGATATAGATCTAATTTTAGTCTTTGGCAAGTTGAAACCCAATTTCTCCAGCTCCATTTATTAACGAGGCTATCTTTCCTCCAGTGAGGGTGTTTGGCTTCATGGTTGAAGATGAGGTGGCTGAGTGTGTCTGGAGTTGTTTCTCCAACTTCTAATCTGTTCCACTGGTCCTCAGGTCTGTTTCTTTGCCAGCACCATGCTGTTTTTATCACGGTAGCTTTGTAGTATACTTTCAAGTTGGGGGTTGTAATACCCCCTGCCATGTCTCTGTTACCGGGAATTGCTTTTGCTATTCTGGGTCTCTTCTTGTTCCAAATGAATTTTTTGGATTGTTTTCTCAAGGTCCATGAAGTATGCTGCTAGGATTGCATTGAATCTATATAGCAGTTTTGGAAGTATGGCCATTTTCACTATGTTGATCGTTCCTACCCAGGGGCAAGGGATGTCTTTCTACTTTCTGATATCGTCTTCAATTTCTCTTTTCAGAGTGCTATAGTTTTCAGAGAAGAGGTCTTTGATTTCTTTTGTTAGGTTGATTTCTAGGTATTTCAGTTTTTTGGATGCTATTGTGAAAGCAATTTCTGCCCTATTTCTGTCTCAGTGAGTCTGTTGTTCATGTAGAGGAAAGCTATTGATTTTTGTGTGTTGACCTTGTATCCAGTTACTCTACTGAATTTGGTTATTAGGTCTAGAAGACTTTTAGTGGAGTTCTTGAGATCTTCTATATAGAGTATCATGTCACCTGCAAATAATGACAATTTAACTTCTTCATTTCCTATCTTTATTCCTTTTATTTCTTTCTCTTGTCTAATTGCCATGGCTAATGTTTCCAAAACTATACTGAACAGGAGTGGTGATAGTGGACATCCTTGTCTTGTTCCTGATTTTATTGTGAAGGATTTCAGTTTTTGACCATTTAGTGTGATATTGGGGTTAGTTTTTCATAGATGGCTTTTATCAGATTGAGGTAGAGACCGTCTATTCTGAGTTTTTGTAGGGTTTTTATCATAAATGTGTGTTGGATTTTGTCAAATACTTTTTCTGCATCTATTGAGATGATCATATGGTTTTTGTCCTTTGCTCTATTGATATAGTGTATTACATTTATTGATTTGTGTATGTTGAACCATCCCTGCATCCCTGGGATGAATCCCACTTGGTCAGGGTGTATGATCTTGATGATCTTCTGCATTCTATTTGCCAGTATCTTATTAAGGATTTTTGCATCTATGTTCATTAGTGAGATTGGCCTATAGTTCTCTTTTTCAGTTGGGTCTTTCTCTGCTTTGGGGATCAAGGCGATGCTTGCTTCCAGGAATTAATTCAGGAATATTGCTTCCCTTTTAGTTTCACTGAAGAGTTTAAACAGTAGTGGCAGTAGTTCTCTCTAAATGTCTTGTAGAATTCAGCAGTGAAGCCATCAGGACCTGGGCTTTTCTTAGTTGGTAAGTTTTTAATTATGTTTTCAATTTCATTGATTGATATTGAGTTGTTTAGAATTTTTAGGTCTTCTTCATTCAACTTTGGTAATTCATATGTATCTAGGAATCTGTCCATTTCTTCTGTGTTTTCCATCTTATTGGTGTATAGTTTCTCAAAGTAGGTATTGATGATCCTCTAGATTTCTGCTGGGTCCCTTGTAATTTCATCGTTTTCATTCCTAATTGCATGTATTTGGGCCTTTTCTTTCCTTTTTCTTATAAGGTTGGCTAAGGGTTTGTCAATTTTGTTGATTCTTTCGAGGAACCAACTCTTACCTTCATTAATTTTTTGTATTGTTCTCTTACTCTCCATGGCATTGATTTTTGCCCTGATCTTTATAATTTCCTCCTTTCTATTGGCCTTGGGTTTGTCCTGCTCTTCTTTTTCTAGAAGCCTGAGGTTCAGCATCAGGTTGTTTAGTTGGGCTTGCTCTGTTTTTCTAATATGAGTATTCACTGCTATGAATTTCCCTTGTAAGACTGCTTTCATTGTGTCCCATACATTCAGGTATGTACTATTGGCATTGTCATTTAATTGAAGGAACTATCTAATTTCTTCTTTAATTTCCTCTGTGACCCATTGGTTATTCAGAAGTGTGTTGTTCAATTTCTATGTGTTTACGAAGTTTTTGCAGTTTCTTTTGCTATGGATCTCCAATTTCATAGCACTATGGTCTGATAATATACAGGGGATAACTTCAATTCCTTTGCACTTACCTAAACATGTTCTACGAATAATGAGTATGTGGTCTATTTTGGAGAATGACCCATGTGCAGCTGAAAAGAATGTGTATTCTGATTTGTGGGGTGGAACACTCTGTAAACATCTGTTAAGTTCATTTGTTCAGGAGTTTGATTGAGTTCTAGTATTTCATCACTTATTTTTAGTCTAGTTGATCTATCTATTTGTGACAGTGGGGTGTTGAGGTCCCCCACTACTATTATATTAGTGCTTATATAATTTTTCACGTCCTTTAGTATTTGTTTTATGTAGTTGGGTGCACTAGTGTTTGGTGGCATAGATATTTATGATTGTCATCTCTTCCTCTTGGATTGTTCCCTTTACAAGAATGTAGTGTCTTTCTTTGTCTCTCTTAATCAGTGTGGGTTTGAAATCCACTTGGTCGGCAAAGAGGATAGCTACTCCTGCTTTTTTTCAGGTTCCTGTCACATAGAGTATTGTTTTCCACCCTTTAACTTTCAGTCTATGAGTTTCATTTTGAATGAAGTGTGTTTCTTGTATGCAGCATATTGTTGGATTTTGCTTCTTGACCCATTCTGCCAGTCTATTTCTTTTGCTTGGTGAATTGAGACAATTAACATTGATGGTTATAACTGATACATATTGACTTACCATTGTCATGAGCTTTTCTTTTTGTTGGATTCTCCCCCTTTTTAAAAAATTTCTTGTAATCCCAGTGGATTCATTCTAATGTGCTTCCTGGGGTTGTGATCCTTGTTGTCTTTTTCTAAGATTTTGTCTAAAATTTTTCGGAGTGCTGGTTTGGTATACATGAAGTTCCTAAGGTGCTCTTTGACATGAAAGTATCTTATTTCTCCATCAATTTTGAAAGATAGTTTTGTAGGGTACGTTAATCTGGGTTGGAGGTTGTTTTCCTTTAGGGTTTGAAATACATCACTCCAATGTCTTCTTGCCTTGAGGATTTGCGTTGAGAAGTCTGCTGTGATTCTTATGGGCTTTCCTTTGTATGTGATTTGTTTATTTTCTCTAACTGCTTGTAGAACTTTGTTCTTCTGTTGGGTTTCTGTAATCCTAACAATTATATGCTTATGTGTAGATTTTTTTGATCAAGTCTAGTTGGAGTCCTATATGCTTCACTTATCTGTATGTCAAGTTCTTTTCCCCTTTTTGGGAAGTTTTCTGCTATCACTTATGTGAACAGTTTTTTTAATGTCATCTGCATTCTCTCCTGTTTCTTCATTGACTCCAATCAGTCATATGTTATTCTTTGCTTCATCTACCAGCTGCTGGATTGATTTCTTGTGGGCCCTTACAGGTTTAAAGCAATTTTTCTTTTCCTGGTTACTAATTGCAATCTTACCTTCTATATCTGAAATTCTGTCCTCACATTGGCTCATCCTGCTGCATAGACTTTCAATGGAGTTTTTAATCTCTTGGAAATTTGTTTGCATGTGTTTTATGGATTCCATTTGTTTCCTATGTTGGGATTCCATCATGTTCCTCACCTCTGTATTTTTTTAATCTGTTTCCTCTCTAGATTTAGTAATCATGTCTTGCACTATGGGCATAATCTCTGCTGTTGTCTGAGAAATTATTTCTGATTTCATTTTTTCCAGATCCTCTTTCGTTGCTAGTTCAGGGAGTCCAGGTGGTTGAGTATCAGATTGTTCCATCTCGTTTCCCTTTGGGGTTGCTGTAGGTGATCTGGAAGTCTGGTTCTAAGGCTCGTTCTTCTCATTTTGATGCGTGGGGGGCACTGCTGGTGCCTGTGTGGCTCACCTCCTCTGTGCTGGGAGCAATGGTTGATTGGCTTGTAAGCCTCCTACTCTACACAGGGAGCTGTGGCATGTTGACCCAGAAGCCTCCTCTGTGCTGGGAGCTGTGGCATTTTGACCCATAAGCCTTCTCTGTGCTGGGAGCTGTGGCCCATTCACCTGGAAGCCTCTTCTGCTCTGGGAGCTGTGGCACATTGACCCAGAAACCTCCTCTGCCCTGGGAGCTGTGGCATGCCAACCCAGAAGCCTCCTTTGCACTGGGAGCTCTCAGAAATACAGATTCTTGAGTCCTGACATACTGAAGTCAGAAACTCTGAAGTTAGTGCCAAAAAATTTATATTTTAAAATTCTGTCGGTGATTCTAAGGATTAACATGATAGAGTTTGAGAATTACTGGACATCAGTTCATATTCAAAAAGTCCTTCATGATCAATGATAACTGAGTTTTGACTGTGGGTGTGATGATCTACCAGTGGAATTCTGAGTGGGAGCTATCAGGGTATGACTGACAACAATTTATAAGAATTCTTGATGGGAGCTGGTTTAGGTTCCAGGGTTAAATAACTTAACAGCAATTGTATCCATGTGGAAAAACTTTCATATATATTCCCATTTTAACAGATGAAAATAGGACCGGGGATTTAGCACAGTGGTTTTACCGCCTGCTGCATAAGCACAAGGACCCGAGTTTGAGCCCCAGTACCAAAAAAATAAAAAAAGATTTACTTTGGGGCTGGGGCTGGGGATTTAGCTCAGTGGTTCCCGTGCCTGCCTTGCAAGTGCAAGGTCCCGAGTTCGATCCCTGGTACCCAAAATAAATAAATAAATAAATAAATAAATAAAATTAAAAGATGAAAATAATCATATTATTCCATATAGAAATTTTTTACAGCTTTTAAGCAATACATGGTCCTGCAAAAATTATATATGAATAATGTTAACTTTTACTAAATCCAGCCAGGTTGAAAATGATTTTAGAGGCCTGTTCCATGACTTCATTTTTCTTTCACTTTTTTTAGTCCTGTGAATCAAACCTAGAGTCTTGAACATGCTAAATAATCTCTCTACCACTGACCTACAACCCAGCTTGTGAATTTCTTTTTTAAATTTATTTATTTTTCTAATCATAAAACATTGAGACTCAAATATATGTCTGTATGGCATCTGTCTAAAACAAAGCATAGTATACTGCTTATGTTTTTTAAATGAAAGAAAAATCACTGGTGAATAATTTCCAATGGTAAGTAATTAGATGCTACCTAACTTTAAAACTAATATATTAGCATTTTGTCTAAAACATGTGCAAAAGCAAATTAATATCAAGCAAATGTAGTTACAGAGTAGAGTCTATCCTAGATCACTCTATGTTTTAAGAATTCAAGCTAATGCTGATTAATTTCATTCAACTGGCATACCAACTGAATATCATAAATGGTTTTTAAAGATCAAATCCTGAAAATCTTTCAAAAGCATATAGCTGTTTTAATATTATCAAATGCTAGCTCAGTGTATTTCATTATGATCAGAACTGGGAATGAAATATTTGGGGTGCAACTAATAATATTCAATATATTGCTCACATTGTTTCATGAGAGTCTACCTTTTATGAAGCGAGTCCTATCTCTATGAATAATTTGTTCCATAACCCAACTCATTCTGTTGGTTAAAATCTTGGGTATTGTTGCATACTCGTTGAGAAAAATAGAGTAACATCTTGAACAGCCAAGTAGCTCTTTTGTTCCATTTCAACAATAATGTAAAAATGGAACTAAAATTGACTTATGCATGTGGTGCTATTTGAAATAAAAATGAAGAAATCTTTTCTTTCACAGAGTTCATGCCTTTAAGGGATTATAGCAACATTCTTCTTTCTATATGTTCTGCTAATTTCTGTTAAGTTTTAACCATTTCTGTGCTTTTATAAAATTTTCTATGTGATTTGTCTGCTTAAATGAGGCTTATTCTAGTGTAACATATATATTACCCTGAAGGAATACATAAAGGACAAGGGGGAAAAAACACATTAAGTTGAACAGTGTAATTGTTTTGTTTTGTTTTGTTTTTGTTTTTGTTTGGGGTTTTTGGGGGGTTTTGGTACCAGGGATTGAACTCAGGACCTTGTGCCTGCAAGGCAGGCATGGTGCCACTGAGCTAAATCCCAGCCTTGAAAACATAATTGTTTTAATGGGAAGAATAGATCATTCAGGGATGAAGCTGAACTTCACCCCAAAGTGCCTATTTCCACCTGCCTTTTGGGGAGTGGATTTTTTTAGCCACAGCTTCCCAATCTCTCTTGCTCTTTCACTTGTGCCAGAAACACACTCACTCTGCTGCACTCTAAATTAAAACCCTTCCTCTCAAGTTATTGTCCTATCAGCCTTGTCCACTTTCTCACTAAATCATGAAAAAGCCTTGCAGAGTCCTAGCCTCCATTCTCTGACCACTTGCTGACTTATCTTTTTAAACTGTGGCTTTAGGCACAACATTCTGAATGATCACTACTTTCTTCAGGGAAAGGTGGAAAGTATTATGATAAAGATCCTAGATGGCTTTAAATTGATAATGTTCTATTTCTTAAAGTCTTTTCGTATGTGTGAAATGTTTTATAATATTTTGAAAAATAGATTCAATCATCATCATTATTCTACTCAAACTGTTATCAGGGATCATCTAGTTGCCAAGATCAATATCCCCTTCTCCAACTTTCTCCAAAATTTGATGTTATTGATCAAATGTTTTTTGTTTAAAAATTGTTTTCTATTATAAAGTATTAAATCGTGTTACTATAAAAATACAGGCAATGCAGTGAAAATGAAGAAAAAAACCCATTAAATCCCTGTTATTTATTCTCATTACCCAGAGATAACCGCTGTGAACACTTTTTCCCCGCAAAGTATTTGTTTGTATGCATATTTCTACCTTGCAGCTTGCCAATTTTATCCTGATTTTCCCTTTAATATTAAATTAAAGGTATTTCCTCAAGTCATTCCACTTTTCTTCAAAATCCAATTTTAAATAGCTACATAATATTCTGTCATATAAATGTTTATTTAATTATTTACTTTACTTACCCCTATTTATTAGAACAATCATTGTCAATTCTCAGGACAATATTTACTGAATACTTACCATGTCCCAGGGAGTACTCAGAATGCTTTGCATTTTATTTACCACTGACATACCCGGTGTTGTTAACCTCCTTTTGACTGAAGAGGAGAGATTAAGGAAACAAGGAGTGCTTTCTCTTTGCCAATGCTATTTATGTCTATCACTCTGTTCATTCTTTCCTTACTTTCCTTGATAAACTTTCTTGACCTAAGTACACCCTCTCTTTAGACTACTTCCAAATCTAAACCTAAAACATGAGCCTTTGAAGGACACTTATCCAAACCATAGTATCATATCACTACAATCTTGTAGAAATGTAATGTGAAGAACTCCTTTATATCTTCTACCAAAAATGTAACCTCCATGAAGGAAGGAATTGCATGTTAAGCCTATTTTTTGACCTTTATACCACCACACATAGTGTTTGGCACATACAGAATGCTCTCAGTAAGTGTTTGTTGATCCTGGAAATTAATGTTTGCTGACTATTATCACATATCTATACAATTAAACGTTTCTTTCTCTGTCATCCTTCTCCTCATAATAATAATAATAATAATAATAATAATAATATAATAATAATAATAACTGGGGGTTGAACCTAGGTCTTTCACACAGGTATATACCCATCCTATTTTATTAATTGTTTTGACTCGGTCTTGCTAAGTCACTAAGTTCCTGAGGCTGGGCTTGCACTCACAATCTTCCTGCCTCAGCTTCCCAGAGTATCGTTATTACAGGTATATGCCATCATATTCAGCTCTGCTTCTTCCTTTTACTTTGATTACTTATAACTTTGCCCTGATTTTTGACATTTCTCTTTCATTTTCATGTCGGAAAAATAACTTGCACCAATCCATCCTCCAAAGCCTCACTTGAAAAAGCAAACCCCAAATGATTTAATGTTTCATTTCCCACACATTGCCTTTTCCAGGAATTCAATTCCAGTTTTACAGAACTGTTTTTGGTTACGAGTGACAAAAACTCAACTTGAGCCAGAGGAAGAACTGGCATGGCCCAGGAGCCAATGTGATTCTAGAGATCTCAGACCTATTTTGGACCTGGAGGGTCCCCTTCTATAAAAACAATCCTTCTCTCTTGTTTTGTATTAATTTAACCCTGGATTGTCTCAGCTTAATTTTGTTCAACTGAAGGTGGATGTGTAGAGGCAGAGACTGGAGAAAAATAGAAAGGAAAAGCAAATCCAGGTGGTGGTGAGTCCAGATCACCAGCCAAGCACTTGCTGTTTCTATTCCAGTATTTTTCTCAACTATGATAACCATGCTAGCCTACTAGTTTCCTTAAGCCAACCTAAGTTAGTTTTTATCATATACAATTAAGAAAGTCCTGACTAATGCAGTTAGTTGATTTGAGAGTAATTAAATTGAAAGTGATTTCAAAATGGGATTAGTCCTCCATGATAGTCCATAATATTAAAATGGAGAAGTTGTGAGTCTGGTTTTAGGCTTCTCCAAATTTTGAGGTGCTATATAAGCATGTTTTCAAGATAAGCATATTCTTTCATTTTTTATTATTAAAATTGTTTTTATCTTTACCTAACTTCATTGAGGGTAAAGTTGATACACCAAAGTTATATGTATTAAAGGTACACAATATATTAAGGCTTTAATATATATTGTGAAATGATTGCTGTAGTCAAATTAATTAACATATCCATCATCTCATAAAGTTACCTTTGTATGTCTGTTATGAGAAAATTTAAGATCTACTCCCAGAAAAATGTCAAATATACAATACAGTATATATTAACATAGTAATCATGCTGTATGTTAGATCTCTAGAATTTATTCATCCTGGATAACTAAACTTTTATATCCTTTGGTCAGTATCTTCCCATTTTCCCCATCTCTCCAGCTTCTGGAAACCACCATTCTCCTTTCTGCTTTTAAGAGTTGAACTTTTTGAGATTCCACACATAAATGAGATCATTCAGTATTGCTGGATCACAACGTAGTTCTATTGTGAATTTTTTGAGGAATTTCCATGTTTTCCATAATGGATATATTAATATATATTCCCACCAAAACTGTACAAGAGTTACCTTTTATCCAAATCTTAACCAACACTTGTTATCTTTTTCTTATTAGCCATAATAACAGGTGTGAGGTGATATGTCATTCTGGTTTTGATTTCATTTTCCTGATTAGTGACATTGAGCACTTAAAAAATTCAATATACTTATTAGTCATTTGTGTACTTTCTTTTGAGATGGTAGATTCAGGGCCTTTTCACATTTTAAAATCTGGTTATTTTCTTGCTCTTGAGTTATACGAGGTCTTTATATATTTTGGATAGCAATCATGTATTAGATGTATGGTTTGAAAATACTTTCTTCTGTTCCATAGGTAGTCTCTTCACTCTGTTGATTGTTTTAGAGAAGCATTTTAGTATGATGCAGTACTTATTGTCTATTTTTGCTATTATTGCCTGTGCTTTTGAGGCCATATCCAAAAAATCATTGTTCAGACCAATGTCAAGAAGAATTTTTGGGGGGCCGGGGATTTAGCTCAGTGGTTCCACCGCCTGCCTCGTAAGCACAAGGTCCCGAGTTCAATCTCCGGTACCAAAAAAAAAACAAAAAGAAGGATTTTTTCTGTGTTTTTTTTCAGTTGAGTTACAGTCTCAGGTCTTATGTTTTAAGTCTTTAATCTATCTCAAGTTGATTTTTGCATTTGGTGTCAGGTAAGGGTCCAACATCCTTTGTTTTGATTGATATATGGATATCCAATTTTTCCAACACCACTTAGAGATAAGATTGCCTTTTCTCCATGTGTGTTTTTAGCACCTTTTAAAAGACCAACTGAATATAAATGCATAGATTTAGCTCAGCTTTTTGTATTCTGTTCCAGTAATCTATATGTATATACATGTGCCAGTACCATGCTGTTTTATTTATCATAAATTTATGGCATATTTTGAAGTCAGGTGGTGTGATGCCTCCAACTTTTTTCTTCTTAAAATATCTTTGGATCTTTAGGGTCTTTGTGGTACTATGTAAATTTTAGTATTAACCTTCTGTTTCTGTGAGAAGTATTATTGGAATCTTACTAGGGATTGTATTGAATTTGTAGATCACTTTGGTTGATACAGATGTTTTAATGGTACCTCAGTTTATGAACTTAATTTGTTTTATGATCTGGGGGAAGATGGCTGTGTTTGTGTTTGTGTAGGAAACATGGCCATGATTGTGTTTGTCACCTGATGTGGAATTTGTGAACAGAAGAAAAATTTTGCTGAACGCTTTTGTGAACCAAATTGTTTGCAAACAGAAGCATTTGAATACTGTATTATTGTATTATTTCTTCCAATCTAAGAACATAGGATATCTTTCCACTTATTTATGTTTTCTTCAATTTTTAAATAAATACTTTTAGTTTACAATGTACAAATCTTTATCTCTTTGGTTAAGCATTCCTACTTTCAGTGATTTTTTTGAAATGATGATTTAAAACAATTATTTTAAATTCTTTGTGATGCAGTTTGTAGATTTTCATTTCTTTATGGTTGGTTACTGGTACTTTATTTTGTTTTTTGGTAATGTCATGTTTTCCTGATTATTAATGAGCCTTGTGTTCTTGCATTGGTGTCTGCACATTTGAAGAAGTAAGCATTTCTTTTTTACACACCATCTTCAGCAGGGAAAGTGTCATCATTAATCCATGGAGAGATTCTGGGAGGGCTACCCCATGGGATCCATTTGCAAGCTTGTTGCTGGACTCCTCAATGAGGCTGGCCTAGTTCCTGAGTTAGTGGGAAGGCCAGGTATTGGGATCTATAGAGTCAGGCTAAGGAGCCTGGGTCCACAGGTGGCGTCCGTATCCTAGGTCCATGGTAGCTGGCCTGATGCCAGGATCCATTGGTACAGATTACAATCTGTGTTTCATGGGAGCTGACCTGGTTCTGAAGCAAGTTTTGAGTTTGAGTTCATGAGGATAAGCCTGGTTCTGTGCCCACCAGAACTAGTCTGGCATTAGGGTCTATTAGGGCAAACTTCAACACGGTGTCTACTGAAGTAAGTCTGAGTTCTGGATCCATGGTGACCAGCCTGGGAAGTAGGGCTGGCCTGGATCTGGGATAGGTTTAAAGTTTGGGTTTACAGAAGTGAATCTGGAGTCTGAGGCCATGCATGGGTGCTAGCTTGGTGCTGGGGTTGGCCTGGTGCTGGCCTGATGCTGGGTTAGGCTTGGAGTTGAGAGCTGAGGGTTCTAGCCTGGTGCTAAGATTCACTGGAGAGATTCTGGTGCCTGAATTTGCAAGGAAATCTGGTTCTCACTTCATTCTCCTTCTGCTACAGGAGGGTATCTCTTTCCAAACTGAACTGTCTAGCTTCTGGGAAGAGTGGCATGGGTAATAAGAGATTATTCCTCCTACACCCTTTAATGTATTTTTTAAAAAATTTTATTTTTGTTAGTACATGTTTGCAGTACATAGTAATTACATTCATTGTGGGGAGTTGGTATATGTACATAACACATCTTTATTCTTTTGTCAATCCCCTCTCCCTCCCATCCTTCCCTGTTCCTTTCATCTTCTCATTTGCAAAAGCTCTATTTCCATTTTTTCTTTCAATTCTTTTTTTTCTCCTTTTCCCCCCATCTCTCCCCCCTCCCTCCATCTCTCATTTCCTTTCCTACTGGAAAAAGATCTCCATACTTCCTATTGTCTATCTTTTGTTTTACTCTTTACTCATACTTTGGGTTTCTCAATGTATCATTTATTTCTGCACCTTACTCAGATTCTATAACCTCTCACTTTAATTTCTTAGTTCTTATGAATGGATTTTTGTGTGTGGATAGTTGTTCAAATTGCGTCCACTAAAGTAGGTCTAGAGTCACCGAGGGAACTGAACTAGAAGCTCCTATTCTATCACCTTGCTGAGGTCACTCTCTTCTTTCTCTTTTATCTTTTAAATTTTTTTCATTTAAGAAGTAATTTAAGATTTCAGTTTCATTTCTTCAAACTTTCTAAATCAGGGATATACTTAACCAGGTTCTGAGATTTATTTTCTCTCATGACATACTTTAAAAATATTGCTTATCTCTTTTATTTATTATTATTCCTTGCTTTGGATAGATTGCTATTATGTGGAGCTTTCTCCTTTTTATTAAGGCAGTTATCCATTTACCAGTTTTATCTGAATTATCATAGAAAAATTTATTTTCCCCATAAAAATAATTGGCTGTCTTTACTGCAGTTTTATTCAGTAGTGCCTACATTCATAACAGTTCTCTGTAAGAGTTTTACTATAGAGTTTAACTTCTTTTCATTTAAAATCCTTTGAGGCTATACAATTTTCTTTACTTTTTGCACTTCCAAATTCTTAGTAAATGACCAGTAATCTATCTGTTGTTGGATGTTTTGGAAGCCTCTCATAAGCTATGATGTGATGCAATATTATGCTAAATTAAAATGTATGTATTCTTTGATTTTTCTTTAATGGCTATTAGAAAACTCTTATCTTTAAGTAATGGATTATCAAATATCCAACATGATGTCTTTTAATCTTTCTCTGTTCATGTTACCTACATTAATCTACTTCTACATGATCAGGTAAAAGGAATTTCTGCATCTAAATTTCTAATGTGATTCTAATACATTTTTGCATGCTCAAATATATATTCAGTGTAAAGGAAGCCTAATGATTAAAAAAAATGTTACCTACATTCCAATACTTCAAAATTTTACTGGAATATACTAGTAGTATCTAAATAATCTGTGTTATGATGATCTGGTTCATAATACATGAGAGAGTGAGAATTTATGGGTTTTTCCGTTAAAGCAATTGTGAATCATGACAAATTAAATTATATTTATTTAAATATCACATTACCTTTGGTGTTTACTTTCTTCTTTAAAAACTAATCTCAATTCTAATAAATCCACATATAATAGGATTGTCTTAAAGAAAAACTTAATTAAATCAGAAGGGAAAAGAAAACCTATCTTCCTAGAATCAGAGCATATATATGTACCTAAATACAATTTCTTCAAGATCAGTAGTTTGTCAAGCCTGGTTCTGGATTCAGTGTTGTTTCCTGAATGTCCTATGAACTAATGCCATATATTGATGATTTATGCCAACATCTGTATTTGATTTGTAATAAACTAGTATTCACTCCTTGTACTTATATAAGGAACTCCAAAATTCTTACTAATTTCCATGACATAATCTGACAGTGGAAATTCCAAGATGATAGTAAATAAGGTTGTTTGGAATCACAGATTTTAAAAAATATTCTTTGTGGTAAAACATAAAACCTGCCATTTTAACCAATTTTGAGTTGATTATGGGGCATTAATTAATTCACCAGGTTATACAACAATTACCACTATTTTTTTCCAAAATGTTTTTATCAGCCTAAAGAGAAACTCTGTACCCATTAAGAAATAATTCCCACTGGGTTTGGTGGTGCATACCTGTAATCTCAGCATACCAGAATCTCAGGCGTGAGGATCATCACAAATTCAAGGCCAGCCTGGGGTACATAGTGAGTTCAAGACCAGCCAGAATTACATAGTGAGACCTCGTCTCAAAAACAAAAAACAAAAAACCAAAAAAAGTCCCAATTCCAACCCTCTTTTCAGTGTTTGAAAATCTCTTGGGTGTTACCCAAAGGCCAAAGTTTGCAACTATACCTAATGGTGGTGAACCTATGGCACGCCTACAGCCAGCTATCTGTTATCATTGAAAGCTCTGCTGGGCATGGTGGCATACACCTGTAATCCCAGCACTTGGGAATCTGAGGCAGGTGGTTCACTATGAGTTCAAAGCCAGCCTGGGCTACGTAGTGAGTTCAAGTCCAGCCTGAATTAAATAGTAAGACTCTGTCTCAAAAAACAAAACAAAATGACTTTTGGAAAGATGGCAGAGTGATAAGCAGCAGTGGGTCAGCTTCTCTGAGATTCCAAATCCAGACATTGGAATATAACGCTTGAGGAAGAAAAGGAGGGAGGTGGATCATCAGGACCCAGGAAGGATCTGAAGAGAGAATGGGAGTCCACAGGGGAAGTAAAGAGACAGACCTCAAAACAGGAAAAGGAGGTATCAAACTTCATTTTCTCCCTGATTCCTGGCTTGAAGTGTGAGAGGAGGATCAGATCTATAGTAACATAGTCAAGGTAGGTGACTCCAGAAACCTCCATGAAGAAACATACTGGTGGAATGGAGAAGTGGATGCTATGAGCTACAGTAGTTGGTAAGTAACTGCAGTCCAAGCATCCCTTGCAGAGAGATCTTGGCCAATTGCCATTTTAGGGAGGGACCAACTGAACCCAGGACTCAGAGCAGCCTTGGGTTGGTTTCCTCTCAGGGCCCCCAAGTATGGGTAAGGCACAACCACAAGAGACATTCAGGGTCAGAGAGCCAAAGTCAGGCTGGCAAGAAATACCTAGAGCATTGTAGGCTAAACAATTCAGGCCCCAAGCCCACAACCAGAGGCCAGGATCAGCCTGAACATCTGTGGAGTTGAAAGCACCGGAATCAGCACCCTGCACTATTGCTACTGCAGACTTGCTGGGATTACCCATTAACCTGCCCTAATCCTGCTGCAGACTTGCAGGAATCATCCAGCACAGATCTGGGCTCTGTCTGCCTCCTTTGTCTATCAGTGACAGTGGGGACACATCCTAAATTGGACACTACCACAAAACTGTAGACTCCAGAAGACTAGAGTCTACAGCTTTGAAATCACAGAGAATCTTTTTTTGGTCTCTTTGCCTTTATTTTTTTCTTGATTATTTTTGTTTTTTCATGAGTGTGAACATTGTTTTTAGAGTTTTTTTCTTTTGTTTACTTCTTGTTTTTGTTTTTTCCCTTTTCTTTACCTCCTATTTTCTTCACCAGTATCCTGAAGCTTGAGTAATTTCTTTTGTCCTTCAGCCTTGCTTTTACTCATTTTTTCTTATTTTATCTCTCTATTTTTCCCTCTTATCCCCTTGAAATTTTTTCCCCTGAGGGTAAAATTGCTCTATTGAGGGAATATTTACTGTATATAATTTTCTGATTTGTTATACATTTTGTTATATAACTATAAATCTTGTACCAGTCGTTTAAGGTGGCAAATTAACAGTTACTACAGTTTGTCATTTTCTAGATTATACTCAATGCTCCTGTTGCTACTGATTGAACTACTTTAGCCAAGGTGAAATAGTTGTTGTGATCAGTTGTTCTTCCTCATATTCTAATACTGAGATTGTCTAGGGGTTCATGAACAATACCGTAGTCCAGCACCAAAGAACTGAGTGGTAGGCCAAATAGGCAGCAATTTCTCATCCATAATAAATAGAAGAGGCAAGATCTTAGAACAGAATCAAAAGCCAAAAGCCAGCTACACCTAGAAGACATCTCTGAAAAGTAGTCATTTCCTAAGGAAGTTTTGATACTAGTAACAAAGCTACACACTACAAGCAGTTTACAGGCATCAATGCAAAAAACAAATTTTAAAAAATAGAAAAATATGACACAGAAGCAAGATGCAGCCACAGACCTCCAGCTTCCCCAAGGTAAAATCAGGGGGTAGTGAGGTGGAAGAAATAAAAAGCCACCCAGATGAACTTTCTGAAATCGTAACAGCAGAAAAGCAGGTAGATGTGGTAGCATATGCCTGTAATCCCAGCACTTGGGTGGCTGAAGAAGGATTACTACATGTTTGAGGCCAGCCTGTGCTACATAGTGAGTTCAAGTCCAGCCTGAACTACATAGCAAGGCACTGTCTCAAAAAACAAACAAAACAACAATAATAACAACAAAAGAAGATAAATGAAGCTCTAGAAAAAAATCAGAAATAATTTCACAGGTAACTAGAGAGGATGACCATAATGAAGGACATGGTGAGTGAACCTAAAGTAGAGACAGATTTTTTTTTAAAGTAGAGGAGCTTAGGAAAGTAATGGAAACTATGAATGCCCAACATAAGAAAGAACTGGATTCCATGAAACAAACCCAAACGAGTATCTAGGAAATTAAAAATTCTATTGAAAGTATATGCAGCAGAATCAACCAGTGTGAAGTCAAAATATCAGATCTAGAAAACAGGTTTGCAATTAGTGATCATCAACTGTAAGACTTCTTAAAAATAGCAAGGCACCATGAAAAATCAATCCAACTACTGCTAGAGGATGCAAAGAGAATAACATAAGATTGATCAGAATCAATGAAAAATCAGAATATAGCACAAAGGACTGTTCACAGAAGTCATGGCAGAAAACTCCCCAAGGATGCAAAAGAATTTGACATACAGATAAATGAGGCATACAGAACCCCAATTAGTCTTTGATAAGAAAAAAAGTACACCAAGGTATATAATAGTTAAGATTTCAGATACTCAACACAAGAACAAAATATTAAAAGCTGTTAAGAGAAAAGAAATAAATCACCTATAAAGGAAAGCCCATCACAATCACAGCAGACTTCTCAACGCAAACCCTTAAGTCAAGTAGAACTAGGAGTTAAGGATTTCAAGCCCTAAAAGAAAACAACCTCCAGGACTGGGGATTTAGCTCAGGGGTTCTGCTGCCTGCCTCACAAGTGCAAGGTCCCAAGTTCGATCCCTGGAACCAAAAAGAAAAGAAAAGAAAAGAATCTTCAACCCAGACCGATGTACTCCACAAAAATATCTTCCACACTGATGGAAAAGTAAGATACTTCCATGATAAAAAATACTTCCATGCCTGGGATTTAGCTCAGTGGCACCACACCTGCCTCACAAGCACAAGGTCCTGAGTTTGATCCCCGGAAAGGCAAAAAAAAAAAAAAAAAAAATCCATGATGAAGATATTTATGACTATCAAACCAACACTCCAAATAGTTCTGAAAGATATTCTAGAAAAAGACAATAAAGACAACAATTCCATGAATCCACTAGGCAAGGCAAGCAATTAAACAAAAGGGAAAGAAAGGGAACCACCAACAGGAAAACAAAATAAAATGGATAAGTCAAATATATCAGTTATAACTTCAATGTAAATGGTCTCAATTCACCAATCAAAAGAAACAGACTGGCAGAATGGATCAAGAAAGAAGATCTAACAATATGCTGCATACAAGAAACAAATTTAACTCAAAAAGAAATGCTTAGACTGAAAGTCAAAGGATAGAAAACTATACTCTGTAAGACAGGAGCCCAGAAAAAAGCAGGAGTAGCTACTCTATTTGCAAACAAAGTTAATTTCAAGCCAAGACTGATTGAGAGACAAAAAAAGTCATTACATACTTGTTAAAGGAACAATCCAAGAGGAAGAGATAACAATCATAAATATATATGCACCAAATACCAGCACACCCAACTACATAAAACAAATATTAATGGACAAGAAAAATCAAATAAGCATTAATACAAGTGTAATGGGGAACTTCAATAGCACACTGTCACAAACAGACAAATCAACTAGACAAGAAAATAAAAAAAGAAATATGAGCTAAACTATACTTTTGAAAGAGTAAACTTAGTATGTATCTACAGTATTCTACCTCACAACAACAAAATATACATTCTTCTCAGCGGCACATGGGACCTTCTCCAAAACAGACCGCATACTAGCTCATAGAACATATTTAAATAAATGCAGACACTGAAATCATTCCATGCATATTATTAGATCATAGTGCAATGAAATTGGAAATCATTGTCAAACCACAAAAATTGCATAAAAACATAGGAATTAAATAACAGCCTCCTGAATAACCAATGGTTCACAGATGAAATTAAAGAAGAAATTAGACAGTTTCTACAGTTAAATGAGAATGCCAGTACAACATATGGGAATGTGTGGGATGCAATGAAAGCAGTCTTATGAAGGAAATTTATAGTGGTAAATTCCCACATCGGAAAAGCAGAGCAAGCTCAAATGAATAACCTAATGTTGAACCTCAAGCTTCTAGAAAAAGAAGAGCAACTTAAACCTAAAGCATGTACAAGGAAGGAAATTAAAAGATCAGACCATAAATTAATGCAATTGAGACTAAGAAAATGATACAAAGAATCAATGAATCAAAGAGTTGGTTCTTTGAAAGATTACATAAAATTGAATAACCTTTAGCCAACCTTATTTTAAAAAATAAAAGAAAATACTCAAATCCATGCAATTAGAAATGGAAAGGTGAAATCATGATGGATCCTGCAGCAATCAATACCTACTTTGAGAACTGTACTCTAATAAGATGGAAAATGCAGAAGAAATGCAGAGGTTCCTAGGTACATATGAATTACCAAAGCTGAACCAAGAAGATATTAAAATTCTAAATAGCAGCCGAGGATTTAGCTCAGTAATCCACCACCTGCCTTGCAGGCACAAGGTTGCGAGTTCAATCCCTGGTACCCCCCCCCCAAATCTAAATAACCCAATACCAGTCAATGAAATTGAAGAAGTAAAAAACCCTAAAAACAATACCAACCCCCCTCCCCCACAAAGTGCCAATAAAGTAAGGCCACAGTCCAGACAGATTCACTGCTGAATTTTTTGAGAACATTAGAGAAGATCTAAAGCCACTACTCCTAAAATACTTTAATGAAATTGAAAGGGAAACCATACTCCCAAACTCATTCTTGATACCAAAGCCAGAGAAATATCCAACCAGAAAAGAGAACTACAGGCCAATCTCCTTAATTAACATAGATTCAAAAATCCTCAATAAGATACAGGCAAACAGAATTCAACAAATTATCAAGAGGGTTATACACCATGGTGAAGTAGTATTCATCCCAGGGATGCAGGGATGGTTCAACATATGCAAATCAGTAAATGTAATATATCATATTAATAGAACCAAGGATACAAATGGCATAATCATATGAATAGATGCAGAAAAAAATACATTTGACAAAGTCCAACACCCATTTATACAAAAACCCTACAGAAAATGTGAATGGATGGTACTTATCTCAAGCTGATAAAAGCCATCTATGCCAAACCAACACCCAAAATAATACTACATGGTCAAAAATGGAAAGCTTTCACCCTAAAATCAGAAACAAGACAAGGATGCCCACTATCACCACTCCTTTCAGTATAGTTCTGGAAACATTAGCCAGAGCAATTAGACAAGAAAAAGAAATAAAAGCAATAAGGATAGGAAAGGAAGAAGCTAAATTATTGTTATTTGCAGATGACATGATAGTCTACATAGAAGACCACAAAAACTCCACTAAAAGACTCCTGGATTTAATAACCGAATTCAGTTAGTATAGCAGGATAAAAAGTCAGCACTCAAAAATCAATAGCATTCCTGCACACAAATAACAAACTCACTGAGAGAGAAATTAAGGAAACAACACCTTGTACAATAGCATTAAGAAAATGAAATACTTAGAAATCAATCTAACGAAGGAAGTAAACGACCTTTACATTGAAAACTACAGTACTTTGAAAAAGGAGATTGAAGAGAAAATCAGACATTGGAAAGATTTCCCTATTCTTAGGCAGAATCAGTATAGTGAAAAATGGCCATACTTCCAAATATTTTATACAGATTTAATGCAATCCTAATAAAAAAAATCAATAGCTTACCTCACAAAACTAGAGAAAACAATCCTAAAACGCATTTGGAACCAGAAGAGACCTAGAATAGCAAAAGCAATTCTAAGACAAGGTAGGGGGCATCATAATCCCCAATTTGAAATTATACTACAAAGCGACTGTGGTAAAAGCAGCATGTTACTGGCAAAAACAAAGCAAAAAAATAGACCCGAGGAATCAACAGAACAGAATAGAAGATACAGAAACAACTCCAAACACACTCAGCTACCTTATCTTTGACAAAGGGCCCAAACACCTCAACTGTAAGAATGATACCTTCTTTAATAAATGGTGGTGGAGGGTCAAGATTTAGCTCAGTGACCCTGAGCCTGCCTCACAAGTGCAAGGTCCTGAGATTGATACCCAGTACCCAAAAAATGGTGGTGGAAAAACTGGCTTTCCACATTCCCAAGATTAAACTTAGACACATATCTCTCACCATGCACTACACTAAAATCGAAATGGATCAAAGATCTAAATATTAAAATAGAAACATTTAATCTCTTGGAAGATAAAATAGGAAAAACTCTTGAAGACGTAGTTGAAGGCAAAGACTTTATGAACAAAATCCCAATTGTGCAGGAACTACTACAAAGTATCAGCTACTGGGATCTCATCATCTTAAAAGGCTTTTGCTCCCAAAAGTAACCACCAACAGAGTGAAGAGATAACAAACAGAAAGAATTGGAAAGAATTGTTTGCCAGTTGTTCCTCAGACAAAAGACTAATTATCTAGAATATATAAAGAACTCAAGAAAACCATACTCCCCAAATTTAAAGACCCAATCCAGAAATGGGCATCTGAAATGAATAGATATTTCTCAGATGAAGAAATACAGACAGCAAGTAAATATATGAAAAAATGTTTAACATCACTGGTCATTTGAGAGATGCAAATTAAAACAACCCTGAGATTTCATCTCACTCCAGAAAGAAAGGCTATCAAGAAATTAACCAATAATAAATGCTGGAGAGGCTGTGGAGAAAAAAAACCCCTTCTCACTGTTGATGGGAAAGTAAATTGGTGCAACCAATATGGAAATCAGTATGGAGATTCCTCAAAACACTAAAACCAGAGGTTCCATTTGACCCAGCTATTCCCCTTCTTGGTATGTTCTCAAAGAATTAAAAGCATCATACCACAGCAATATGTGCACACTCATGTTTATAGGAGCACAATTTGTTATAGCTAAATCTTGGAAACAGCTCAGATGCCCATCATCAGATGAATGGCTAAAGAAGATGTGGTTTTTATATTCAATGGATTACTACTCTGCCAAAAGAAGGATAAACTTGAGACATTTTAGGTAAATTGAGGCACCTTGAAACCATACTTTTAAATGAAATAAATATGACACATGTTTAAATGTCACTTTATTTCTCTCGTGTGAGAAACTGAAAGCACAAATAAGGACCAAAATGGATGATAGATGTTAGGAAGTAGGAAGAAAAAGTTCAAATATTAAGCAGAATGGGAGGGATAGAAGGAAAAAAATGGAAACAAAGCTTTTGTAAATAAGGAGGAGAAAAAGAGTTAAAGGAAGGGGGAGAAATGGGGAAAAAGAAAAATGAAGATATATTACATACAGGTACAAATTCCCTATGATGAATGTGATCATTAAGTATATCAAAAGTATACCAATAAAATTATTTTTTAAAAAAGAAAATCTCAACTTTTTCTATGAATTTGCCTGTTCTAGATGTTTCATATAAGTGGAACCATACAGTATCTGTTCTTTTGTATCTGGCTCATTTCACTTGGGATAAGGTTTCAAGTTTCATCGATGTTACAGCATGTGGAAGAATCCATTTCTTATAATGGCCGAATAATATTCTGTTGTGGATATTCTATTTTTTGTGAATCCATTCATCTATCAGTGATATATATATATATATATATATATATATACACATACCAAAAATATATACATACTTCAGGAAAAGAAAAGCTTTTGTAAATATTTTAATAGTAAATTTATTGAGACATCTTGAGATTACTTTTGGCCTCTACAATTACAGGAGGCACTCAAAGTGGTGGGCGTTAGCTTCCAGACCTTTGTTAGTATGGCCAACTGCTGCTTGGGTACCTTGGTCAAAGTGCCCATTGAAATTGCTACATGTGCAATTTCAATTTCTTCTCTAAGCGCCGGCAGTGTAGTGGGTTTTCTGAGATATATGACATCCTCTAGGGTCTAGATATGACTCCAGGAGAATGTGTGGTGAACTCAGCTGTGCCTCTTGGTCTTAGCCAGCATCCTTGCAAATTCTCATCCAGATAAGCTTGCACATGTTTGTGGTAATGTGGTGGGACACCATTTTATTGAAAGAAAAATTCATCATTTCCAAAATCTCATGTGTGGTAGGTAAGATGTATGTGCGTAGCATGCCTAGGTACACTTAATCTGTAACAGTACCTTCAAAGAGAAAAGGTCCTATTAAACCTCTTGCTGACACTCCACATCACTGACTCCTGGTAAATTTACTACTTTGTCCACATTTCTGGTGCACAATAAACATGTCACTTCCCTGTTCCATTTAGCTTAAATTGTGCTTCATCAGACCACATAATCTTCCTCACAAACTTCACATCCTCAGGTACCTTGTGTTGAAACCAGTCACAAAACTGGATTCTTTGATCAGCATTGCCTTCATCAGATGCATGTAACAATCTTGGAATGTAAACTTTCCATTTACCTCTTTTGAGAATGCACTGATGCTTGTACTGCTTACTCTTGTCTCATGTGCACATCATGCAGCTGACCACTGTGGTGAGTGTGTGAACTGTTCCAGCACCATATCCAAGGAAGCAGCATTTGTTTCTGTACAGGTCTAGTGGGTCACAAATGGTACCATATTTTATGAATTTGTGAACTTATCACAAATTCATGAAATTTTCAGGTGTGTTGGAGGTTCTGTCCCAAATTCACACTTCCCTCCTGTTGTACTTCACCAATATTCTCAAATTTGAAATACCACATTAAAATTGTCTTTTAGGCAGGCATGGTGGCACACTTGTAATCCCAACACTCTGGAGGCTGAGGCAGGAGAATAGCTGAGTTTGAGGCCAGCCTGGGCTCTATGGTGAGTTCAAGGCCAGCCTGAACTGCATAATGAGACCCAGTCTCAAAAAAATTATCTTTTATTCACAATCAATAACCATTCCTCCACCATTTTGTCACTGTTTTTAAGTTATTTGTTGATTCTATAGGCATGAGGGTACCATTATCTGTTGAAAAAAAGCACATTCTTCGCAAGTGCAAGGTCCTGGAGTTCAATCCCTGGTACCAAAAAACAAAACAAAACAAAAACAGCACACTATTTTTCTCTCCCTTGAGTGTGTATATTTTCTCTCTCTCTCTTTCTCTCTCTCTCTCTCTCTCTGGATAGATAGATAGATAGATAATATATATATTGGGGTTTTTTTGAGACAGGGTCTCTTTATGTAGTTTAAGGGTGAATGCATACTGGAGAAATCAGGTCTGCAGAGTGAACTTGGCTAAAACAAGAGAAAAAGAAGATAAAAGCAAAAATAAAAGTACGTGCTGTGTCTGGAAAATGCAGCATGGACTGGCATGGAAAGTCATAATAGCAGGCTCCCCATGGTGTCTCATCTCCTTTATGCCACCCACATCTCATAGGAGCCTGTGAGAAGTTCCACATACAGAATCTTGAGAATCATTTGATACTGTCCTAGGATGATGCAGTGGACAGGTCCCACTCATTTCCCCAGCTACCTCTGCCACACCCTGGATCCTATATCAAAGTCACTACTATGTATCCCAGGCTGGTATTAGCCTCATGGGGAGCTTCCTGTCTCAGGATCCTGAATGCTGAGATGACAGACATGTACCACCATGCCTAGCTGCCACGAATATTTTCATACAAATATCTATTTGAATTTCTACTTTCAGTTCTTTAGAGTATACATTAGCAGAATTCATATGCCATGTAGTAATTCTGTTTAACCTTTTGAAGAATTGGTAAACTATTTTCATAGTGGCTGTATCATTTTACATTTCTACCATTGTCTTAGTTACTTTTCTAATTGCTGAGACAAAACACCCAATACTCAAAGTTAAAGGAGGAAAGGATTTTGTAGCTCACAGTTTGTAGAGGTTTCAGTTCATAGTCAGCAATCTCTAAGGCAAGGTGGCATGGCAGAGGGGCACTGGAGAGGAGAAACATGGCAGGATAGGGAAGGCAGAAAGAAGCAAAGCAATTTCTTTCTGTCCCTTTATATAGCATCCAGGTGCCTGCCTTTTGGTTGGTGCCACTCACATCCAGAGAGGGGCACCCTTAATCTCAGCATCACATCCTTAATCTCAACATCATACCCTTAATCCCAGCATCACATACCCTACATCCAGCCACCTCCAAAAGCCCCACCTATGACCGCATGAAGCTTTAGGGGGACATCTAGATACAGGACACAACAATAATCAGTGTTCAAGGATCTATTTTTTCTACACTCCTGCTAGTAATTGTTATTTTTGGTTGTTGGCTCATTTATTGTCATCCTGGTAAGTGAAGTAGTATTTCATTGTCATCTTGATTTGTATTTTCCTGATGATGTTGAGCATCTTTTCATGTGCTTATCTGCCATGTCTATATCTTCTTTGGAGAAATGTCTATAGAAATTGCTTGCCCATTTTCTAACTGGGTTGTCTTTTTGTTATTGAGTTATAGGATTTTTGTATATATTCTGGGTATTAAAACTTCATTAGCTATGTGATTTGCACAGATTTTCTCTCATTCTGTGGGGTTTTTCACTCTCCTGATAGTGGCTTTTAAAGCATAGAAATTTATAATTTTAATGTACTCCATATTATCTATTTTCTCTTTTGCTGGGTATACTTTTGCATCATATTTTAGAGCCCATTGCCAAATCTAAAATCTTTAAGATTTGCTTCTAAGTTTTTTTCTTTTAAGAGTTTTATAATTTTACTTCTTAAATGTCTTTTTAAAAATCCATTTTAGTTCACTTTGTATACAATGTAAGAAGTTTCATTCTTGTAAACCAATGAAAAAGTTGATTTTAAAATGTTTAAAGAACCACTGCTATAATCAGGTAAAAATCTCCAAAGTATGTAATTTAAAAAAGAATATAATTGATTTATAGATATTATCTATAAAATACAACTTTTAAGATTTTTACTACATCATGATAAATATATCAAAATATTATATCGTGTATTTTAAATGTATGCAACGAAAGATTTTGTGTCTAAATTTTCTGGTTCTTCTCATGTTCATGCGTTATTGAACATATTTTATTCATTGAGCATCTTCAAAGGCAAACAAATAATTCTTTCCAAACTGTTTCCCAGCAGCTTTCACCAGAAAATACTCTGAAGCACAAATATTTAAAAAATAAAACAAAGTACCATTTGCAACTGTGCCATAGTTTTGTAATGGATGAGCTATAGCCATGTGAATCTTTAAGTGAGAAGTGTTGCTTATGAATGAGGAATTTACAAATAAGCTCTTATTTTGGAGGAAAAAATGCAGCAGAAAGGGTTAGTATTACATAACTATTCAAACTATGTAGCTGGGGTGATTTGAAGAGGTTCCTGCTCCCCAGACCCTAAGTAGCATCTTTTGCCTTTTTAAGACACTAAACGTTGGGCTTATTTTTAAAATCTTAATATATTGTTAATACTTGGTTGTGTAAGTCAGTGCTTACTAGAGAAACAGATATAATACAAGATATACAAATATATAAGAATTTACAAGATTGGCTTACAGTGGCTGCCCACAGAGTTGGGTGTGGAAGAGTGCAAAAGGTCTGTGTGGACTGGGGATCCGAAGGATTCAGTTGAAGGCCTGGAGCTCTGTGTAGTGTCCTGTGTGAGTCTGTATCAGGAGGCCGAAGGGCCTGTGATGGAAGCCTGAAGAGTCTGTGCTGGAAACCAAGAGATGATGTCCAAGGTGAAGGCGAAGACTGGAGCTCCTCCAAAGATAGAAGCAGTCCTTCTTTTTTTGTTTCCTTTTTATAGCATTCTGGTGATAATCCTCACCCGAGTGGATCTTCCACACCCAGAACTATGCTGAGCCAATTTAGTTGGGCGTTACTTCCCCAAGTTGACACAATCAACTATCACATTGGTGGAAATAAATTTTTAAAATATGAGGGGGCCGAGGATTTAGCTCAGTGCTTCTGCCGCCTGCCTCACAAGCACAAGGTCCTGAGTTCGATCCCCAGTACACACACACACACACATACACACAAAATTTAAAAATACATGAAAATGGGGTTATTAAGACAAATTGCATCATTTCCCAGGTGTGAAAATTTCTCTCTACCTTTTATAAAACCAATTGATATACTCACAATGGAGCATAGATACTAATAATGGAGGATGAATGTTCATATAGGGAGGAACACTGGGTCTTTGACTCTTAAATGTTCAGCCATCCCAACTTTATTTAACTTTCTTCTCCGTGAAACCACTCTATTGCCTAATGGAACCAGGGATTGAACTCAGGACCTTGTGCTTTCAAGGCAGGTGCGGTGCCACCGAGCTAAATCCCCGGCCCTTGTATTGCCTAACTTGAGTTGCACTTTTTTTTTCACATTGTCTCCATAACAAGGCTGAGGTAGGCTTGACTGTTTCACAGAAAATTTATTAAAAGCAGTGGTTCTTGAACCTAGATGTATATTGGTTTCACTTGGGGTACCCGCTTGGTACGGTACACACACACACACACACACACACACACACAGAGTTATTGTGTGGGTATTTGCTGATTATATATCTCATATGTACTGATCATATATAGGTATAATGATTATATTCAGATTTTATATACATAATGATCATGTATATGTTGATCATATGTATAACTATGTTAATTAGATCACCATCAGAGATTCTAATTAAATTCATTCTGTTGGGGTTCAGGAGAGAGGTAGTTTTAAAAGCTCTGCAGGTGATCCAAAAGTGTAGCCAGGGCTGAGAATCATTGTGTCAGATAAAAGAAATGGGGTACAAATAATAAAAATAAATTCTAAAGGTATTGTTGGTATGGTTTAAATGCATTCCTGAAATTTCTTGTCCCCGAGGTCATATGCTAATGATATTTGAGAGGTTGGCCCTTTGAGAGACAAGTGGGCCATGACAGCTCTTCCCTAATGAATGGATTTATCTACTGATGGATTAATAAATTACTGTGAGGTGAGGGCCTGAGGATTTAGCTCAGTGGTGCTGCCGCCTGCCTCAAAAGCACAAGGTCCCAAGTTTGATCCCTGATACCAAAAAATTATTGTGAGAGTGGGTTTGTTATAAAAGTGAGCTCTCTCTGGCTAGCTTGCCTTATCTCTCCATGCAATGCCCTATCTCACTTCAGGACTCACAAGAGTTCCACTAGCAAGATGGCCCTCATCTGATATGTCCTCTCCACCTTGAACTTTCTACCCTCCAGAAGTATAAGAAATAAATTTCTTTACAAATTAGTCAGTCTGTGGTATTTGGTTAATGCAACAGAAAATGGACTAGGACAAGTTTGAAGTCAGCTATCTGATCTCTAAAACATGGCCTGTTCTTTGGAGCTTGCAGACCCCATCTAAGCTTGACTGTCTCTAACCCTTCTCCAAGTGGCAATAATCATTTTAGTATAAATGGGGAGCACTCTTGAAACTTTCTTCCTTGAAGATTTGGTTCCAGGAGAGTTAGATGTGCAGCCAAATTTTTACTTTCTTATCCGAGGACCTGCATTTTCCCTAATGATTGGCACAGGAGAATGTTTTCCTCCTTCAGAAGAGAAGTAACCAAATCCTTAACCATCACAGAAAAGTCATTATTGGTAGCTTTACATCTTGCTTTTCCTAGGTCTATTTAGCAGCAATTATTAAAGGCCCTCAACCTGAAGGTTTAAGCCTATACTATTTCTGAGCCAAACCTAATCAAGTTTGGTGATTTTTGGAAGCTCATACTCATCAATGGGTGGAGTTTAGACTAAGTCTTATTGACATAAATCCACTACTGTATCTTTACTTATAAATTTGGACTCCTCTGAATATCAGCGTCAGTCTACATCTGGCTTTTTGTATAGTGGGATTCAGCTTGGCAGTACCTTCTTTGAGGTACCTGTTCTGGAGTTTGGAGCTGGTTAGTTCTCATAGTCCTGGCCTAATATATTCATGTCTGGATGACCCCCCTCCATTCCTCTGTACTGCCTGCTCAAGGTAGAGGTCCCAGGAAGCCACCACACTGAACCTGCCTGAACTGTTCAAATTCTTCACACCTTGGCCCAAATCCTTTCATCTTAGTAATGTGTTTGAGTTTCTGTTTCATTAATTAACAAGTGATCAAAACCCCAAGGATCATACTCAGAATGTGAATGATTTTCTCTCTCTATGTCAGGAAATAACTGAGCATGACTAGATTCCTCCAATTTGGCAGAAGGAGGCTTCAAGGTACCCATTTAAAGGGAGTAGGATGGTATTGTAAACAAAATTGGTGAATATTGGGCTTGGTTAACTCTGGATGTTACATCTTTAACTATTTGAGAGAGACATAAAATGTGTGAGACACTAGTATTGACGGTGAAGGACTGGAGTGACCTGAAGATATTGGACATGAAAGGAAGATGAAAGAAAATAGGAGCTTCTTGAAAAAGAAGTGTAAGTTAGTCATCTTACTTTTGTTTTTACCTGGGGGTAAGGAACTCAGGGTAGGGTGGGATCCCAGAGGGAAACCTAGAGAGTATTTGCATTGAGAGACAAACCTTACTGGGAAGAAGGAATTGATTATATTTCCTATGCTTCTGGCTTGACTCACTCTGCAACTTTTGTCTTTGTAACTCATAGGGGAAAAGTTAAGCAAGTTACTATATATCTCCCATTACACAAAGAATACATTAACAGATAAACAGTAAATGGGCATGTATTTCCCAACCATGTTGTGACTTTCCAAAAGTCAATTCAGTTGGACACATCTCTTTCTTCTGTAATGAAGAACATTCTTTAAAAAAACAAAGAAAACCTCACATAAACATCTTGGATCCATGGGAGAAACAGTCTTTATGCTGACCTAGTAAGGTGGTCACACACACAAAGTTGTGCAATTTGATGGTCCAGAAAGCTGATGTTCTAACTCTTGAATTGAGCCTGAAGTTAGTATAGGTTAGCCAGACATAAAGGAAAGATGGAGATAGACAAGAGACAGGACAACCTGAAATCTATGAAGATGAACTGGAACTTGTGTCTTATCTCTTGCTAATTGGTGCTGCTGTGGATGACTTCCAGGGGATATTGGTGCTCTTTGACATGGAGCTACTCGGCACTGGACCAGCACTCAGGGAAGCTGATGGGAGATAGTAGTGGGAGCTGGAGGAACTATGCATCAAGTCCAATCCCTGGCAGATCAATGACAATGTACATGAGCTGCTAGTGTCCAGCAGCCTACACTTCTGCCTTTCTAATTTCACACACACACAAACACACACACACACACACACATTTCTCCTGGCCAATATTAGCCTGGAATTATGGAAGGAAGAGAATACTGAGAAATGTAGTTTCAGCTTTACTTAAGTCAACAAAGTATCTAGGTACCACAGTGCAGTTTCGTATAGAAGTCAGAACATTCACCATCGTTATCTTGTCCTTACCACCCATATTGGATTGTCTATTCATTCCATTAGTTTTTCTTTCATAGTTATTCCTATTCTCCATTTTTGCCATTTTGAAATTTCACGTATGGATTATTTCTCTCCAATTTGTGTCCATTGACCAATTAATTACCCAACCTGTTCTCCACCTTCGGTGATGGTCCACTGTCTTGTTTCTCATTGCCCAAAGCCCTGTTTTGGTAATCTACTTTGCCACACTGAGCACCACACAAACTGGGGACCATGATTTTACCAGACTTTCCAGAGACTTGTACATTGTCTTTAAGCCTCAGCCCCAGAGCTGAAGCCTTCTCCTCTGCTGACTGCTGACTGTAGTTGTAGCCTGGAATAGTTCAGCCTTACTGCCAGGCTCAGTTGGCCAGAAGAGAGCTGCCCTGTAGTATGAGCTTAATGGCTTATGTGGACAATTTAGATGCTTTATAAAACACTACCCAGGATTGTGTTTCCCCTCTTCCCATATCCTGCTATTGGTCCACTGTCATTACATTTGATATGTGGAGTTTCCCAAGTTCTTAGATCTCCTGTGTGGCCCATGAAAATGCTCTTCAAAGCTCCTGACACATCTACTTCTATAATTCTATGACTTCAACAGAATTTAACACCATTGATTATCAAACTAATCTATCCTCTGCAATACCTAAAATCATAGTAGATTGGTTCAACACCTAGCCAGTTATCCAAACGTGACTTGCAAGGATCTTTGACACCTCTTTCTGTCTCACAGCCAATCCATCACCAGTTCTTCCAATTGTGGGTATAGTTTTTGAATTTGCCCATGTCCTCAGCTAAATGACTTAATTGATGAAGATATTGTCAGGTCCCCTGCCCAGGCAGAACAGGAAAAACATCTCATAGCAGCTGTGCACCACAGCAGCCTTGCACCACAGCAGCCTTGCACTGAGCTCCTCACACCTACAGGAAATGTATAACAACAGGAAGTGAGGAACATGTGCTCACCACACCCCGCAACACCTGCAGGCATGGATGCCCAGCAACCACAAGAAATATCCCATACCCCTACAGACCTCCCCCTCCCCAAGTCTCAACCTCCCCCTCCTCAAGTCTTAAAAATTTCCACTCTCTCCCATGACCTACCCTCCCCTACCCAAACTACCATATAAAGGTCCCCTTCCATCTTGTCCTCAGGGCCAACAGTCTTTTCGCCCTTGACCCACCCACACCTAGCCTGAAATAAAACTCCG
Source organism: Heterocephalus glaber (assembly GCF_053883595.1). Lineage (NCBI taxonomy): Eukaryota > Metazoa > Chordata > Mammalia > Rodentia > Bathyergidae > Heterocephalus > Heterocephalus glaber. Next base: position 84,319,500 of record NW_028258315.1, on the reverse strand, counting down.
CTTGTTGCTCTAACTTTGCCTGTCTCAGTGGTCTCAGTTATGCCTCAGTTTACCCTAACAGATGTATATCTTGCTCACATTACAAATACATTGTAGGTTATGTCTACTCTGCTGTGTAGAATTTGTACTCTGTGCCCCAAGCTGATGTAGCTTCTTTCCAGATCATTGCTGATGATATGGCAGAAGTTACAGAGAACACGGTGAACATCTTGTTGACTCTTGAATCTTCTGTTCAGAAATGCCCATGTTAAACACCCTCCTCCTCTATATTTAGTTAAAGCAAGTCAGAGTGAAATATGATTTCAACGAGGGAGGGGTATTGTTATGGCATGTGTTTAGATGCTTTTTTAGAGGTGGCTGAATGTACAGTTCGTGATTGATTCATGGTGAAGCTAGGCTGGAGGGCACTAGGGTTAAGGGTGTGAGTGCTACCCACCCTAAGTAGTCTGAATAAGATTAATGGGGCAAGGTTTAATTGGCTTACAGTTCCTAGAGGTTTCAGTCAATAATTGGCTGGCTCCAAGGCAGGGTGGTAGAGTGGCAACAATTCAAGGCAGATGGACAATAGCAGAGACAAGGGACCTTAACAGTGGCTTGCTGCCCCCTTTATCGTATCCAGACTACCAGGATTAGGATGGTACCAAACCAATCACTCATGTGTAGTGGTTAAATAATCACATACTCTCAATCTCAGCATCATACACTTTAGATTCAGCCACCTCTGAAAAAGAAAGCTCCACATCATCCACATGAGGCTTTGGGGAGACATCTAAACACAAACCATAACAGTTGTGTAGTCTTCTGTCTTAGAAAGGAAATGCAGATAGGAGATCCAAATAAAATTTATTGCATCTGTCACTACCACTCTACTCAAGATACCATTGTCTCTAATCTAGGCTATTGCAATATCCCTGGTGTCAGTCAGAGTTCTACAATAGAAGCAGAATCACTGCAAATGATATAAAAGAAATTCATTACAGGGAGTTAGATCTTAAGCAACTAGTTGTCATCACTGAGTCTAGTCTTGGGCCTGAAGTTCCAAGACAGGTCTTTAAATCTGGTGGTTGGGAAGAGAAGCTAGATATGGAGGAGAGGAGAGTAAAATGAGTATAAACTTGGTCTGTGTGGATAAATTACAATTTATGTTTCTCTCTGTCACTGATGCTATTGTCATGTTGTGGAAGGCCTTTGGGAGAAGCTGGTGCTCTCCTCCATTGGATCTGGGTGTGTCCCTGGTCCAGGACCCAGAGAAACAAAGGCAGGAGATCTGATGGGAGCCCAATGCCTTCCTTTGCTAACAAGGTGAGGTGACAGATCAGTGACGATTTGTGCAAGCCATTTTGCTACCATTAACCTTGAAAATTTAAAACATGTGGCTGTGCTCCACTTTTGTCTTCTCGTGTAAATTGTTTCTTGTGTTTGCCCAGAAGCACATGGGAAATAGAGTTCTAGGTTGGATGAGTTACACATAGGGAGCTACCTCATTTGCTCCTATGGCATGACATAGCCCATGTTCATGGCCTTTATGAAGGCTTCACTTTTTTACTTTTAATTTTTTGATTGACACATAATAATTGTACATATTATGAGATATAATGTGATTTTTTGAGTCATGTCTACATTGAATATTACTTAAATCAGGATAATTAGCATATTTGTTATCTTAAACTTTTATAATTTTTATGTTGACTACATCAAAATCTTGTCTCCCAGCTATTTTGAGATATACTATGCATTATTGTCAACTTTATCCTAGCACACCCAAGAACACCAGAATGTATTCTTCCTACCTGTTGCCAACTTTTCCCATCTCCCAGGCCCCCTACTCTCTTCAGTTTCTGGCAGCACCATTCCACTCTTAATTTCTAAGAGATCAATGTTTTTAGATTCCACATATGAATTAGATCATATGGTGCTTGTCTTTCTGTGCTTGCATCTTTTTTTCACTTAACATAATGTCCTACAGGTCCATCTATGTCACCCAAAACAGGGTTTTGTCCCTTTTGGATGGCCACATAGTATTGTGTTATATGTATATACACTATATTTTCTTCATCCATTAATCCACTGTTGGACATTTAAGTTATTTCAGTATCCTGGATATTGTGCATAGTGCTGCAATGAAGATCGAAGTGCAGGTGTCTCTTTAAGGCTGCACTTTTAATTAATTTTTGATTATTTAAGTAGTATCTCTCATCCCACAATTCTGTATGTCTTAGAGCAAGGGATAGCATTTTTTCTATAAAAGATCAAATAGCAAATACTGTAGAGTACTCAACCTTGTCATAAACAATAGCAGTCATAACATGTAAAAGAATAATTGTGGCTCTGTTTCAATAAAACTTAAAAATAGGAGGTGGGCTGTATTTGGCTCACAGCCCTGAGTTTTGGCAACTACTAATATAGGACATCAGATGTTGTTTATTCTTTTTGTCATTATATTACCAGATCCTAGAACATTGCTTTATTTACAATAAATACCAAAAAATGAATGAATGGATGAATTCTATTCATTGCCATACTGACTATGGCCATTCTGTCTTTCCCAAATTTATTCAAACCATTTATCCTATTAGGAATACTTAATCAATTAAAAAACTGTATTTCGCTTCTCAAGACTCTTTTATTTTATTTATTTATTTATTTGGGGGGGGGTACCAGGGATCGAACTTGGACCTTGAGCTTGCGAGGCAGGCAGTGGAACCACTGAGCTAAATCCCTGGCCCAAGACTCTTAATTACCACTGTTTTCATAAAACTCTCTGTGATTGTCTGAAGTTCTACTATTGTTAGGGTTCTGCTTTCTAGCATAAGTTATTTTTTGTACTAGTAACTTGACAGAATACTTTTCGAATGGACTTTGACTTTACTGAGCAGCAAGGCAATTTCTCAAGATTTGGCTCTTTGATTCCCCATTTGATTCTGGGAAATGAAGGAAGGAAAGAATGCTGAGAAGCAAACACAAACAACAAGTTGACCTGCTGCATGTAAGTCAACAAGGATGCCCTGCACTGAGACAAGCACTGACTAGTGTTGGAGTAAAAGGCCCTTAAATGAAGAGGTCAAACCAGGCTTCATTGAGGAGATAAGATCAGAGATGACTTCCTTAAAAATATCCACATATTCCTTGCATTTGGTTTAGGATAATACTGGAAACTTCGTTCATTCCCTGTACTGTCAAACCTTTTATTACGAAACTTTTCAAACACATAGAAAAGTAACAAAAAGCAAAATTCTAAACAAAACAAAATGCAAAACAGCCCAATGAACACACAAATGCTTACCATTTAAATCCAACAGTTGTCAACATTTTGTTATATTGGGTCCAACTTCTCTCTGAATTTTCCTGATACTTTCGTAAGTAAGTTACAGACATCAAGCATTCTATCTTAAATAATTCATGTACAGTTGCTAAAAGTAAACAACTATTTAAGTGTAATGCCATTAGTAATACTTCCCTACTATCACCTAACATTCACATTGTATTCAGATATCCCACTTATCCCTCAAACTGTCTTTAATAGCTATTATTCTTTTAAAAACTAGGATCCAATCCATGTGATTATTAAACGAGTCTGATTCTTATAGGTGTAGGCAAGGACTTTCTGAATAAAGTGCAATTGTACAAGAAATAAGAGCAAGAGTCAACAAATGGGATCACATCAAACTCAAAAGCTTCTGCATAGCAAAAGAATCAATTAGCAGAGTTAAGAGACAACCTACAGATTGGGAAAAAAATTTTGCCAGCTATTCCTCAGACAGAGGATTAAGATCTACAGTATATAAAGAACTAAAAAAAAAAAAAACCCACACAAATCAGATCACATAAAAGACACAATCAGGAAATGGACAGGCACTTCCCAAATGGCCAATAAACATGAAAAAAAATTTCAACATTTCTATCCATTAGAGAAATGCAAACTAAAACAATGCTAAGGTTTCATCTTACACCAGAAAGAATTGCAATCATCAAGAAGTCGTAATAACCAATGCTGGTGTGGCTGTGGTGAAAAAAGAACCCTCCTACATTGTTGGTGGGAATGTACACTTTATAACCATTATGTAATCAAAAAGGCGATGTCTCCAAAGAACTAAAATTAGAAATTCCCTATGTCCCAGTGATTCCCCTTTTTGGTATCTTCCCAAAGGAGCTTAGCACATCATTTTGCAGGGGTACATGAATACCAATGTTTGTAGTGGCACAGTTCATAACAGCCAAATCCTGGAAGCAGCCTATATGCCCATCAATAGATGAATGGGTAAAGAAAATGTGATATCTCTATATAGCGGAGTACTACACAGCTATAAAGAAGGATAAAATTCAGACATTTGTAAGAAAAATTGATGCCCCTGGAAAGTATAATGTTGAGTGAAATAAATCAGACACACAAGCTTATACAGTATGTTATCTCTCATTTGAGTAAGGTGATGTATAAACAAAGCAAAATAAAGGGTAGATGGAAGGAAATAAAGAGATATATCACTTGCAAATGAGAAGAGGTCCAGAAGATTGAGGAGGAGGGTAGGGGAAATAAGAATAATTAAGATACACTATATACAAGTATCAAACACTCAGAACAAATAGAAACATATTTCATAAACATGAGTTAATAACAAGAATGAAAATGAGGAAAGAGGATTTAGAGACGGAGGGAGGGAGGTGGGAAAAGGAATGGGTTAAAAAAAAAGAAACAAACTGTGTTATGTACATGTACCTGTTTCCCAAGATGAATGTAAACCTCATGTACTATAAACATGTATTAATAAAAATTAAAAAAGAAAAAAGAAAAATAGGATTTCTTGAATATAAAGTAGATATAAAGTCCAGAATAGCAGGTGTAAAATCAAAGACGTCTTCTTGGGTAATAGAAAAGCAATATTATATGACCCATCAGCCAATAGATTTGGTGAGAAATAACTTGGAAGAGTTATGAAGAACCAGATCATGAATGATCTTGGATCTTAAGCAAAGAAGCTTTGGATAGATTCTTCTACTGAGGGAGGTTTTGCCGTCCCATAAAATTTGACAGTGTTAGTGTGAAGAAGCTCATGAGTGTATTTATTAGCACCTGTCTACTTTTTCTCTAACTCTTTCTCTGTAGCATCTCAAATTGTCAGGCTTTTAAAGCAGCCCTCCCCAGATATTAGCTTATAGCTGACTATGTCCAAGTTTTGTTCACAGGATAGAGTTTAGCTTATTGTCAGTGGGACAACTGAGCATATCCTCTTAGCGAGGGATTACTTTCCCCTTCAGAGATTACACTGACAGTCTGAGGCAGCTGATGGCCACAGGGGAACTTGACCCTTTTTCTGCCCCCAGAAGCCTGACACAGGGGACTTCATCATTACTCCCTTAGGACTAGGACATATGTTATTTATAAAGATTACCATTTCCCCTTTCTGAGGTGAAAGTGGAAATTCTTCATCCTAGTTACAATTAGATTACAATGGATGTGAAAACCACATGTAATTCAGCATTTTCCTCCTTTAATTATATATAGTTAGGCACCAAAGGCCAACAGAAGTTAAATTAACTTCTCTGGGTTCACAGTGAAGTACAGTGGTGAATAACTACCCTTCAGTGGGCATAGCTATTGGCAGTCACTGAGTTCCTTACATATAGTGTTTTTCTGGTGGGTTTACCTGATGAATTCACATTTTATCATATATGCAGGAAGCAGGTAGTTGCTTTATTTCTCTATACCTCCTTCAACCTTTTTCATGATCCTCCAACACCTTACAGAGCCATGACAATGAACACTCACCAATTTAAGTTCTCTCTTTCAGTTTAATCATTTAGGATATTCAAAGTATAACTTCTGATTATAATTCCCTAGGTTATACTTGTGGATTCTGAAGATTATACTTGTGGATTTCTTTCTCCTCATCCTCTGTCAAAGCTGGCTTTTATAGGCATGCATAGGGTTGGGGGCAATGTGAAAAGACCCTTGTAGTCACATTATCTTAGGTAGGGCTTCCCAGAAGCAGACCTCGAGATGAGGATCCCTTAAAGAAGTCCTTCCAAGTTGTGCCTAGAGGTGAATCCTCAGGGAACTTCTAGAATGCTGGTAATGGGAAAGTCCTATATATATATATATATATTTTTTTTTTTTTTTTTTTTTGGTATTGTGGATTGAACTTGGGACCTTGAGCTTGTCAGGCAGGTGGAGGAAACACTGAGCTAAATCTTGGCCTGAAAGTCCTGTATTTTGACCTAGTTAGTTGTTTACTGGTACATTCATCATGTGGAAATTTATCAAGTTGTACATATCATGTGTACACTTGTATGTATATTATAAAATTTTAAATCTTATTTTATTAGTACATGTTTGCATTATATAATGTTTATGTTCATCTTGGGGAGTAGGTACATGTACATAACACATCTTGATTTTCTTTATTTCCCTTCCCCTCCCCTCCTACCTCCATCCCTCCATTTCTAGACCCTCTTTCCCCATTTTCATTATTATTATTTCATATTTATGACATGTAATGTTTACATTCATTGTTGGTATTTGATACATGTACACAACACATCTTAAATGTTTTTTCTTCCCCTTCTCTTCCCACCTCCCCTTGCCCTCAGTCTCTTGGGCCCCCTCCCATTAGCAAGAGATCTATCTCCCTGTTTCCTTCTATCAAATCTTTATTTTTCTCTTTGTTTACATGTCGCCTTACTCAAATGAGAGGTACCACACAGTATTTAAGCTTGTGTGTCTTATTTCATCCAATGTTATACTTTTCAGGTGTTTCCATTTTCCTACAAATGTCTTGAATTTATCTTTCTGTATAGCTGAGTAGTACTCCATTTTGTATAGATACTACATTTTCTTTATCTGTTCATCTGTTGGTGGACCTATGGGCTGTGTCCAAAATTTAGCTAGTATGAATTGTGCTGCTATAAACATTGGCACGAATGTATCCCTGTAACATGATGTTTTAAGCTCTCTGGGGATGATACCTAGAAGGAGAATCATTGGGTCATATGGAATTTCTAATTTTAGTTCTTTGAGACATCTCCATACTGATTTCCATAATGGTTGTACAATGTAGGAGAGATCTTTTTTCACTGCAGGCTCATCAGCATTTGTTATTATTTGACTTCTTAATGATTGCCATTCTTTCTGGTGTAAGATGCAACTATTGTGTTGTTTTAATTAGTATTTCTCTAATGGTCAGAGATGTTGAAAATTTTTTCATGTTTATTGACCATTTGCACTTCTGAGTGGTGTCTATTCATTTCATCGCTGATTTTTTTACTGGGTCTTTTATTTTATTTCTTTTTTCTTTTGGGGGGCTTTTGAGGCAGAGTCTTGCTATGCAGCTCAGGCTGGCCTCAAACTCTTGGCAATCCTCCTGCCTCAGCCTCCTGAGTACTGGGATTACAAGTGTGTGCCACCATGCCTGGCAGGGGTCTTTTATTTTAGGTGATCTAATTTTTTGAGTGCTTTATATAGTCTAGATATTAATCCTCTGTCTGAGAAATAGTTGGCAAATTTTTTTCCCATTCTGTAGGTTGTCTCTTCACTCTGCTGATTGTTTCCTTTGCTGTGCAGAAACCTTTTAATCTGATATAATTTCATTTGTTGATTCTTGCTATTTCTTGTGCAATTGGAGTTCTATTCAGAAAATCCTTGGCTATTCCTACAACTCCAAGTGTTTTACCTATTTTCTCTTCATCAACATGTACTAAGCTAAAATCAAAATGGATCAAATATCTAAACATTGAAACAGAAACAATACATTTGTAAAAATTGGCTCTATTTCTTTATTCACATCACTAAGAATAACCAATTTTTAAATATTTTGTGTTACAGAAATATCTTTTTTTATTTTTTTGAGACAAGGTCTTACTATGGAGTTCAGGCTGGCCTTGAACTCAATAGGTAGCCCAGGCTGACTTCGAACTTGTGGTGATCCTCCTGCCTCAACCTCCTGAGCACTGGGACTACAACTTTTGTTTTTAAATACAAGTTTATTGATATATAACTCACACAGAATAAAATTTAGTATTAAATTATAAAATTCAGTAATTCTTATTATAGTCACAGAGTTTTATAACCATTCCTACTATATAATTTTATAGCATTTCATCATTCCCCAAAGAAGCATCCTACTCATTAACAATTACTTCCTCATTTCTTCCTCCCTCAAATCCTAGTGAATACTAATATACTTTGTATGTGTTTATGGATTTTCCTATTTTTGACATTTCTGTAAACTGAACCATAACATATGTTGTTATTTGTAACATCTTTCATTTAGTTTAATGTTTTCAGGATGCATCCATACTGTACCGTGTATCACTATTTTATTCATTTTTATTGCCAAATAATTTTCCATGCTATGGATAGACCACATTTTGTGTTAGTTGGTGAACATTTTTGTTGTTTCTACTTTTGGGCTGTTATGAATACTGCTGATATGAACATTTATGTACAAGTTTTATGTAGACATGTATTTTCCTATCTCTTTTTATTTAATCAAATACATAAAAACTTCAATACTTTTACAAAACAGTCTTCCATTTTATCATTTAGGTCAAAGAGGAACTCAAGACAGTAATTATAGAATATTTAGAATCATGACCATATGAACATCATATTGTAACTCACAGTGTTATGTCAGAACTGCACCCACAAGAAAATTCATGAACATAAATGTTATTACACTGAAAAGAACAGAAGTAAATGAATTGAGCTTTCATTGTAGAAAGCCCCCAAAGAACAAGAAAAACAATAACAAATAGCAGAATGGAATAATAGATGGAAAGGGAGCCAGGTAATTTTAGGCAAAATCAGGTGAATGTCAGCTTCCCTGACCCTGCAGGCAAATGCTGTGGTCTTACTTCCCAACATAGTCTCAACTTGAAAACTGGACTTTCTACTCCTTCTACGTAACCTACTCCCTCACTTAACGTTGCATAAGTGCCACTCCCATGATACTTCTAGCTCTGGGTGGAAGATAGATAGAGCTGACCCATCAGACTGGAGACACAGCCCTAAGTATACAGTCTCCAGTGTAGGCATTGGGGTTGCCTGGTGTACAAAGAACCAGTAAAAGTGACCCAGGGGGCTCTGGGCAGAGCGTTATCCACTTTCTGGTGTCTTCTGATTTTTCCTGCTCTTTTTGAATTTTCTCTTGTCTGCATGGTCACCTCTTAACAAGTAAAGAAAATAGACAGAGTTATATAAACAACTGAAGGTGGCAGTTTGTGTAACTTAAATCCTGTCTTTCCTGGCTTGTTCAGGATTGAGAAAGTCTTCCACATGTGACTTTGCATGGTATAACCTGTGTACGTGTGTGTATGCCTGTTTACTTGGCCTTAACACGGTTCACACTGGCTCCCAAGTCTCTGCCACACTCTCCACTTGTCCCGCATGGCTTGGACAGTCCACCTCATGGTCTGTGCTTTGTGGTGATCTTGTCTCTTGCTATGGTGGCTCCCAGAAACCCCTTCTACTCTCACTCAGTTGCCTCTTCTCTTTTTACTTGGGGGCATTAGAAAAATTTTGGATTCTCTCCATACCTACCTGGACTCAGAAAAATTAAACCCTGCAGTTCACTCTGCTGCCAGTGTTGTTATTTGACTTTTTTTTGTCTGTCTCTGCAGCGAGTCAGGGCAGCCTGTGAGACTTACCTCTTTTCCACCCAGAGAGCCCTCTCTACTCTTATCCTTTTCCTTCAGCTCTCAACCTTGCCCCAGAGAGCTCATCTCTTTCCTATTTTGATTCTTTCTCCCTAAATCTCTTCTTTTTACTGCTCAAAAGCAGTAAGTATTGGGCTTTTCCCTTCCTGTATCATGAGTCCTCTTTGCCTTTGGCTTAGGTGGAATGCTAAGTAACTTCATTATGGACAGTACTCTGTGACTGAGTCTGTTCCTGTCAGGATAAATTAAAGGGGAAGATAAGGGAATTTAGAAGTCCATTCTCTTTTAACAAAATCTAGTTTTTGAATCTTACTGCATATTTTAAAACCCTATCTTCTAAGTCAAAGGCCAAATTATAACTTTCTTTCTCTTTGCATTCCTGTTCAATAATTCTAATCCCCTCAAGGCAGATTGTTGCCTCAGGCTGCCTAGAGTGAATTGTCTCCAGCAAAAATAAAGAGAAAGATGCATTAATGTTATTATTACAGCAATACAATTCTGACCCAGGATTCTGTTACAGCTTTGAGGTTAGTTTCAGGTTTCAGATTCTATCTAAATCCTTAATTGACTAGGAGAAAATGTGCTTGAGGCCTGTATCTGCTCCTATTAGTCATCAATAGATGTATAATCTGCATCTTCAATATTCTGTTAGGGTGTGGCACATAAATTTATAAAAAGACTCAAACAATGACATAAATTATCATTCCTTGCAATAAATCATTATTTTTGTCACAGTGAACTGTAATTTTAGGAAATGTAACTTCCCAGTTAGCAGACTCTTCTAGTCATCAATCTAATTAATCTTTATAGATTTCCCCTTCTACCTCAGGCTCTCATATAGTTCTGATCCAGCAATACTGTTATGGATCCAGTCTTTATTTAAAATGTTGGCATTTTGTTCATCGTGAGTTTTAAAAATAATTATGAGTTTTGAGTTTTAAAAAATAATGCATCAAAATATTATAAATATTAACAAAAGAGTTTTTTGGTACCCTTTGAAATTTTGTGCGAGGGCAGCTATCTCATTTGTTTTACCCTAGACCCAGATCTTTTGTCCACAAGATTTATCCCTACAAAACCTTCTTCTCTCATGTTACTAAGTGAATTCAAAATTTTCTTTGAATTCACATATGACTTTATCTTTGTTATTCTCACGATCCTTACCACTGAAATCATCTCTGTACAAGCTTAATTATTCACACTGTCTCCTTAAATTGTAAGTCACTTAAAATTGAAATCCTCTTTTGATTTACCTTTGTATCCTTTTAACATTAAAGCACGCAGAACACTATTTTGTAAGGAAAATGAGAAATACATTTTAGAACAATTTATGCCAGAATGGTTACAGTTTTTTTTTTTAAAGCAAAGATGCTTGTATAAGTTTTAGATTATCTTGGAAATTTATCAACTACTTTATATTTGTATGATACAGGATAAGTGAATCATGTAGTTCACTAAATTTGTCTTCCCAGCTTATCTGTCACTGATAGTATACAGGAAGTTGGTAGAGAAACATAGGAGGACACCAGGTATGGTGGTGTTACCAGATAGTCTCCTTCTAAAAGTGGCTTGCCAAATAAACCAGGCTTTGAGTTGTTTGCCTCTCCTTCTGGAGTTAGATTCCAGGTTCTTCTCATCTTGAATAAACAATTGAATGAAATGATCATAAAGTGGTGACAGAGTTTATTTAAAAAAGTAAAAGTAAAGAGTGAGGGAGAAATTGGCTCTACAGAGTGTGCTTGGGCTGAGTAAAAGAGGAAAAAGCAAAATAAAAGTACATCCTGGAGGACACTAGGTGGGCTATTGTGAGGAAAGCCATGATAACAAGCTCTTGGTAGCATCTGTGTCCTTTTATGGCATCCCAATCTTCAAGGAAACCCCCCAAAACTTCTACATATGGGTCCAGGAGGTGCTGGGATCCCATACCTCAGGCTGATGTCAGGTCCAGGCCATTCTGTTGAAAACCTGCTCCAGTTCCCCAAAGAAGTCCATGGGCAGGGCTTTGGAACTATTCTGTGCATGTGTTCCAGGATTTTGTAATTAACAGGTCACACCCACTTTCCCAGCCAGCTTTGCCATGCCCTAACTTCTATTTTAGTGTTGCATACCTTAAATCCCAGCACTGGTGAGGCTGAGGCAGGAGGATTGCTGTGACTTCAAGGCCAGCCTGAGCTAGGTAATGAGACTCTGTCTCAAAAACAAAAAAAAAGAGAGAGAGAGAAAGAATTATACAAGGGGAAAAAAGGTAAAAAGCAAGATAAAAACCTGGAATTAAATGCTTGCCTTTAACAATCTACAAAAAGTGATAACTCACATCCCACAGGCAAAGACCAAGGAGTTGGTTGTACAATTTATCTTTAAACAATTCAATATAATATTGCCACAGGATGTGACATGGTAATTTATTTCCAAAAATGTTAGGCTCTTTTAGTATTTTCAGATCAAACTTTGTTTTCGTCTTGATATAATTTATTACTGCTTTCATCAGGATTTATTTTAAAGTAATTCTGTACTGAGATACACACAAAAAAACTAGAAATGGCACATTTCTCTACTAGGGCAGTTGTGTCTAGAACAGCACAGCAAAATTCTTCATTTTACTATTTGCTTTTACTATCCCTTTTTATTGGTTTATTCATTGTAGAAAGTTCTCCATGTTGTATATCAGCCTTTTAAGAGAAGATTACTTAGAAACACAGATAGAAAACATTCCTTAATCATCCGTAATGATTTAAAATATAAAAAAACAGGAATTCGGGGTAATGTAAACAAATTACACCTTGTAAAGATGCTTTGCTTCCACTATACAGTCCTTTGTTATATTTCTCTTGTTCATTTGCATATATCAATTAGCTATTGCTGTGTAATAACTCACCCATCCAATTTTAGCAGTTCAAAACAATCATTTATTATTATGAGCTTATAGACTGACAGGTTCTACTGGTCTTACTAGGTTAATCCATAGATATGTGGTCTGCTCAGAGGTCGGCTGGGAGCTGAGTAGTTTAGAATTGGCCAAGATAGAAACCTGTCTTTGTTTCATACAGTACAGTGGACCCTTGACTTATGAACTCAATCAGCTCTTGAGGGCTGGCTGTAACTCAAGTTGGTTGTAAGTCAATACAGCTGAGATCTGGATGTTTACCTGGGTACATGCTATAGATAACAAGAGGCAGATGAATCTTCCATTAACCTAATTAACCCAAGTTGTTCTTATATGAGGCCAGTTGTAACTCAGGGGTCCAGTGTATATCATTTTTGGCAGGCAACCCTGGGCTTGTTGGCAGTGCTATGGTTCTAAGATAAAGACAGAAGAAACATAAAAGCCTTCTTCAGGCTTAGGCTCTGTCAGTTCAGGTCATATGCATTTTATTGGCCAAAGGAAGACATAGTTTATCTCAAAATCACTGTGATGAAGCCTGAGTTACATGAGGCATGGATACAGGGAAGATAAAAATAGGGGGTGGACTTTTTTCAGAATAAATCTAGCATGCAATGCACGATGTTCTCTTAGTTTTCCATAAAACTTACTTCCCCAAATATCTGATATATTTTAGAAAATAAAACTATGCATTTTTTTACATAATAAATACAAATCTGAGATTAAATATAGTTGGAATAACTCTATCATGGCTCCCAAGATTCTTGCCTTTTAGCATACATGACCTTTATAATTCTTTGAGTATGAGAAGAACCCGTGGGGATAATAGGATCTCTCTTGATTAGACTACGTTATACAGTAAAAGAGATAGAATAGTGATAGGATGATCATGTTATATTGATGTAGACTGTCTTTGCAGACTGAAGTGGCTCTTCTGCCTTTGAAGAAGTAAGTTGCTATGTTGTGAGACACCAGGTAGTGAGGGACCGTGAAGGTCTCCATGAAGCTGGGAGTGGCCCCTGGTTGACACCCAGCCAGAAAGCAGAGACCTCAGGCTTACAACTGCACAGAACTGAATTTGACCAACAATTTTAAGTCCTAGAACCAAATGTAGTTCAGTTGACACCTACATTGCAGCTTTGCGAGACTCTGATCAGAACAAGTTAAGCTATGAATTCCTGAGCCACAGAAATGGAGAAAATAAATATATAGCAGACCCTCAAGTTATGACTGGCCTGCATCCAAACAACTTGGGTTAATTAGGTTAATCTTGTTATCTACAGCGTTTACCCAGGTTACAACCAGCCCTCACAAACTAATCAAGTTCATAAGTCAAGGGTCCACTGTATGCTGTTTTAAGCTACTATGCTCCTGCCAATTTGGTCTGGAGCAATAGAAAACTAATATATTGGGGGAAAATCTAAGACAGATTTTAAGATCAAGATACAAATAGGAAATAACAAGTTTTATAGATACTACAGATTATAGTTTAAACTGAAACACCAAAAGCTATTAAATTGAAACACAAATTTAAGACAGAGAATCTTGGTGGCAGTAGTCAACAGGAAAACATGAACTTTTGTTGTTATTTTTTCACTTATTTTTATGTGTAGCCTATGATTTCTGACTGTAGACTTAAAAATCAAACATCACAATGTTGTCTATCCTGGAGTAGTAGTAGTTCAGGAAGGTACAGCTGATATTCAGGGCTTAGAGCTTAGAGGTGAATAAAATATTAAGGCAAAAGGATAACTCAATTGCTCCTGGGTTAGAAAGTTGGATGGGAAAGTTGGCTGGAAATGATATTAGTTGTTGGCAGGGGTCCTTGCTTCTTTGCTACATGGCTATGTTTTGAAATAAAGAACACAGAGTAGGGGGTTCTGTTCAGAGTGCTTCATTTCCATAGGGTACAACTGAAGAGATTTCCAAGGGAAGTCAGATATACGAGTCTGACCATTAGAGGAAAAGATATGATGGAAATAAAGATTTGGTAGTTTTAACACATAGTGATCGAAACGAATTGGGAATGAATGAATGAGGTGGGTGCATTAGAAAGCCTCAGAGGTAGAGAATCTATAGCATCAATTTGATAAGGTTGTCATTTCATATTATAGTAAGGATCCAGAAAACATAGAGATATTGTCTACCAAGGCTACCAAGATGTGGCTAGAAGTGGCCAAATGAATTAAAGGAAGAATAATAGGTAGTAAAGACAGATGCTACCATGAGAGGATTTCTGAGAGTGACAATGGGCTGGCTCTGTGACATGGAATTCAAGATATGAAAGCTATCTTGGGTATATGGGACAGAAGGCCTTTTCAGATGTAAACAGAAGAAACTGAAGTTAGATAATGCTTTTCAATATGATTGAGTGAGAGATGGCAACAACGTTTGGCACTGTCCATATCCAAGCTGACAAGAATGGGGTCACCCTCCTGTCAGGTTCTTTACCCAATCTCAGATACCCACACCTGAGGCCATGGGCACTGCATGAAAAGCCACAATAACATCAGCATCTAGGATCAGGAAACTCCTCCAATCTCACCCTGCTTCTGTCATTTTTGCATCTTATCACACATGAGCTGACTCTGGGTAAGAGCTTGTTGAACTTTACCATTTTATTCCAAGTCTTTGTTCTTCCTTGGAAATCTTGCCCAGAAGTGTGGAGCTAGAGTACTCTCTTGAAGAGTCTCAGGCCCTGATGGAATTAGCAACTACGATGCTTTGGAAGCTCAAATTGCTTCCTGGTGAAACTATTAGTTATATCCCTTACAGCTTGGAGTAGGGTGAGGATTTATTTGTACTAACACACTGGAGAGATTAACAACAAAAGTCAAATCCAGAGGACAAGAAACCAGATGGAGACCAAGGTCTAGAATCATGAATTTGGTGCTGCAGATATGGTATCACAGTAGGAACAGACCAGGAAGAAGAAAAAAATAGCCAAAATGAATGTTTATCAAGCCCTCACCATGTGCCAGATACTGTGCTAAACTGTCTTATAGATCTCATTTAATTTCACAGAAAATTACCTTAATTGGTTCCTGCTGCTATAAAAGAATACTTGAAACGGACTAGTTTATAAAACACAGAAATGAACTTCTCACAGTTCTGGAAGCTGGAAAACCTAAGATCAAGGTGCTGGCAGGTTCACTGTCTGGTGAGGGCCAGGTCTCTGCTTCTGCGCTATAGCCTCTGGAGAAGATGCACACTGTGTCCTCACATGGTGGAAGGGATAGTAGGTCAAAAGGAAGTGCAAATACTACCTTTACACCTCTTTTATAAGAGTGCCAATCCCATTCTTGATGTGTGGGGGCTTTGGCCAGAGGTATGCATGAGATGGATATGCAGAAGTAAGGGACTTTTGGAGCCACACACCCAAAACCTCCTGGAATGCATGGTTAGAGATTTAAAGATAGCCTATGAGGTCACAGATCCAAGTAGTACCAAATACATGGCCTTAAGGAATGAATGCTCTGGCCTTTATCCTCCCCATACTCTGACTGATCATTTAGATTGATCCCAAGGTCAGTCATTTAACAGACCACCCTGATCTTCCCCTGACCCCTACATAAGTTCCTGCCCAGATGCCCTTCATTTTTCTTTTATCCTTGTTCCTGGTTCTATCAATAAAAAGCCCCAGAGGCTTCGGTTCAGGGCTGTCCTTATCAGACTCTCTCACACTGAGGGGTCTTGGTTAATGGCAGCCCCTGTGAGCCCTCTTGGAGTATGAGTTGAATACTGACTCTGAGTACTCTGTCATCCCTTGTGCCCGCTCCATGGTCGTGAAGTGCGACAATGAGGACTGTACCTTTAGACGTAATAACCTGAAGGCCCTACCTTTTAATACTATCACATTGGTAATTAACTTTCAACATATGAATTTTGGAAGGGACACAACACTCAACCTACAGCAAATGTTTGAAGTAGATCCTATGGCATCATCACTTTATAGATGAGGAAAATGAGATTTAGTTTAAGTAATTGACTAACAATTACATGGTGGCAAGTAGCAGAGTCAGATTCAAACTAATCTATTCTCACCTGGATCCTGCCTTTCCATCTATTTTACTATCTCTTGAGCTGTGGCTGAGAACACT
The DNA here is from genome assembly GCF_053883595.1 of Heterocephalus glaber. Classification (NCBI taxonomy): domain Eukaryota; kingdom Metazoa; phylum Chordata; class Mammalia; order Rodentia; family Bathyergidae; genus Heterocephalus; species Heterocephalus glaber. The sequence goes on along the minus strand of NW_028258315.1, from coordinate 84,302,871 downwards.
TGTTTTTTGAGGATCATCTTCAGGAAACTAGCATCTTTGATGCTGCTTTTGATTGAGGCTTCAAGTATCCATAGGGAGCTTCATGACATCTATTTTCTTTCTGTTGCCTTAATGACTCCAAATACAACCATATGGAAAAGGGCAGTTTTATGGGACTGGTCCTGCAAAAGTGTACCTGCTGGGAGATTCTGAGTTGAATGAAAAGAACTTAATTTGAGCTCACAGGTTATCAAGATACAGATGATTTCATGAAGCCCAAGGATGGGGATGTGACTGGGACTCAGGAATCACTTGTTATAGCCCTTGAATACTTCTAAGATAGTCTGTGACTCTCATCTTTATATATTAGGTGGATTCTCTCTCTTTCTCCCCTCCCTCCCTCTTCCTTCTTCTTTCCCTTTCCCTTATCTTTCTATCTCTCTATCTTTCCAGACATATTTTCTCACTTCTCTGGTTGTCTGATGGGAATCATGACTCTGAGCCCTGGACAGTTTTGGAGCTTTACATCAATCTCAAAATGTGGTCCCTGCCCAGACCAGCAGCATCAGCCTCACCTGGGGAAATTGATAGAAATTTAAAAATTCAGGTCCCACATGGGACATACTCCATCAGAAACTCTGCTGTGAGGCTCAGGAATGCGTATTTTAATAACCCCTCCAAGTGATTCTAATGCACAGCCAGTTTGAGAACCGCTGGTTTCTAGTTTACTTCCTCAGCCACCTGGAGAGACTGGACAATTTGTCATCCCAAGCATCACAGACACAGCTTGACTCCTGGGCCTATCTGTGTGCTAATTAGCTGCAGCCCACAAGCTAGGTCCTGCTGCAATCTTACTCATCCCACTGTAAAACAGGGGCAGAGGTTCCAGTGGAAACAGTTTCAGGAAACAAGCAGGTTAGAAAACAAAGAGTGTGTTGGGAATGTTATGTGGACCAAAAAATTTTAAAAATGAGGGCTAGATTTTCATACTATGAACCTAAGAGCTGTTGCTGGCATGGTAAGGCCTTGGCAGAAGTCAGGGAGATTAATGTGGTCCAAGTGCCAGCCTGGTGAGGGCCAGGCAGGGGAATCAAATTTCTCTCTTAGGGATTGGCCTGGCCCTGAGGTCATGGTTTAGGCCAGGGCATTAACAGTCAAGTCACACTGACTTACCTCTTGACACCTTATGGTCCTTTCACTGGAGCAGTCCACATATGTTGCCTGCCTGCTTTAGGACTTGAGAACTGAATTAGGTAGAGCAGTGATTCTCAAAGTGAGGTCCCTGGGCCCTCATGGGTCTCTATGAAACACTCTTTCAGGTGTATCACAGGTCAAATTATTTCCATAAGAATTCTATGATTTTATTTGATCTTTTCAGTGCATTAACATTTGCAATGATAATGCAAAAACAAGGACAGTTAAAATTACCGGCTTCTCAGCATGAATCAAAGAAGTGGTACCAAAAGTACTAGTAGTGATTGTATTTTTTTATGACCATGCACACACAGGAAAAAAACAAAAGCCTGTTTCATTTATGAGCATCCTAGGTTAAGCAATAGAAAATTTTAATGAAATGTAACCTTCTAGTACATTTAATGTTCTGGTGGCAAAACAAGAAGCACACAGAGTGGACTTCTGCATGGTGGAGTATAATGCCCATCTCAATAGAAAATATTTGTGCAATTGTTTGAGCTGTGAGCTGAATGAGCCACTTTTTCATGGAAAACCATTTTTACTTGAAAGAATGACTGATAGACAGGCTATAGTATCTGGCAGTCATTTCCTAAAAACGAAGTCAAGTAAGCCTGTCACTTCAAGGAAAACAACTAACAGTATTTGTTGCCAAAGATAACATTTGAGCTTTCAAGTGAAAATTATAATTTTGGAAGATTTGTATCCACCATGAGCTTGACAGTTTGCCAAAATGAGAAACTTTTTAATGAGATCTATAGTGATTATATATATTATGTAATGAAATATGTCAATATTTGGAAGTTTTATATAACTTAATAAACTAGTATTTCCAAAATGACCAATTCATAATGTTACAAAATTGTACATGGGTAAAAAACTCATTCAAAATCTAAGATAAAACAATAGATTTTAATGTTAACAAAAGTATTAATAGTTCATTGATACGATTTTAGATACTACATTACAACTAACTTTTAAGAAATTACTACTTGTCGAGTTTTAGTATAGTATCAAAAAGAATATCCATAATTATCTTAAGTAGTTATTAAAATAATCCACCCTTTTCCAACTACATATCTTTGTGAGGCTGGATTTTCTTATACTTCAGCCAAAACAATGCAGCAAACATTGAATGCAGAAGCAGCTATAAGAATCCAGCTGTCTTTTATTAAACCAAACACTAAAGAGATTTTCACAAATGTGAAACAATGTCTATTCTTCTGACTAATTTTTTTTTTGTTTTGGAAAACAGTTATTTTTCATAAAAATGTTATTTACATTCATATGCAATGGTTTTATTATTGTTATTTTTAATGAATTAAAAAATAAAAATGTCTTGGATTTAATTTCTAATGTGGTAAATATTGATACATATTACCTACATAAGAGTTCTTTGAGACCATCAGTAATTTTCAGGATTTTGAAGGAATCCTGAGGCCAAAATGTTTGAGGATCACTGAGTTTGTGTGCATCTCAGCTATGATAAGTAGGAGACATATACAGCAAAAGGGATACAGAAAGTGGCTCAAACAATAGCAATTCTTAGCAATGGGAATTCAAGGCAGGCAGGTAGTTCCGTTCCATGAATCATTTAGGGTTTCAGATTCCTTCTGCTGTGTTGCCTGGACATGCATGAGGCCTGGATTCTTAATCTGGGGCCTAGGCATTTAGGATGTCTATGAACCTGGGTAGGGAACCTCTAAAAGAAATGTAACATCTCTTTCTGCTATAGGCAATAAACCTTGGTAGTATTATCAAGGACTAATTATTTTGTCAACAATAGAACCCACAATCATTTTCATTATATATTACAGTTATTGGATGTAATTCAAAATGTATTATTTACACTTACTAAAATTAGTTCAAAAATGTTAATTGTTAGAACCCCTTGCATTACATCACATATCAATAAAAAGTATATACAAGTAATATATCATAGGTATCTTTTAAAGATATTTTAATAAATAAATAATTTAATAAATACTTCATGATTGGTTTCCCTTATAACCTATCACATCTTTATGTCATGAAAACAACATTCTGTTGATGTCACAGAGAAGAGACTCACTAGAATGTCGAAAAGGTACAAGCTTGATTAAGAAGTACTATTCTCAGGTCCTGGCCAAAGAAAGCAAGGGCACTGAGGGTAAGAAATGCCTTTTTTTTTTTTTTTTTTTTGGTATCAGGGATTGAACTCGGGACCTTGCGCTTGAGATGCAGGTGCCGGAACCACTGAGCTAAATCCCCGGCCAAGAAATGCCTTTTTAATGAAGCACGCTCATCATCTCCTGCTCATATGCCATCGTTGAGAGTTTAGTTACAGGGCCATGTCTAACTGAAAATGTGGCACACGCCTTGCCCACACTTGAGGGTAAGTGTGGGCTGAGATATGAAAAGTAATATGAATATTTTGGCCAGTGTAGTGGGAGACAATTCACAGGCTATTTTGGGGGTTCTGCAGGGCTTTGTTTCTTCTCTGCTGAGCTACTCTCACTTATTGTCCCCAAAGTCTGCTTTTTCTTCTCCCTTGGGGATAAACAGGTTCATTCTCTGATAGTCTATACCAGCCACCCTCTTCTGAAGGAATACACAGTGACTCTAAAGTTCGAGTCATAAATGTCAAAATTAAAGATAGGTTATGTCGAAGCTAAAAGGCAGGATATCCTTGAAGCATCCCCTTCAACAGATACTTATTAGAAATAAATAATATTATAAAAGGAAAATAGTAACTTTATAGTGGAGAAACCTAACAGATAACACCTTAATCAAGTGATCAAAGTTAATATCACTAATAATAAGAGAAATTAATATGTCCCTGAGCTTTTCCAGGGGGCGGTATGGAGTATACCATTGTGTGCCAGAAGTGGGAAGAGACACTCAGAAGGAGGTACCATTGGGCACCACGGGATTGTGATGGTAATATGCAGCTGAATGACATAATGAACAATGTGCATTGAATAATAACTCGTTATACTGCTATTGATCTTAACTCATCTTCTGAAAGAAAGAGCTCCTATTCAGAATCTAAGAAAATACAGAGAAAATCTTTTACCGGAGAAAGAAACTACTTATGCTAAGGCTGCTGATCTTAGAGAAAAGACTCTTACCTACATTCTGGCTTGGTTGGAAAAATGGAGTAAGTTTCCATAAGTGATTCAGAGGAAAACTACAAGGTTAATAAAAAATGATAGAGAAAAATGATAGAGAAGAGAAATGTATAGATGCCATTTTGTCTGAAATAACTGTAATTGATGTTGATGAACACCACCACTGGATAGCACAAGGTGAGATGTTTCCAGACATGTTAAAAGCTATTAACAACAATGTCAAGATACTGTGTAAAATTAGTAGATCTTTTCTTGATGATAAGAAGAAATAAAAGAAAGAAATCTTAACTAGAGGTACTCTATAGAAATCTTGGAAAGAAAGAGCTATAAAGTGACCTGCAACAGCCAATGCTTTAAGACCAGATCAGATGATTAGTGATCAACTTGCACCAAATACAAAGGTTTCGGAAATTCAAGATATGCTACAAGAACTTATAGGCACAGCAATGTTCAACAAATTGGAAAATAATGCTATTAAATACATATCATCAACAATAATAAACTTTTCTAAAGCAGTGAATACACTAAATGATGAATTAAAAATTGTTAACTTCCAAAATATCAGTATGTATGTAGATGAAGCAAGAGAAGAAGAAAAAGATCTCTCCCTGAAGATAATCCAAGATCTCAGTGAACAAAATGAAATGCTTGCTCAGCAACTTAAAGATGCAGAAGAAAAATGTGAACAACTTATTTGATCCGAAGTTGTTTCAGGACACCGAGCATACACATCATCACCCACATTCTCAACCTTGAAAGTACCACCTGGACTTTCTCCACAGTCATCCATGACCACAGAGGACACTATGGACAGTATTTTAACCAAAGAATTTGAAAATATTATAGATGAATCCCAAAGAAAAGGGACCAAAGGCACTGGGATAAAGTGGGACTCAGCTATTTCATATACAGCTCAAGTTGAAATGATTCCAGATTTAACTGAACAGCAACATATTTTACCTGAAAAAAAGTGGAAAAGACCTTCTCAAGATATTACTGGAGATAACATATCACTGAAGAAAGGTGATAATGATCAAAAAGATGAGACTGGTGGGTATTCATCACAAAACAGAAAGCTCACAAAAGACCCACATCCACATGAGACCTCTGAATCAAATCTGAGTATTAGTAAAGATGAACAAAAAGCTTCAGAGGCCAAACCTAGTCAATACTCTGAGTTACAAGCCCAGCAAAAGAAGAGAAAAAGAAGAAAATCATCTTCCGAAGCCAAATCAAAGTCATCTACTGAATCAAAACACCAACATATCTCTTCTACAGAAACAAAAAGCCAAGATCAGAAAAGTGGAAAAAGTATGTGGGAGCAACTCAGGAAGATCAAACCTGAATATTCACTTAGAAAAGGCCCAATTCCATCAGAAACTAAAGTAGAACCCACCACTAAGTCAATGGACAAAGACATCAAAAGTGAACTGCGTATCCAAACAGAGCCATTCAGGATGATCAAGCCTGGTTTCACCTCTGAGCCCTAGAAAGTTGAAATGAAAGAAAAGCAAAACCAAATCTTTTTGGGAACTACCACAAGTGAAGAAGAAAAAACTGAAGAGAAAGAAATGTTATTCTTCACCAAACAAGCCAGTCTCAGCAACTTGCTAAATTACAGTCAAAGATCACTAAAGAGATTACAGATGGCAAAAGTGAACAGAGTAGCCTAGAATTATTTCAAAAAGCTATACTGGCTTTCCTAAAAGAAAAAATTGACAACACAGGAAAGGCTTTTGATAAAAAGAGTGTGCTGAAGGAAGAAGACTTACTTATAAAAGCAGAAGGTGAAAAATTGGGAGTCATAAAGGCAAAAATGGAGGAATATTTCCAAAGAGTGGCTGAAACTGTTACTAAAATCTTGAGAAAATACAAAGATATAAAAATGGAAGGACAAGTTGGAGAGAAGCCTACAAAGCAAAAACAAGAAGTCTCATTTATGCCAGGGTTGCATTATCAGGAGTCATCAATTAATGAAAAGCCTGAAATTAGCTTCTTCCTCTCAAATGAGAGCACAGACCCAATAATTAACAGTTTAATACAAATGATCTTGGCTGAAATGGAAAGTGAAAGAGATGTTCCAAAAGTTTTGATAACAGGAAAAAGCCACAAGGAGAAAGGAAAAAAGGAGCAGGAAGAAATATTTGCAAGAAGGTCAAGAACAGACATCTGGTATGGATCTCAGAAATCATCAACCAGAAGTAAAAAATCTCTGGAAGGAGAGCTATACAATGATAAAGGATTTGGAGGAGAAAAAGGCATTGCTCCAGATGAAGGAGGGAAAGCATGGGCAACAGGAGCAGAAACAGTGTCAGGAAGAAGAGGTGTGGAAGGAACAGCAGACTCAGCAGGATAAGAAACAAAAACGATGGGAAAGTGAGGGAGAAGAGCAGCAGAAGCCAAAGCAGCAGCAGCTGGAACTATGGAAGCAAAAGATAAAAGAACAAGAAGTGCCCTTGGAGGAGAAGGATAGAGAAAAGATCCAGCAGGTTCAGAAGAAAATGAGGCATCAGGACCTGAAAATGAGTATGGAAAAAGATGAGGAGAAGCAGAAGTTGAGCAGAGTGATAGAGGACCTCAAAAGGCAGAGGCAGAACACAGCAAAGTATCAGATGAAGAAAGAATCTGAAGATATAGCAAAAATGATCAAGCACAGTTCAATGATATTATCTCTAAGGGGGAAGAGCATATTGAAAAATAAAACCCAGTTATACCAAGGGAAAAAAATTTAATATGTCCCTTGTCATAATGCACCGAGAAGGGCCTACCATTTCAGGGCACATCATCTTTGTGGTATCCAATCATGAAAAAATATCCAACAAATTCAAATGGAGGACATGTGACAGATGGGAGATGCCTAAGGAGACATAAAAACTGAAAATGTGGGATCCAGGATTGGGTCCTAGAATAGGAAAAATGACACTAACAGGAAAGCTGGAAAAATTCAAATAAAATTGGCATCTTAATAGCACTCTAGCAATATTAATTTCCCAGTTTTGATAATGGTGCAATGGTTGTACAAGATACTAAAATTGGGGGGCACTGCATAAAGGATTCATGTGAATTTCTGTTCCCATACTGTACTCTCTGTGATATTTTTTTGCAACTTTTCCCTGAGCACAAAATTATTTCAAAATAAAACCATTTAAAAGGCTGATAGGTGCAGTGATAGGCCTGACTGGGGTTGTGGCACTAGCTACAGTTTTTATTGCCCAGTGAAGTGCAAAGCTAACATCTCTCTCTCTCTCTCTTATTCAAAAAGGAGAAAGGAACCTGATCCAGGCTATCTCCAGCCTTTGGGTTAGGTTAATTGGAGCTAGTGATCCACACAGTATACAGTAGAGCATGTACTTATGCTCTGTGAACCTACATTTTCTCATTTTAAAAACGGGAGTTTATAATGCTTGTCTTATAGGGTTGTTGGGGATGTATTTAAAGAAATAAAGTCTCTGAAGCATAACAATGCTCAATAAATAACTGTATTTATTGCATTATAAAGAGAAACCTGGGAAGAGTCTTTTTAACATTTAAGCTTAAGGAAAACATCCACATAAGTATTTATAAAGTGCTTCAAGTATACCACATATGCTCCAAGTCAAGTTACTGTTAGTGACGTTAAGGTCACTGTAGTGCTACTGGCTTTAACTAAAGTTACAACACTGTTGGGGAATCTAATTTAATTGAGACACTCTAATTTGGATTGCATTTTTTCTAATTTAATTCTACATGCCTTATATTTTCACATAGTTGTTAGTCTATAAATTATTAATTTAGTCACTTTGTTTGATTATATTTTTTTTGGCACTGCTCATCAGTGCTAACATGTTTAAATATTAGTTTCTGTGATTGCTGAAAGCAAAGAGATGTAGGGGAGAAACGCCCCAATGATCCAAATCTAATAAAAATGCTGCTTTGTTTAAAAAACTGTTTTATGATATAAGGCCTGACCATGGCCGACCACTTTTGCCTAATGGTTTTAGTACTATCTTTGTTCAGTCTCTTAGATGGAAGAACGAGGGGGAGTTCAAGGTGTTCTGAGAGGTCATTAATTTTCCTGGGCTTCAGGGTTCTTGCCCATTGAGACCTGTGCTATCTGGACAGGTGCTACTCACAGTATGGCCTGTGGATTTGAGGCAGTCTGCAAACTCTTATTGGTCTGTGATGGCAATTGAGAGTAAGTGTTCAGAAACTTTGAGAGCAATTCCATAGAGTTTTTTTAGGTTTGTGGAATGAAATTAGAAAACAGCTTTGTATTTTGTATTCTTTGCTTTTTCATTCTGTTTTCCTAATACTTTCTCATTATTGTACTTGACAAACATTTCAACCTGCCACAGATTGGAAAAAGAAGACTCCAGAACTCATCCTTATTGTTATATAGAGAAGCACTAATGTAAATCATAAGGCTTAAGGGGCAAAGGACTATCTCAGGTAATGTGTAATTGAGAGGAATCAATAAAAGGGAAAGGTTCTACACATTTTGTAAATAAAACTGGAGCTCACATTACTGCCTGGGAATGTCTGTGTTTGGATTAGGAACATTTATCTGTGAAATTTCTTGTTGCTTGTGAACCCATTGAAGGGCTGATGTGAGGGGTGTGCAGTTTTCTGACCAGGAACTTTGTCATAGTGAATATTAGTTAAGTTGACATTGTAATAACTACCATGGTTTTCTTCTTACTGGCCCCTGTTTTCATTCTAGCCATAATTTATCCTCTACGCTCTTGTGCTAACAAAAATCTCAGTTTTATTTTTTCATCCTGATATTTAAGATTTATCAGTAACTCTCTATCACCCACCAGATAAAGTTCAAACACTAGCCTTCTGTACTTTGTCTTCCATGGTTTGTTTTTCTTGCTTATGCATTTTCAGAAAGATTATCCCTCTTTGCCTGCCTCCTTCTTCCTCTTGCCTTTGAAGAGTCTGCTTAATTGTTAACCTTACCTATAAAGTGTTTTCTGACCTCCTCATCTTGCCTCTGCCCAGGTAGAATTTAGTCCTCTCTTGCTTATGCTGCCTGCTTGTTTCTGGAAGCTTCTTTAGTGAAATTTGGCAATAAAATTATGCAAAATCCATATGATTTGCTATTTAGTTGTCAAACAGATTTTGATGCTGGGTAATTCTTTTTTGGGCTACTTGCATGGAGATACAGTGAATACTGAAGTCAGATGAAGCACTGGAAGAAGCTAGAAAGGTGACAAGGGTGGTGTCCCTAATCAGTGCTACCAGGGAGGTGGGTGGAGGGCCTTCACTTTCCTCCTGCAGCTGTTCCCTGCATTGGGCACTGTCTTAGTTACTTTTCTTACCACTAAGGCACAATACCTGACACCTGCAACTTGAAGAAGTCTGTTTTGGCTCACAGTTTCAGAAATCTCAGCCCTTGCATGGTTGGCTGACTCCAAGGCAGGGATGGATCCTGGAAGCATCTGTAGTGGAGGAAAGCTGCTCACATCATGGTCACCAGGAAGCAAATCCTTCTTGCTCATTTCCTCAGTGACCCACCTCTAACCAGGCCCCCTAAAAGCAAGCCAAATGTAGTGCCCCCATAATCCAGTGTCTTCCACAAGCCCTGCTGCTGAATGGGTGAGAGTTTTGGAGATCATTCTTGATTTAAGTGACACATTCAGCTGCTTACTGAATAGCATTCTAACTGGCCAGAGAAACACTCAGTTTGTGAAGACTAGCATTTACTTTTTCACATGACATTTCTGCTGTTGTTTTCAGGCAGGGTTCTGATTGACCTTGAACTAACTATGTAGCCCAGACTGGCCTCGAACTCCTGACAATCCTTCCGCTTCAGCCTCTTAAGTGCGGAGATCACACTAGTGTGCCACCATGCCCGGCTTTATTTGGCTTTTTAAATTAATTTACATTAGTTCACTATCCTTAGATAATTAGGTTAAGAAGCTAGTACAGTTAGAAACAATGGAGCCAAGGAAGTTACTCCCTTTCACTCATTTAATTTTAACCAGCACCCTAGAGCTGTTCCTCCTTCCATTGTCCTAAAAGACATAGAGAATCACATTAGAAAAACCAAATAGATCTCTGATGCTCCAGGGGAGAGCACATGGGTGTTAGTTCTCCTAGACTAACCTTCAGTCACCTTCACCCTACTCCAGTCGGAATGGTTTATAAATATGTACTACATATTATGCATGTAATAAAGATCAGAGTGAATTCTGGGACAAGCATATGTGTTGAGAGCCCTTGAGATTGATATAGGGGAAAACAACATAACTTCCAACCTGCTAGATGACAGATATGCAGAGTTCATGTTCTCTGAAATTGAAGAATAAATTCTAAGGAACAGTGGAGGTTAAGAGTAGGAAAATTTATTGGGGAATAGAAATGGAGAATAGGAATAGCTCCTGAGAGACAGGAGGTATCCTGAATGGGTTGCCACAGAGCCCACTTTTCCGAGAATTTTATAGAGCAAATAAACCAATAAGGTTGCAAGTATAGCTGCTTAGCTAATATTGATCCAATAGTAGCCAGGGCATATGGATGACATCATTAACCTTGGTCGATAATCTATAGTTTCACTCTTGTTTTTAGTCTTAGTCTTAGTGTTAGTTTTCTTAGTCTTAGTAGGTGAAAGAAGATGGCCCACCATTAATGAGATAGTGGTTTATTTATATGGGAAATCTCAAAAGGGTAGTACCAATAATCTCAAGCTTTTGTTTATCCCTTAAGGAAGTATGTAAATCTGGCCATTGTGATTTTAATCTTCTTCAGATGCATCTCAAGCCACAGTTTTGATGTGTTTCCATCTTCTGCACTGACTCCCTCCAGGGCCCAGCTCTGTCTGACTGTCTATAATATTTCTGCCTAACTTAGCTATCTAACACCACCCTGTCAATCTTGCCTAGAGATTTAGGGGGCTGAGGTGCATATCCTTTGAATTCTGAAAGCCTGATTTATCTGGAGGCTGCCGCGCACTGTGTGCTGAGATCCGTGTACAGTGGTTTTGCTTTCTTGTTACTTTGGCACCACTTTTCTGTTTGTGCCATATCTTTTGCCCTAAATACAACTTCCTATGATCTTCAATATGTCTTCCACTTGCCCTTGGGTATAGGTTTTGCAATTCTTTGCTCACCCACACAAGAGCCTGAATTATACCTGCTGAGTTCATTACGTGGTAACAAAGTTATGTATGAACTTTCATGTAGTTTGATTAAATGTAATGTCATGGTTCTAAGAAGATAAAGCTTTATTTAAACTCTACTTTTCTACAGCAATAAATTAGGCATTTGGTTAAATAAAATCTATATGCACTCCAAAAAGTTCTGAAGGATATTATAGAAAAAGACAATGAAGACAATTCCATGAATCCCAATAAAATGAATTCACCAGGTAAGACAAGCAATTAAAGAGTGAGAGGAAAGGGAACCAACAATAGGTAAATAATATGACAAGAATAAGTCAAATATAGCAGTTACAATCATCAATGTAAGTGGTTTCAATTCACCAACCAAAAGAAACAAATCTGCAGAATGGATCAAGAAACAAGATCCAACAATATGCTGTATATAAAAAACACATTTAACTAAAAAAAAATGCATAGACTGAAAAGTCAAAGGGTGAAAAATAATATCCCATGTAACAAGAACCCAGAACAAAGCAGAGGTAACTATTTTATTTACAAAGTGAATTTCAAGCCAAGACTTACCAAGAGAGACAAAGAAGCTCATTACATACTTGTTAAGAGAACAATCCAAGAGGAAGAGATAACAATTATAAATATATATGCACCAAATACTAGTGTACCCAAGTACATAAAACAAACATTAGTGAATATGAAAAATCAAATAAGTACTAACACAATTATAATGGGGGAATCTCAATATCCAACTGTCACAGATAAATCAACAATAGAAAACACATTATTTTCAGATGCACATGGAACTTTCTCTAAAATAGACCACATACTAGCTCATAGAACATGCTTAAGTAAATGCTGTGGAATTGAAATTATCCCATGCATATTATCAAATTATAGTGCAATAAAATTAGAAATCAATGGCAAAAGAAATCACAAAAATTGTATAAATACACAGAAATTTAAAAACACCTTTGTGAACAACCAATGGGTCACAGATGAAATTAAGGAAGAAATTAGTTTCTACAATTAAATGATAATGCCACTACAACATATGGGAACTTACAGGATGCAATGAAAGAAATCCTATGAAGGAAATTTATAGCAGTAAATTCCCACATCAAGAAAACAGCATGAACTCAAACAGACAACCTAATAAAAAAAATAAATGAAGTCTGTGCTAGAGTTCTCTCTATATAGAGAATATATATATTATAGAATATATACATTCTGAACATATATATTCATGCAAGGGGATTTATTAGATAGAATATAGGATCAGAGGAGGGAGAGTAAACAATGACCATCTCCATGCTGGAGAGCTGGAGGATCCAGTAGCTGGTCAGCCCAGAAGATGGAAGCCACAGAGCAAGAGAGATCAAGGATGAGGTCCAAGGTTGAAGGCCTGGAAGCTCACTGGAGAGAGTTGTCAGTGCAAGTCTGCACTGGAAGACTTTTTTTTTCTTTTTATTTCATCTAGGTTACAAGCTTATTTGATGGTGCCACCCACAACCAGGTTGGGTCTTTGCCTCTCAGTTTGCTGGCCTAATATGTCAGTAGTCCACAGACACACCCAGAACTGCTTTCCTAGTCCGCTAGGAGTTTCATAATCCATTCAAGTTGACATATTATTAATGGTTAGAAAGTCTGATATATGGAAAAGATAGCTCCCATAGTATGTAATATTTAGATTTTAAAAAATCATTATTTGCTCAAAATTCAATCAATGGATGCATTTATTACAATAACCTGGCTTAGTCTTAATGCCACAATATAATTTATTAAGTTAAAAATATATTTAGGTTGAATCAGTTTTATGTTGCCACTCAGATTCCTTAAATTTTTCATTGGATTTTTATTGAATGTTAACTACCGGGTGGTTTAACCTCATTTTTTTTTCCATAAAGAATCAGAACACCACAGAAGTAATTTGGATTAGCTGAATTGGATCCAACTGATAGCCATATTTCCTGAGTAAACATTAGAATATATAGCTTGATAAAGCAAATTTCCTGATTTGTAAATTTATTGCTAAGAAAAACCTTTCTGATGTATTGTATTTTTGTAACATTGAGCAAACACTCTTCATTGATGAAAAGAAAATAAGATTCAGTCTAAACTGGAGTATCTAGTTTTTCTTGGTTACCTGGACTCAAGACCATAGAAGGAGAATGTTGCTTTATGATCTTGAGTTGGTGTCTGCTTTTGACTCTTCACCTTTTGCTGTTTCTTCCTGGTCCTATTCATCTTCCTTTTTGTCAGCAGCTTTTCTCTGCCAGTACCCTAGTCTGACATGGATGAATTTATGGCCAAATTATCACTCTGTGTTTATCCTCACTAGAGTAGTGTGGAAGACAGGCTGTTCACAAAAATGTATGCACCCTCTTTTCCATTTTGACTTGTAGAATCATTGTGGGAAACTGGCACTCGAGGTGACATAGGAGATTGGAGTATGGCAAAGCTGGCTGGGAAGTAGGTGTGGCTTGTTAATTACAAGATCTTGGAACACATGTGCAGAAGCATTCCCCAAACCCTCCATGTAGACTTCTTGTGAAAACTCAAGCAGGTTTTTAACAGAATGGCCTAGACCTGAACATCAGATTGAGGTGTGGGATCCTAGCACCACCTCTCTGGGCCCGTATGTAGAAGTTCTTACAGGTTTCCTCGAGATTTCGATGGCATAAAAAGACACAGATGCCACCAAAATCTTGCTGTTGTGGCTTTCCTCACAATAGCCTACCCTGTGTCCTCCAGGATGTACTTTTATTTTGTTTTTTCCTCTTTTACTCAGCCCAAGCTCACTCCGCAGAGCCAGTTTCTGAAGGAAACTGCAATATTGATTATGCCCAAAGCAGACTGTAAGCAGTGCAGGCAATGAAGAGTTAATCCCACAATTGGCTTGTTTTGAGAAGTGAGTCCTAGGTGCCACAGTCAGAGTAACTCACACCCAAATTCCATTCCCACAATTAAAACCTTCTTACTAGAAGGACAATGTTCTAATTATAACCATATATTTTGTCTATTTTGTTCCTAATTCAAGAATGCTTTGTGTTGCCTTTTATGATCCTTGCTTACATTAACTTCCATAAAAATCACATGTCTGTGCATCCTTGCACATAGTACTGGCCTTTCACATAGCTCACCTTTACTCCAATTGATTACTAATAAAATCAGTGGCTTGGACAGGCCAGTGCCTTTGTGGGTTGTACCAGCATTGGTTGTCCTGACACCCCACTTTCTGTCTTTTAGTTTTTTCCCTCAGGCCTGCATCATACACTGGACAGGAGACTAGAGGCTACCGTAGAGGTTTTCAGTAACGTTTCAGGGGTTCCCAGTAAGTTTCTCCCTCACTCTTCACTTTTACTTTCTCAAATAAACTTGGCCACTGCTTTTTGCTTGTTTTGTTCAATTCTTTGTTTGAGACGAGAAGAACTTGAGAGGGAAAGGCAAGCAATCCAGAACCTGGAAATGTTTTTTTTGGTACCAGGGATTGAACTCAGGTTCTTGCACTTGTGCAGCAGGCGGTGAAACCACTGAGCTAAATCCTCGGCCCCTGGAAATGTTTAGTTGGTGAGTCACTTGGGTAGAAGAAGCTACCCAACAACACAGGTCTGAGCTATATATCCTAGTTCTAACTTCCTATCCTTTCCCTCTCTCCCTTGCTTTGCCTCTAAATGTGACCACCTGACTAGTCCTCAGTAAAAGATGTGAATGGGAATTATATATTATTTTCAGCCCAGCGGTCTATTTTCTCTTTTCCTTTTCAGTAGCTAATTGACTGAGGGGATGGTGAAGCCGAAATGGAAGGAATTGGGTATCTGAAGAGATCTGACTATTTAGTAGGAAAGACTCTTTCATACTTGGGTGAACAACAAATATATTGTATTGTGTTTCAGTCTTTACATGTTTTTGGTTTGTTACAGCATTAAACATTTCCTTAAATAACAGAGCCTCTGTTTCTAAAATATTTTCACTCTACTTTAAATGTAGATGCTCACCTAAAAATTAGGAACATGTATTTTTACAAAATATTTAATTTAATTGAGCATGCTAAGTGTTCAGAGAGGCCTCAATTTTCCCTAAGAGATTAATAAAGCAAAATGTATCAAGATACTTGATGAAGCATGTAATAAACAAATTACTACTTGTCTAAATTTTGCTGATATCATGCTGTTCTCCTCCAAATAAGTTCACTTTTAATTTTAATATTCTTGTATAAAGATGAAGGATGTTGTTCTTTAGTCAGAGATTGTAATTTTTATGTTATGCTAATGATTTACAGTTGTATGTATTTGTATTTAACCTCTTTCCAAAAGAATTTTCAATGCATACAAAAAACATCTCAGCAACAAATTAAGTAAATAGAAGAGCAGAAAAAAGGATGAGGAAAATATGCTAACTACAATTGTTTTCTTGGTTGCTATGATTGAGTTTCAACTTGGAGTCTAAGCTTTTTGGTAGGCTGGGTAAGAGGGAAGCATGATAAATTACATATCAGCCCTCAGAAAGGAGGAAGTAGGCTCATGCCTCAGGGGAGGCAAAGCTTTAGTAGCAGCAAAGTTGTAAAGAAATGGTACTCAATGTTTTATCGCAGGAGAGTAGGACCTACCAGGAATGAAATCAGAATGGATTTGCATAAAATCTCCAATTTAAGTTTTGTGAAATGAATTCTTGATGATATTATAAAGGGAAGGAGCTGTTAGGCTAAGTTATTACTTAGCTTTTTGTTTATTTTGATTTTCCACATACCTTATCTCTTGGAAACTAAGTATACTTTGCAGCTGAGAATCTTTAAATTTGATTAAAAAAGAAATTTCTTTGCTCAGGATGGGTAGGCTGTGGACCAAATTGGTACTTGTAAAATGACGGTGAACAAAGTATGGTATTAGTCAAGGTGAATTAATACTTAAAGGTGATTGTTTTTATTTTCCTTGGGCAGGAATTTGGTTTTCTCAATGTACAAGGAAGTTTTCATGGATTAGAAGTTCTTAGATGGAAATTCTAAGGAAGTACACTTATATTGTGGCACAAGCCACTTTAATTTTCAGTACTGGTCTTTCTCAGTGTGCTTTCATTCCCTAATATGCTTTCATATGCTCAAAGAACATTGCAGATAGGCACTGTCTCAATAACCATCATTTTACAGACAAAGACAATGGAGGCCCAGACCTAATATATGACCAGTCAGCAATCTCACATATAGCAAAATGAGGGCTAAGGCAAGACTTCTATTCTCTTGCTTAGCTAGTTTATAAACTACCTAATGGAGGCTTCTTTTAGATTCTTGTTCAGTGTTGTTCAGTTTAATTCAGGGAGAGTGTATTAAACATCAATGATACCAAGCTATTTCTGAGCCCTATAGAATTCTTGTTTATTTACCTATGTCTTTAAACTCTGATTGTTTCCACCAAATAATTGGTAGGCAAATCAAGAGAGATTAAATTGCAAATATTGAAATAAAATCAAGAATAGTAATATTAACCACTGAAAGAATGGCATTATGTTCCAAATGGGTGATTTAGTGTATCTTCCTTTCTACTCACTGAAAATTTTAAAGCACTTAACATTACCTTAAAACTCATTAAGCTGGGTGCTGAATCAGACATTGGATATTATAACTTTATTCTTATTATTTATTTAATACCATCAAAGGAGTTAGTTCTCGGTGGGAATTGGTAGTTCTAAAAGTATGTAATCTTCTTTAATGCTCTGTAAGGACCCAAACTGTCCAGCCAATGCATCTCTCCCAAAGATAATCAATGATATAATATAGGAGAATTTTATGAAGTCACCTATAAAAATCTTCCCAAATGAATAAATTAATCTAATAATTTTCAACATCTTTGAAAATTTATATTGCTTTGGTATGATATGTGTTATCTCATAAGAGTAAAATAATTTCTGAAATTTTATTAGTTAAGGAAGAAAAGAAAATGAAAATCACTCTTTTTTTTTACCAATTAAAATTTAAAGTCTCTGTCTTTGCTAATCGTATTTCCATAATTGTAACAAAATACTTGAGATCTACTTAAAAAGAGGAAAGTTTTCTTTTGGCTCATATTTTGAGGGTTTCAGTCCATGGTGAGTTGGCCTTGTTGCTTCTGGGTTTGTGGTGATTGTGTGACATTGTGATAGGGTGTGTGGCAGAGGAAGACAATCACTTCATGGTGGCTGGGAAGCAGAAAGAGATAAAGAGGAAGGGACTGGGCTCCCAATATCCCTTTTGAGGACATCCCCCCTAAGACCTATGACTTCCCAGCAGGCCCCACCTCTTATGCTTCCACCACCTCCCAGCAGTGCCAAGCCATGCAAGTCTTTGGGAGACATTCAAGATCCAGACCACAACACTTTCTCTTACAAATTAACCATTGTATTATAAATTAAAGAATTATATTCTTGCTTTTCAAATGTAAAAGTATTCTGTTTTTGAAATGTGGTGATTTTATATTGGCTTTTGCCTTTCAAAATATATTTATTATTCTTATACAATTTACATAGTTGTTTTTCACTTTTTAAAATATTGACATTAACATGAGCTTCTATTTTATCATAAAAAATGTTTATCTGTTTTCTTGGACTGTGTTTTTCTTGACAGAAATTTTGGCAGAATTTGTCTAATTTAATTAAAAACATTAATCCATTAGAACAGAGAGAAATAAATGGATTGTCTATTTGTCCCTGGCTAACTTTAAATATGAATAATTAACTGTTAATTATAGACTTGTGTGTGTGCAGTCTAAGAAATTTTCATATTCAAAATTAAAATTTTAACCATTTCTAAAATGACAAAGGCAAATGACATAGATACAGTTTTAAGCAATGTTAGACTAAACTGGCAAAAGCCATTGTGAACTTTTTGTGGTGTGTACCACAGGCTCATATTTGGGTATGTTTTTGATCTTTTGCCTCAAATATGAACATATCTTCATTTTAGATCTGCTGCTGGACATTCTCCGAGCTTAAAATCAGAACACTAATATATGCATTAAAGTGGATGTAGATCCTTGGACTAGGGATTTCTGACTCATTTATTTATTATGCAAATTACAGAGGCTGTGGTAGGAGAGAAAGGATTAATGACTACCAATTAGTGATGACAGGTTCCAGTCTCTACTATCAGTTATTCACTCTGGAAGAAAGGAAAAAAATCAAAGGGGTCATTGAAGAGATAACCTAGGATTTATGACTTGGACTTATTTCATTTATTTTTTATTAATTACATTTATTGATACAATTTACATATACATAACGATCATATTCATGATATGAAATTTGTACCTGTACATGTTATATCTTGATTCTTATTTTTTTCCCTCATTACCCTCCGCTCCCTTCAACCCCTCTTCCCCTCCTTATTTACAAAAGCTTTGTTTTCATTTTATCTATCTCTTCTCATTTTTATTTTTTTCCCCTTCCTTCCTTTCCACCTCCCTGTCCCTTGTCTCCTTTCACATTTAAACATTTTATTCCTATTTCACAATGTCTGTTATACATTTTGGTCCTTATTTACATTTCCAGTTTCTCAGTATTTACACATGTGTGTCTGATTTTTTTCACTTAAGAGTATACACTCAAGGCGCATCCATTTACCTATGAATGTCTCAAGTTTATCCTTCTTTATGGTTGAGTAGCACTCCCTTGTATAAAAAACCCACATCTTCTTTAGACATTCATTGGTTTATGGGCATTTGTGCTGTTTCCAAGATTTAGCTGTTCCAAAATGTGCTGCTATAAACAAGGGAGAGCATATGTTACTAGGGTATGATGCTTTTAATTCTTTTGGGAGGATACCATGAAGGGGTATAACTGGGTGCAATGGAACCTCTAGTCCTAGTTTTCTGGGGAATCTCTTCACTGATTTCCACAGTGGTTGCACCAGTCTACACTCCCACCAGCAGTGCAGCAGGGTTTCTCTTTTCCCACAGCCCCGCCAGCATTTGTTATTGGTTGATTTCTTGATAATAGAAATTCTTTCTGGAGTGAGATGGAATCCCAGTGTTCTTTTGATTTGTGTCTCTTGAATGACCAGTGTTGTTGAACATTCTTTAATATATTTATTTGCTGATTGTATGTCTTCAGCTGAGAAATATTTATTCATTTCAGATGGTATTTTACAGTTGGGTCTTTGAATTTGGAAGGTCTGATTTTTTGGAATTCTATGTATATTCTGGATATTAGTCTTTTGTCTGAGGAACAGCTGGCAAAATTTTTTTCCTACTTTGTTGGTTATCTCTTCAGTCTGTTGGTAGTTTCTTTTGCTGTGCAAAACTTTTTAGTAAGATGAAATCGCAGTTGTTGATTCTTTGTAATATTTCCCATGTGATTGGGGTTTTGTTCATAAAGTCTTTGCCTACACTTACATCTTCAAGAGTTCTATCTATTCTCTATTCCACCAGATTTAATGTTTCTTTTTTGGGGGGTGGGGTACCGGGGTTGAACTCGGGACCCTGCACTTGCAAGGCAGGTGGCGGAACCACTGAGCTAAATCCCCGGCCCTCTGTTTTAATATTTAGATCTTTGATTCATTTTGATTTTAGTTTGGTGCATGGTGAGAGAGCTTTTGTCTTTGGCATGTGAACAGCCAGTTTTTCCAGCACTATTTATTAAAGAGGCTATCTTTCTTCCAGTGAAGGTGTTTGGCCCCTTTGTTCAAGATAAAGGGCTGAATGTGTTTGGAGTTGTTTCTGCATCTTCTAATCTGTTCCGTTGCTCCTTGGGTCTGTTTTGTTTTTTTTTTCCCCCCAGTATCTTGCTGTTTTTATCACAGTAGTTCTGTAGCATAATTTCAAGTCAGGGATTGTGATGCCCCCTGCTTTGCTTTTGTTGCTCCGAATTGTTTTTGCTATTCTAGGTCTCTTCTGGTTCCAAATGAATTTGAAGAATATTTTCTGAAGTTCTGTGAGATATTGGTATTTTGATTGGGATTGTGTTAATCTGTATAACAATTTGGGGAATATGGCCATTTTTACTATGTTGGTTCTTCCTACCCACAAGCAAGGGATATCTTTCCATTTTCTGATATCTTCTTCCATTTCCTTTTTAACAGTACTGTAGTTTTCAATGTAAAGATCTTTTACTTCCTTTGTTATATTGATTCTTAAGCATTTCAATTTTTTGATACTATTGTGAAAGACGTGGTTTCCCTAATTTTTCTCTCAGTAAAGTTGTTATTTGCAATAGGAATGCTGTTGATTTTTGGGTGTTGACTTTGTATCCAGCTATGTTACTGAATTTGGTTATTAAATCTAGAAGTCTTTTAGTGGAGCTTTTGGAGTTCTCTATGTACAGTATCATGTCATCTGAAAATAATGATAGTTTAACTTCTTCCTTTCCTATCTTTATTCCTTTGTTTTTTCTTTCTCTTGCCTAATTGCTCTGGATAATATTTCCAGAATTATATTGAATAGGAGTGGTGGTAGTGGACATCCTTGTCTTGTTCCTGATTTCAGAGTGAAAGCTTTCAGTTTTTTACCATTCAGTATGATGCTGTCTGTTTGTTTTTCATAGACAGATTTTATCAGATTGAGGTAAAAATCATCTATTTTATTTTTCTGTAGGGTTTTTATCATGAATGGGTGTTGGACTTTGTCAGATGCTTTTTCTGCATCTGTTGAGATGATCATGTGATTTTTGTCCTTGGCTCTGTTGATATGGTGTATTACATATATTGATTTGTGTATGTTGAATCATCCCTGAATCCCTGGGATGAATCTTACGTGGTTATGGTGTATAATCTTGATGATTTGCTTCACTCTGAGTGTCAGTACAGTGGACCCTTGACTTACAAACTGAATGCATTCCCAAGGACTGGTTGTAACTCAAGTTGGTCAATTGAAGGCTGAGCCTTCTCTATGTAGCCTTAAAAGTCTCTCTCCTGAATACAGGCAGATCTCAGTGTCCTTAGAGAGATGTTGGCCTAGGCTTTCTCAATTAATGCCACAAAGGAAAGGATGTAATGTTCCTTCAAGAACTTTTAAAAGGTTAATCTGTATCTAAGATCATCTGGAAACACAAGCAGCTGGCATTTGAGTCATAACTCAAGATTTTGTTTGTAAGTTAAAACTAAAATTCCACTTGTAACCCAAGTTGTTTGCCTGTCAGGCCAGTTGTAACTCAAGGGCTCATTGTATCTTATTGAGGATTTTTGCATCTGTGTTCATTAAGAAGATTGGCCTGTAGTTCTCTTTTTTGGTTGGATCCTTCTCTGGTTTTGATATCAGGGTAAAACTTGCTTCCAGGAGTCAGTTTGGGAGTATTGTTTCCCCTTCAATTTCATTGCAGATTAGTGGCATTAGATCTTTTCTAAATTTCTGGTAGAATTCAGCTGTGAATCCATCAGGATCTGGGCCTTTCTTTGTTGGTAGATTTTTAATTACATCATCAGTTTCACTGACTGATATTGGTTTATTTAGAATTTCTATATCTTCTTGATTCAGCTTTGGTAATTCATATGTATCTAGGAATCTGTCCATTTCTTCTGTGTTTTCCATCATATTAGAATAAAAGTTCTTGAAGTAGGTATTAATGATCTTATGGATTTCTTCAGGATCCATTGTGATTTCACCCTTTTCATTACTATTTGCATGGATTTGAGTCTTTTCTTTCCTTTTTTTGATAAGTTTTTCTAGGGATTTATCAATTTTATTTAATCTTTCAAAGAACCAACTCTTCAATTCATTGATTCTTTGTATTGTTTTCTTAGTCTCTGTTGCATTAATTTCTGCTCTGATCTTTATAATTTCCTCCCTCATATGAGCTTTTGGGTTGACTTGTTCTTCTAGAAGTTTGAAGTTTAACATTAGGTTGTTTATTTGAGCTTGCTCTTTTCTTGATGTGAGAGTTCACAGTTTTAAATTTCCCTCATAGGACTGCTTTGTTTGCATCCCATAAGTTCTGGTATGTTGTTTTGGCATTATCATTTAGTTGTAGAAATGGTCTAATTTCTTTTCTTTTCAGTACCAAGGATTGAACTCAGGACCTTGCACTTGCGAAGCAGGCATGGTGCCACTGAGCTAAATCCCCAGCCCTAATTTCTTCTTTAATCTCATGTGTGACCAGTTAGTTTCTCAGGAGGGTGTTATTTAATTTCCATGTGTTTATACAGTTTAGTGCAATTTTTGACAATGAATTCCAGTTTCATTGCACTATAATCTGATAATACGCATCGGGGAATTTCAGTCCCTTTGCATTTACTTAAGTATGTTCTATGAGCTAGTATGTGGTCTATTTTGGTCCCATGCACAGCTGAGAAGAATGTGTATGGTGATGTTGTGGGGGTGGAACACTCTGTAGATATCTACTAAGTCCATTTGTTCACAGGTTTGTTTCAGTTCTGATATTTCTTTGTTGATTTTTTGTCTAGTTGATCTGTCTATTTGTAACAGTGGGGTATTGAGATCCCCCATTATAATTGTGTTAGTGCTTATTTGATTTTTCACATCTATTAATATTTGTTTTATATTGTCGGGTGTGCCAATATTTGGTGCATATATACTTATGATTATTATCTCTTCTTGGAGTTTTTCCTTAACAAGTATGTAGTGGCTTTGTCTTCTCTCTTTGTCTTCTTTTGATCAGTCTTGGCTTGAATTTCATTTTGTCTTCAAATAGAATACTACCCCTGCTTTTTTCCAGGTTCTTGTCACATAGAGTATTGTTTTCCATCCTTTGACTTTCAGTCTATGCATTTCTTTTGAGTTAAATATGTTTCTTGTATGCAAAGAATTGTTGGATCTTGTTTCATGATCCATTCTGCCAGTCTGTTTCTTTTGACTGGTGAATTGAGACTATCTACATTGATGGTTATAACTATTTTCCTGTTGTTGGTTCCTTGTTTTTCCCTTCTGTTTAATTGCTTGCCTTGCCTGGTGGCTTCTTTCTTTTGGTGTTCTTGGAATTGTGGTCTTCATTATTTCTTTCTAAAATATCTTTCAGAATATTTTGTAGAGCTGGTTCTGTGGTCAGGAATTTAGTTATTCTTTGTCATGGAAGTAGCTTATTTATCCATTGATTCTGAAAGATAATATTGCAGGGTACATCAATCTGGGTTAGAGGTTGTTTTCTTTCAGGACTTGAAATACTTCACTCTAAGCTTTCCTTGATTTGAGGGTTTGTGTTGAGAAATCTGCTGTGATTCTGATGGGCTTTCCTTTATAAGGTGATCTGTTTCTTTTCTCTAAGAGCTTTTAATATTCTGTTCTCTTGCTGAATTTCTGGAATCTTGATTATTATATGCCTTGGTGTAGATTGATTTTTGTCATGGCTAATTTGAGTTCTATATACCTCACTTATTTGTATGTCAGATTCTTTTTCCATGCTTTGGAAATTTTCTGCCACTACTTCTGTGAACCAGCTTTTTAATGTCATTTACACTGACTCCTACTTTTTCATTGGCTATGATCAACTTATGTTGTTCTTATTTGCATCATCTTGGATTGATTTTCATGATCCCTTGCTATTTTTAAGAAATGTTTCTTTTCATAATTGCTAACTGGAATTCTGTTCAAGATGAGATGAACCTGGAATCCAACTCCAGGAGAGGTGAGCAACCCCAAACCCAGTAACTTTAAATTGGCAAGCCACTTTTAGAAGGAGCTATCCCATAACACATATACAGCTTAAAATTTTTCTTGTCCAAAATTGGATAATGTTATATATGCCATCTTAAATTTGCCTTTATTTTTTCTAACCTTATGATTTTTCTCTATGATAGTAAATATACTTCTAAAACATCAGTGATAGCCAATCATTCACTGCTGTATCATCATTCATTTACAAAACCTTCAGATTTTGGATGCAGGCTGTTTCAAATTTTTGAGTACAATAAAAAAAATTCCTTGATGAACATATTTATAAATACATTCACGTCCATTTACTTCTCAAGATAAATTGCTAGAAATAAAGTTGCACTGTGTAAAGGCATACAACTCCTTAGTTTTCTGGAATATTGAAAACTTTCTCACCAAATTTTTATGAATTTATACTCCCATGAGATATATGCATTTCCTTCTTTTTTTTTTTCTTCCCAGATCTACCCTTGCTCCACAATGTGGTATTGAGAATTGAACACAGGGCCTTTGCACTGAGCTACATCTTCAGCCCTTTTAATATTTTTTTAATTTGTTGACAGAGTCTCACTAAGTTGTCCAGGCAGTGCTTGAACTTGTGGTCCTTCTACCTCAGCCTTCCAGAGTGCTGGGATTACAGGCATGTGCCACTGTGCCTGACTTTTCCTCCAGATCTTAAAAATATCATAATTTTTCCAATCTTTGCTAACTTGAAAGAAAATGCAGATTTCATTTTTAATTGCTTCTTTATTTAAAAACATTAAATGAATTAATATGTTTATGTTTTTCTTTTTTTTGGAGCTTTATTTTTTTCCCTTAAATTCTTTTATTCGTACATTTTAGCTATACAATACATTTACACTTATCATTGGGTACTTGTACCTGTACATGATGTATCTTGGTTCTTATTTTTTCCCCATTCCCAGCACTCCCTTCACCCCCTCCACCCTTCCCTATTTACAAAGACTTTGTTTCCATTTTTTCCTTTTCTCATAATTTTTCCTTTCCTTTCTTTACTTTCCCCTTCCCCTCCCACTTCCTCTACCCCCTGGGAACTTTTCTTCCTATTTCAAATTATCAATTATTCATTTTAATAATTTTAAACCTTATTTACACTTTACATTTCTCACAGTAGAGAAACTATTCAGTATTTACACATGTATGTCCTATTTATATCACTTAAGAGTATCACCTCTATGTGCATCCATTTAGCTATAAATGTCTCTAGTCTCTCATTCTTTCTGGCCAAGTAATATTCTATTTTATTAAAAAAACACATTTTCTTTACCCAGTCTCCAGTTGATGGGCAATTGGGTTGCTTCCAAATTTTAGCTATCACAAATTGTGCTGCTATGAACATGGGTACACATAAATCACTGTGGTATGATTCTTTTAATTCTTTGGGGAAGATACCCAGCAGGGGAATATCTGGGTCAAATGGGACTTCCAATCCTAGTTCTTGGAGGTATCTCCATACTGATTTCCACAGTGGTTGTACAAGTCTGCACTCTCACCACCAATGGAGAAAGGTTCCTTTCTCCCCACACCCCCATCAGCATTTGTTATTGGTTGATTTCATGATAGCAGCCATTCTTTCTGGAGTGAGGTGGAATCTCAGCATTGTTTTCATTTGCATCTCTCAAATGACCAGTGATTTTGAATATTTTTTCAAGTATTTATTTGTTATTTCTACTTCTTTGTCTGAGAAATGTCTGTTCATTTCAGATGCCCATTTTTGGATTGGGTCTTTAAATTTGGGAGGTCTGATTTTTTGAAGTTCTTTATAGATTCTAGATAATAGACCTTTGTCCAAGGGACAGCAGGTGAAAATTTTTTCCCACATTGTGGGTTGCTCTTCTCACTGTTGGTTTTTCCTCTTGCTGTGCAGAAGCTTTTTAGTAAGAAGAGATCCCACTTGTTTATTGTTTGTGCTAGTTTATGGGTAACTGAGGGTTTTTTTCATAAAATCTTTTCCTATACCAATGTCTTCAAGAGTTCTACCTAACCTGTCTTCCAGCCCATTTAGTGTTTCTTTTTTAATATTTAGATCTTTAATCCATTTCAATTTTTAGTTTAGTGCATGGTGAGAGATATAGGTCTAGTTTTAATCTTTGGCAAGTAGAAACCCAGTTTTTCCAGCACCATTTATTAAGGAGGCTATCTTTCCTCCAGTGAGGGTGTTTGGCTCCGTTGTTGAAGATGAGATGGCTGAGTGTGTCTGGAGTTGTTTCTGCATCTTCTAATCTGTTCCACTGGTCCTCAGGTGTGTTTCTTTGCCAGCACCCTGCTGTTTTTATCACAGTAGCTTCGTAGTATAGTTTCAAATCTGGGATTGTGATACCCCCTACCTTGTCTTTATTGCCTGCTATTGCTTTTGCTATTCTAGTTCTCTTCTTGTTCCAAATGAATTTTTGTATTCTTTTCTCCAGATCTGTGAAATATGCTGCTGGGATTTCAATTGGGATTGCATTTGGAAGTATGGCCATTTTCACTATGTTGATTCTTCCTACCTAGGAGCAAGGGATGTCTTTCCGTTTTCTGACGTCATCTTCAATCTCTTTTTTCAGAATGCTATAGTTTTCATCGCTTCTTGGCCTTTTGGCTAAGATCAAGTGCAGAGTGCTATAGTTTTCAGAGTAGAGGTCTTTGATTTCGTTTGTTAGGTTAATTGCTAAGTATTTCAATGTTTTGGATGCTATTGTGAAAGTAATTGAATGCCCCATTTCTCTCTCAGTGAGTCTGTTGTTCGTGTACAGAAAAGTTATTGATTTTTGTGTGTTGACCCTGTATCCAGCTACTTTACTGAATTTGGTTATTAAGTCTAGAAGACTTTTGGTGGAATTCTTAAGTCTTCTATATAGAATATCATGTCATCTGCAAATAATGACAATTTGACTTCTTCATTTCCTATCTTTATTCCTTTATTTTCTCTTGTCTAATTGCCGTGGCTAATGTTCCCACAACCATATTGAACAGGACTGGTGATAGCAGACATCCTTGTCTTGTTCCTGATTTTAGTGTGAAGGATTTCATTTTTTGACCATTTAGTATGATATTGGCTGTTGTTTTTTCACTATGGCTTTTATCAGATTGAGGTAGTGTCCATCTATTCCAATTTTTTGTAGGGTTTTTATCATAAATGCATGTTGGATTTTGTCAAATACTTTTTCTGTATCTATTGAGATGATCATATGGTTTTTTTCCTTGTCTGTATTGATATAGTGTATTATATTTATTGATTTGCATATGTTGAACCATCCCTGCATCTGTGGGATGAATTCCACTTGGTCAGGGTGTATGATCTTGATCATCTTCTGCATTCTATTTGCCAGTATCTAATTAAGGATTTTTGCATCTATGTTCATTAGTGAGATTGGCCTATGGTTCTCTTTTTCGGTTGGGCCTTTCTCTGCTTTGGGGATCAAGGTGATGCTTGTTTCCAGGATTGAATTTGGGAGTATTGCTTCCCTTTCAATTTCATTGAAGAGTTTAAATGGTAGTGGCAGTAGTTCTTCTCTAAATGTCTTGTAGAATTCAGCAGTGAAGCCATCAGGACATAGGCTTTTCTTAGTTGGTAAGTTTTTAATTACATTTTCAATTTCATTGATTGATATTGGGTTGTTTAGAACTTTTAGGTCTTCTTAGTTCAACTTTGGTAATTCATATGTGTCTAGGAATCTGTCCATTTCTTCTGTGTTTTCCATCTTCTTGGGGTATAGGTTCTTGAAGTAGGTATTTATGATCCTCTGGATTGCTGCTGGGTTCTTTGTAATTTCATCGTTTTCATTCCTAATTGCATGGATCTGGGCCTTTTCTTTCCTTTTTTTGATGAGGTTGGCTAAGGGTTTGTCAATTTTGTTTATTCTTTTGAAGAACTGACTCTTTGCTTCATTGATTTTTTGTGTCTTTCTCTTAGTCTCCATTGCATTGATTTCTGCCATGATGTTCATAATTTCCTCCCTTGTATGAGCTTTGGGTTTGTCCTGCTCTTCTTTTTCTGGAAGCATGAGGTTTAGCAACAGGTTGTATAATTGAGTTATCTCTGTTTTTCTAATGTGAGTATTCAGTGCTATGAATTTCCCTCATGAGACTGCTTTCATTGTGTCCCATAGATTCTGATACGTTGTATTGGTATTGCCATTTAATTGTAGAAACTGTCTGATTTCTTCAATTTCCTCTGTGACCCATTGGTTATTCAGACGTGTGTTGTGCAGTTTCCATGTGTTATGAAATTCTTCTGGGTTCTTTTTCTATTGATCTCCAATTTCATCACACTATGGTCTGATAATATGCAAGGGATACCTTCAATTCCTTTGCACCTACTTAAATATGTTCTGTGAGTGAGTATGTGGTCTATTTTAGAAAACGACCCATGTGCAGCTGAAAAGAATGTGTATTCTGATTTTGTGGGGTGGAATACTGTGTAAATATCTGTTAAGTTCATTTGTTCAAGAGTTTGAGTTCTAGTATTTCGTTAATCCGTCTAGTTGATCTGTTTGTCCCAGTGTGGTATTGAAATCCCCCACTACTACTGTATTAGAGCTTATATGATTTTTCATGTCCATTAGTATTTGTTTTATATAGTTGGGCGCACTATTGTTTGGTGCATATATATTTATGATTGTCATCTCCTCCTCTTGGATTGTTCGCTTTACAAGGTTGTAGTGTCCTTCTTTGTCACTCTTAATCAGTGTTGGTTTGAAATCCACTTGATCTGCAAAGAGGATAGCTACTCCCGTTTTTTTTTTTTTTTTGGGTTCCTGTCACATGGAATATGTTTTCTACCCTTTAACTTTCAATCTACAAGTTTGTTTTTGAATTAAGTGTGTTTCTTGTATACAGCATATTTTTGGATCTTCCTTTTTGACCCATTCTGCCAGTCAATTATTTTTGATTGGTGAATTGAGTCCATTAGCATTGATGGTTATAACTGATATGTATTGACTTATCCTTGTCATGACTTTCTTTTTGTTGGATTCTCCCCCTTTGTGTTTAATTTCTTGTTGTGGCTGATGGATTCATTCTGCAGAACTTCCTGAGGTTGTGATCCTCATTGTCTTTTCCTAGGATATTGTTTAAAATTTTTTGGAGTGCTGGTTTGGTATTCATGATGTTCTTAAGGTGCTCTTTGTCAGGACAGTATCTTATTTCTTCATCAGTTTTGAAAGATATTTTTACAGGGTACATCAATCTGGGTTGGAGGCTGTTTTCCTTTAGGGCTTGAAATACATCACTTCAAGCTCTTGCCTTGAGGGTTTGTGTTGAGAAATCTGCTGTGATTCTGATGGGTTTTATTTTGTATGTGATTTATTTCTTTTCTCTAACTCCTTGTAGAATTTTATTCTTCTGTTGGGTTTCTGGAATCTTAACTATTATATGCCTATGTGTAGATTTTTTTGATCAAGGCTATTTGGAGTCCTATATGCCTCACTTATCTGTATGTCAAGTTCTTTTTCCCTATTTGGGAAGTTTTCTTCCATTACTTCTGTGAAGAGGTTTTTTTTATGTCATCTGCACTCTCTCCTGTTTCTTCATTGACTCCAGTCAGTCTGATGTTATTCTGTGCATTGTCTTGTAGCTGGTGGATTGATTTCTCATGGTTCCTTACTATTTTTCAGAAATTTTTCTTTTCTTGGTCACTAGTTGGCAATCCTATCGTCTATATCTGAAATTCTGTCCTCTCATTGGCTCATTCTGCTGCGCAAACTTTCAGTGGTGTTTTTAATCTCCTGGAAATCTATTTGCATCTGTTTTATGGATTCCATTTGTTTTGTATGTTGGGCTTCCATCATGTTCCTCAGCTCCTCTATTTTTTTTATCTGTGTCCTCTCTAGATTTATTCATCATGTCTTGTACTATGGGCACAATTTCTGCTGTTATCTGAGAAATTATTTTTGATTTCATTTTTTCCAGGTCCTCTTTCATTGCCAGTTCAGGGAGTCCAGGTAGTTGAGTATCAGATTGTTCTATCTCTTTGCCCTTTAGAGTTGCCTTAGGTGATCTAGAATCTGGTTTTGAGACTTATTTATGTGTCTTTTCATTTCAACAGATGCAGCCTGTTGTGTCTTTGTTGAGGTCACTTTCTGCTCACCCAGTGTTCTTGAATTCTCAGCAAGCCACCAAGCAGCCTTTACTCTCCTACTCACCAGTGCACCAGTTCTTGGGTTCAGAGTGGTGGCCTTCTGGAACCCTGAGCTGATGTGTTTTCTGGGCAGGCTTCTGGCTGGGGCCTGTGAACACTTGGGATGGTATCTAGGTGTGCATCTTGCTAAGTCCCCTATGCAGCTGTTGTCTGGGAGGGCCTTTGGTTGGGGGCTGTGCACCCCAGTTCCTGTTGTCTGCACAGGCTTTGGCTAGGGTTGCCATGCACTGATCAATGGTATCGGGCAAGCTTCTGGGTATTGCTTATGTGCCTGTACAGCTCTTCTCCAGGCGGGTCCCTGGCTGTGGCTGAAGGTATGGCGGGCCTGTGGCAGAAGCCTGAAAGACCATACAGCTCTTCTCTGGGCAGGTGAGCAGGAACCTCTGGGGTTGGGGTGAATCCCCGACTGGGATCTGTGAGCAGCCAAGCTGTTCTGGGCCACACAGCTGCTCCCAGGGATCTGCACCCACTCACCAATGGAATGGCAGGCCTCTCCTTTCTTAGTAATTTTAAAGTACTTAAAGAACAAGATCTCTGCTTCTGTTTTATATATTACACATTTTTTCTAGGTATTACATTTGATTTTTAACTTTCCTGATGGTGAGTTTTGATATGTAGACATTTTAATTTTTTAATGTAGTTAAACCTTTTAGTCTTTTCTCTTTTGGTTTGTTTTTCTGGTGTCATACTTATAAAGAATATTTTAAAATATTTTCCTGTGATTCATTTAATGTCTTCAATTTTAATATTTAACCTAGAAATTATAAAATATTTTACACATAGAAACTGGTAGGAGGAGTCATAAAAGAGGTAGTATATGTCATGGTTAAGAGCACAGCTGATGGTGGGTAGTGCACAACTGTAATCCCAATAATCAGGAGGCTGAGGCAGGAGGATTACTATGAATTCCGGGCCAGCTTAAAGTACATATGGAGACCTTGTCTCAGAAAACAAAAAATAAAAACTAAAAAACCCAAAAGCAACAACAACAACATCAAAGCACAGACTTTGGCCCAGATTTTATGGGTGTGGTGGTTTCAAAATAAGTTCCATAATTGCTTTTTGACACTATCAATCCCCCTGCCTCAACTTCTCAGAGTGCTGAGATTATAGGCATGCACCACTATGCCCTGCTAATGTGTTTGTAGTGGTATTTTAAGAGATCTGGAGGGAGAACCACCTTGTTAGGCTGTTTTTGTATTCCTGATTCTCTTAAACTGTATTAGATTATGTTGTACGTATTTGTTATTTAAGCCTGATAAATTTGGGGGTAATTTGTTATGTAGCAATAGATGACTACTACAATAGGTATGAATTTTCAAAATGTGAGATGGTATACTTTAATTTCCTTATTCTAAAATGAGAAAGATAAATATATTTATAAGTTAGTTTTGAAATTAAAGTAAATTAACATGTATGTTTACTTATAAGGGTGACCTGTATGATGAACTGAAAGTTTTAATACTATACAAGAAATATCCATGTATTCCCACCCATTTTAAGAAATAAAATGTCACTGTTGGACTTTAATATCCAT